>NC_136151.1:7163442-7763442 GCF_965212315.1 Lampetra planeri | reverse complement strand
AGAGAAAGAACTCAGGCAAGGGTCATGGAGGACCCCATCTGGACGGCCCTGGAACCTGCTAGCAGGTTTGAGAAGGGAGGTGCGGTCAGGGCGGAGCCAGGCCGCTCTGGGAGCATAAAAGGAGCCGAGAGTGGGGTCTCGGGGCTGCCGGTTCTGGGAGTGGACTTGTCTCGTCGTTGCTGTCATCTCGTTGCCGTCGTCACTGCAGTCTTCACTAGATATTGCGCTGCTAAAAGTTGTTGGCTCAGTCGGCATGGTCAGTGTTTGACCGTTAGTGTTGTGTACAGGCTAGGCTAAGCAACTGTAGAGAGTGTGTGGACAAAACTGTGGAAGTTGATAAACAAAAGGTGCCTCCTACGAACCTTGTCTCCGAATCATTGAAACTACAAATGCACAATGTAATTTATATAAATACACGAACCCCTCCCCCATCCCCTGGTCTCCGAACCTGATTGGCTCACAAGTGATGACATCGCATTTATTTCTTTATTTAAGAACAATTCTCGCTGTGGCCTGATGAAGCTGGTTGCAATTACCGGTGAAATGTCATACTCAAATTGTAAATGTTGTGGGTTTCCTCTCCAACACACCGGTTTGTTGAACTAGTAATATCTAATTGACATGTTTTGTTTATGTAACAAACCTTACAAATTGGCGGTGTTGGGTGGTGGTGGGTTTAATGACACATTCATATTGTCACGATCTAACTCCAAAAAAACCTCTAATTTGAATAATAATAGTCGCAAAAGCCTAAGTGTTAACCTGGTGTAAATTATTATTACCATCACAAAGTGACTTGATGGAGGATATAAATCAATCTTTAGCAGGCCGGGGTGTTGCAATGCTCATGACACATTGCCAGGCAACTCTGTCCTGGGTTACACACCATGCGGAGTGCAGGCCGCCTAGATTACGATGCCTGAGATCGGCCTCAATCGTGCGCGTTCAGGTCAGCCTCGGCCTGCCCCTGGGCCACCTCCAATCCTGAGTAAGGCCATCAATGATTGCACACAGTGCTCTGGTGGGATCATCCAATGCGTCAGCCCTGCAATGTGTCCACAGAGCCAGATCCTCCTGGCTGTGACTGCTTCAGACAGCAAATGTCATGCTGTTCATCGATGGACTCCGGTATTTGAGATACATTCGCAGAGTGAATGTGAAGTCTCCGTCGCAAGCAACACTGGTCAAAGGCGTCCAGTTCTCTATATGAGGATACGCCCTATTCTAGGACATATATTTAGTTAGAATGTAAATCCATGCAGTTGATAACAAATAGGCTCAAACCCATTCCTTGCAGAAATGTTAAAAGTATACGCAATTGCATCATTATCGGATGCCTTATACCAGGAGTGGGGAACATTTTTTCTGCCAAGGGCCATTGGACATTTATAACATCATTCGCCGGCCATGCAAAAGTATCAAATTAAAGATTATCCCGTTATATTTGGTCAAAACATTTAATGAACTCACCCCTAATGTGATGGCTGGAACTGCCAAATGATTTCGCGAGTTTTATGCGGCCCGCGGGCCGGACGTTCCCCACCCCTGCCTTATATGCACAACACCAAGATTCAGTCATTAATACATCACAATGAATGCAAACTGAAATGCAAGTAAAACAAGTTTTAACATTCCATTACGTATGAATTGTCTATTGTATACTTGGGTGTGTGATGAAACAGTTTTCCCTGCGTTCCCTGTCATATATCAAGTCAACTCTTGTGTTCTAGAATTAAAGAGCTAAGATTTTCTATGAAATTTTATCACAATCTTTACTTCTTTTAAGTGTTAGTTTTTAATCCAATGCACTTTTATATTATCAAACCCATAGAAAGTAATTCAATTTATCCCATATACAGCTTTGCAGTGGTACTAAAAATTAACTTGTTTGTTATAAACGTTGCATTTTAAAATCCACATTCAAGCAGCAATATAAATAATGTATTGCTATTTCCAATGATACTGAAGGCTCACTTGAATCTACGGAGTTGTCCTCAGAGAGAGTCACAGACTTTACGCAGGGTGGAGGCCACGAGATTACCAGAGCCCACAGGTCGTACCTGCACGTCTTTGCGAGTGGCCTTCATCTGTCCCACAGATGCCTCCGCTTTCTTCCTCTTCTCATCCACCGCTCGCGTCTCTTCTCCGACTCTACTCTGTAAAAGACGAAGTCACCAGAGGAGACTCCACTCCTTGAGCGGCTCCCTCTCAGCCCCACTCCACACAGAGCCCTCCACAGTGACAGCTCTATAATTGCCCACCAGAAGAGTGCCACGGAAGTCAGCCTGGACTGACTTAACAGTCTGTAAGCAAGAAGGCACAATGAAGAGAGAATAATAACTTCATGTTTTCTTTAATGCGATGTGGAAGTTGCGAATTTGTCAGCTCGTGTCCAGGTGTTGTAGAGGGCACAGCAGGGGACAGGGACATGATCGTTCAACACAATGGCTCTTCACTTCACGAGCAACATCCAAACACGGCCTTCCTCCAGCACGGCTCGCTCAAAAAGCCTCGACCCACCCTCCTCCTCCTGCACTCAAACTCCTGTCCCTTCCTTTCCCTGCCAAAACCGAATGGCTACCTTGAACTGAAGCGATCCCATTCTCACACCGTGAGGTACTCACCTTCCGTGTATCATGCTCATCCTCCAGTGTGTCGACATCATGCCCTCTATGTTCTCCGGTGATGGTACAGGCAACGCACACCAGGCTCGCGTCCTGCTTGCAGTAGAATTTGAGCTCCTCTTTGTGCTTCTTGCATCTTCTTTCCTCCAGGCTGACAATGGGAGCCACCAGGACGTGGTCCATCAACTTGGGGTTTTTCAGATGAGGCTTCAGGTGGGTCTCACACAGGGACATCTCACACCTGAGGCAGGTCTTCACTGCAGGAGTCTCCCCATCATCACAGGTGTCACAGAAGACAACCGCAGCCATCCTCTCTCCAACTCTGAGCTGCTCCACCAGGTTGGCGAGCGCCACGTTCCTCTTCAACTGGGGTCGCTCAGGGAAGGCCGCTCTGCACTGCGGGCAGCTGAAGCTGCTCGCTCTCTCCCAGATACCGTCCAGACACCGGAGGCAGAACGAGTGTCCGCAGCTCAGCGTGGAGGGGCAGTCAAACGTGCCCAGGCAGATGGGGCAGCTCAGCTCACTGTCGACACAATCACTGGGAGACGCGCTCGCCATGGCCCATGGCTTCACTCGGACTCAGTCGCTCGCCGCGGCTCACAGAGGAGCGATCGCAGAAGCAGCAGCTCACACAGCGGAGACGAATAAGGAAATGAACTGACTTCACCTGCAGTGAAGTTATAAATACTTCGAGACACGCCCTGGAATGTTCCACACGGCGGCTGGGCTCACCTGTGTAGACGTGGCGGTACAGTCACGCACTGTGTGAGCTAAAACTGATTTTTGTGTTTAGTTTGTTGTCCTTCCCCTGCACTTCCAATTAGCACGGTTGGCTACGTACGGTGTGGAAGAAGTTCAACATACATACATACATAGCTTTGACCGGTCTCAATTGATATATTTGTACAAACAAAACCCAGCAGCAGCAACCCGGGACACAGCGATAATGGTTTGTCCCACAGGCTGATTGACCGGCTAGGTCAGGCTGTGTGCATTGCACTATGGAACCGCACCTTGTGCAAACATTCTGATGTAAAGGTTAACTTGTTTTTTTCCCAACTGTGTCTTTATTAATTTTTTTCTTGCAAGGCCTGTTTGTTTAAGCTTCACAGTCTGTAATCGTCTTCCACCTTTATCAACTAATATTTAACTACTGGCTTCATGCATCCTCTGTTGATCTGTCAATTTTTTTTAATTCTTACGACACAGTTTTATCCTGAGTGGACGGTGGTTGTATGTATGTTGAACTTCTTTTACACCATACTTAATCAACCGTGCTAATCGAAGGTGTGTGGGTGAGTGTGTAGGTGGGTGATTAATTTAGTGTGTGGGTGAGTGGTTGGGTGAGTGGGTGTGTGGGTGAGTGTGTGAGTATGTATGTTATACTTATTTCGCAGCGTACGTAGCCATTCGTGCTAATCGAAGGTGCGAGTGGGTGGTGGTGGTTGAGTGAGTAAGTGGGGGGGGGGGTTATTTGGTGAGAGGGGAGACAGATGGGCAGGAGGATGGCGTGAGGGTGGGCGAGCAGGCGGTGAGGTAGGGCTGGAGGAAGGGTGGCTGGGAGGGCGTGCGGTTGAGTTAGTGGTTCCTTGGGTGGGTTGCCTCACGCATTACCACAGCGAACAGCCCCTGGCTAAACAAACATTGTGGTTCATTTAAGCTCATTATATGACTTTCACCGTCCATTTTCCTATTATGCGTAAAAAAATATAGGATTTAAATCTTAATAACCTAACAAATATATATTCATCACCTATTGTTAATGTTAAGATTTGACATCCTGGACTCGCTGAGTTTGGTCGATTCTATTAAAAAAAACGATTTTTCTTTTACCAGGTAAGGCCCACTGAGGTTTATAGCTATTTTCAGAAGCGACCTGGCCACAATTGATAGCTCAACGACGTGGCTTATTACGTGGACATTTCTAGCAGCCAAACACTCTAAACGCACTTTTCTAAGTGTGAAGGGAATAATTGGAGGATCCGGAGAAAAATTCACGCGACTACGGGGAGAGAGACAAGCAAACATATTCTTAGGTTTTTTCGGTAAAGTCAAGCAAACTCCAAGTACATGTACAGGCGTCAGGGTCGGGATCGAACCGACGACGTCCTGTATACCAGGCGAGGTAGTTAACATCTTCCAGCCACCGCGACGAGATGTAAAAAAATCACAGCAGAACAACGAACAAGGAAACGAGCTGACTTCACCTGCAGTAAAAATATAAACACCACGAGACGCGCCCTGGAATGTTGCACGCGCAGCCCGCACTCACCTGTGTAGACGTGGCGTCACATTCACACACACAGTGTCAAGGTTAAAGAGTCGCAATTGATATATTTTTACAAAAACCCCACGGTAACCATGAAAACGGTGATGGTTTGTCCTATAGACTGGTTACACCCGCTTGGCTGAGGCTGTGTTTTTCCACTGTAAACCTCACCGTGTAAATTTGTATTAAAGATTTAAAATTATAAGTAGGCTATCGCGACCAATATTATCTATAAAACGTGTTTTTGGGGTAGATCGCGTAAATATAAGTGTCGTTAAACCCGCCACCACCCGACACAACCAATGAGTAAGGATTGTCACGTAAACAAAATAAGTAATATTTAAAAAATATTTTTTTTTAACACGCTTTAATGAAATGTACCATACTCTTCTTGGTTCTTTCGGTAAAGTCACGTAGAAGGGAAGTAATAAAATAATAAAAATAAAACATAACAAAATAATTCTCACGACGTTTCGGCCACAACGCAAGCAGCCGAGGCGACAGCGTCAGACACTGTTGCCTCGGCTGCTTGCGTTGTGGCCGAAACGTCGTGAGAACTGTATTTTATTATGTTTCATTTTTATTATTTTATTACTTCCCTTCTACGTGACTTTACCGAAAGAACCAAGAAGATGAATCCCTGCAGTCACGAAAGCTTTAAATCGAAATGTTATAATGTTTTATTTTTATTATTTTATGTTTTATTTTTATTATTTTATTATGTTTTATTTTTATTATTTTATTTTTATTATTTTATTATGTTTTAATTTTATTATTTTAGTATGTTTCATTTTTTTTATTATGTTTCATTTTTATTATTTTATTACTTCCCTTCTACGTGACTATACCGAAAGAACCAAGAAGATGAATCCCTGCAGACACGAAAGCTTTAAATCGAAATTGTACCATACTCGTAATGGCAGAACTCGACGACTCCAGGAAGTGGCCCCGAAGCTTGCCACAACGTAAGGGACCGTGGTGATTTACAGCCAACGTCAGTTGAGCATGGACAATTAAACCCAGGCCGAAACATAACATGTAAAAAAGATTGTTTAAAAATACTTGTTTAATTTCTTATAGAGTATAGTATTGTCATCAGTATGACGTAAGTATACCAAGTTTGCAGTCGATACCACATTGGGATGTGGGTTAAACTTTAGTTAAAAGATTTGAGGATACGACAACAACAACAGTGAGTTAAATAAAAGCGTGTAATAATACTAATAAAAACATTCCGGCTAGGGTGAGGCTGTGCGTTTTGCCCAGCAAACCACACAGCTGTCAGTTCGTATTCAAGGTTTAACAAAAAAAGATTCCCCTAAACCAGGGGGTTCAGAAACCAAAACAACAAGGAGAGACATTTTTTCTTATTTTTTACAATTCGGTAAGTAAAAGAGAAACCAAACAACTCATTATTTCAAGAGCCGCAATACAACGTGGTGTGTGTACGAGAGAAGGTGGTGGTCCTTGATAAATAAGAACGTGGTGTGAGTACGAGAGACCGTGGTGGTGGTGGTCCTTGATAAATAAAAACGTCTCACGAAGCAGCCGTCCCTCAAAGAGCCGCACGCTGCTACGGAGCTGCAGGTTGCCGACCCCGTGCCCTGAACCAACTGGCATGACCGTCAAGTAATAATACTTTCATTAGTATAATGTTATAATAATAATTAAATTATTACTTAATTTGAAATAGATAATAATTAAATGACGATTCAGCTATTTTTTTATGTATTATTAATTTAATTATAATTAAATAACTGAAATACTGACACCTAAACAATAATTAAATAAAAAATAAATGGTTGTGCTATAATACTTTGACGATAATAATGCAACAATAGTATTTTTATAATAAAATAATACATTTCTACTGATTACATAATCATGCAGTAATGGTAATATAATAATTAACATTTACAAAGCGCCATTGAACAATCGCTCTCGGGGTGCTATGCGTGGTAAGTCATAAAATAGTGAACATCACCCAATGAAAGAAGTGAGAAGGATATTTGAACATCACTAAAGGGAGAAAGCCATTTTAAACAGAGACGGCTTTAGTGGAGATGTGAAGATGAGCAGTGCCTCGGAAGTCCCCTTGACCTCGAAGGGCAACGAGTTGCAGAGTGTAGGTGCCACAATTGCCAACGCACCTCCACGTGTGCAGTCTGGAGACGGTGGGACGGTGAGCAACGCACAAGCTGAGGATCTTGACGATCTTGATGGAATATTCGTGGCTGAAGGAGGTCATGAACGTAGCGAGGAGCAAGCCCATTTAAGGCGAAGGCGAGTTGGTTGGAGCTGCCTTTTTCTCGTTTCTGTCATTGCCTCTTCTTTCTGCAAGGATTTGTTTTTACACTTTGCAGTTCTTTCTTGGTCTCATTATCTCCATCAGAATATCTGCGAAACGGGTTTATTCCTGGGGGAGATGTTCCCCCTGGTTAATGGCGGCTGGTGAGTAGTGTGTGTGGTGAGTAGTGTGTGTGGATGGTGAGTGGTGAGTAGTGTGTGTGGTGAGTAGTGTGTGTGGATGGTGAGTGGTGAGTAGTGTGTGTGGATGGTGAGTGGTGTGTGGATGGTGAGTAGTGTGTGGATGGTGAGTGGTGAGTAGTGTGTGTGGATGGTGAGTGGTGAGTAGTTTGTGTGGATGTTGAGTGGTGAGTCATGTGTGTGGATGGTGAGTGGTGAGTAGTGTGTGTGGATGGTGAGTAGTGTGTGTGGATGGTGAGTGGTGAGTAGTATGTGTGGATGATGAGTAGTGTGTGTGTATGGTGAGTGGTCAGTAGTGTGTGTATGGTGAGTGGTGAGTGGTGAGTAGTGTGTGTGTATGGTGAGTGGTGAGTAATGTGTGTGGATGGTGAGTGGTGAGTAGTGTGTGTGGATGGTGAGTAGTGTGTGTGTGTGCATATGAGATGGTGAGTAATGTTTGTGAATATCGGCTGGTTTGTCGTGTGTAGATGGTGAGTGGTGAGTATTTGTATCAGTGCTCGCAGACAGACAAGAAGCAATGATATAAAATTACTTTACACGGGGTTACAAACCTCACGAGGTACCCCATGGAATGTGCTCAGATGTTTAAGGAATGTAAAAACAAGCCCCGCATCACACAAACATACAAACCTGTCTAGATGTACCTGTAGATTCGCGCCGTTGGCTTTAACAAGTACCAGCGTGTGTCACGCTAGCGCTCATTATTTCCCGCCTGTTGATTGGCCAAAACAACATTTACAATCGGGGATGTTTACACGAAAGAAAGTGTTTCTGTATTTAAAAGTTTAAATGCAATAACATGTTTAAAACATACTTGAAAGTTGAATTACAATTGATTAAAATAATTTGTCTTGCTATGACCCACGGAGAGAGAAACCATTATCAACCATAGGGGTGATTCCTGCCATTATTTCACAATGTTACGACTAAAACTTTACCATATTCCGTCGATTCAAATTGTAATTTGTTAATCATTGCATAATAATCGTTACAGTGATTTTATAATGCTGTATCTTGCTTTGTATGTTTATGTTTTAAAGTAAAAGTTAATGCAAAATTATTGCTACCCCCCCCCCCCCCACCCGTTGACTGAGTGGTACATCCCGAACAGCCCAACAGCTACGGTGAGCAATGTGGATCAAAGCAGATACCGGTAACGAGATTTGTTATTATCACAGATGTTAATTTGGCATCTTTGAACTGACGTACACCAGAATCGGAATATTTACACTGCACGAGAAATCCGATGACCTGTAAAGCTCTTTGTAACAGATGTCCAGTAGGAGCACGGGGTAAGAACGTTACAACAACAAACAGAACACAAACATGATAGTAGCGCAAGTACAAGGAAAGTTAACACATCACCATAACACATCCACAGTATTTTAACACCATAACACACCTAACTGTATTCTTAGTTTTTTCGGTAAAGTCACGTCTAAAGATAAAATAATAAATTAAATAATAGAATACGACGTTTCGATTGCAACACAAGCAATCATCATCAGGTATAATGAAATAGCGACATAAAATCTAACCAGAAAACTATAGACAGACATATTAGCAGACAGATATCACCAAGATACATAGAGAGAGCAACACAGGTAACAGAGAGAGGTGGTCGTCTCTGTGGGGTGGCCTTAAATAGACAGAGGGCGGACGCAGAGAGAGGGAGGGGGGGGTTAGAGCACCAAGATACATAGAGAGAGCAACACAGGTAACAGAGAGAGGTGGTCGTCTCTGTGGGGTGGCCTTAAATAGACAGAGGAGGGCGGACGCAGAGAGAGGGAGGGGGGTTAGAGAAAAAATTAGCATATCAATGAGTGGACAACAAAACGTGGTGCTGCAAGTGCGATGACACGGCAAGCAAGTCTGAAAATCAGGAGAAGGACACACTAATATTAAATAACCTAGTAAAATATCGAAATGTAATGTAATACAACACAGAGGGTCGGTCAACACACAATTAACGCATAGCCTGGTTGATTACGTATTTCAAAGATTGCGTCCGCCCTCCTCTGTCTATTTAAGGCCACCCCACAGAGACGACCACCTCTCTCTGTTACCTGTGTTGCTCTCTCTATGTATCTTGGTGATATCTGTCTGCTAATATGTCTGTCTATAGTTTTCTGGTTAGATTTTATGTCGCTATTTCATTATACCTGATGATGATTGCTTGTGTTGCAATCGAAACGTCGTATTCTATTATTTAATTTATTATTTTATCTTTAGACGTGACTTAACCGAAAGAAACAAATAATAATTCCTGCAGTCACGAAAGTTCTAAAAATTAAGATTTTTCGGTAAAGTCACGTAGGTAAAAATTCTAAATAAAAATTAATAAAAGTAAAATAAAAATTAAATAAAAATCACGACGTTTCGGAGGCAACACAAGCTTCCGTCTTGCCTCCGAAACGTCGTGATTTTTTATTTTATTTTACTTTTATTACTTATAATTTTTTACCTACGTGACTTTACCGAAAAAAAACCTAAGAATATGAATCCTTGCAGTCACGAAAGCTTCAAATCTAGAACACCTAACAGTAGTTTAATACGTAAAGCTTTCGTGACCATATCCATTATATAGTTTTATTCGGGTTAACCATCTAACCCAATCAACCTGCATTATGCACATCCACAGTATATATACATATAAAAGTTAGTAGTTCCCTGCGTCTTGTTGACATTCGGGCGATTGCCACAAAGTGCTTTGCTTTATCCACCGCTTTCTTTGTTGTCGGAGTGCAGCGACGACTTCGCCTTGGCTCCGTGTCGCCATGGACTGCGTCTGTAGCGCGTTGTGGCGAACGGCGTGCGAGTGGTGCAGCTCGTTGACGCACAACAGCAGCAGCTGCTGCTGTTGTTGTTGTACAACATTAATGGTTGACGCCTCATCAATGTCTCTTTCAATTCACGACGCGTGTTTTAATCGCCGATGTGACTTTTTTACTTTGACGACGTAATTCTTGATTTGAAGCTTTCGTGACTGTAGGCATCCATACGCTTTGGTTGTTTCGGTAAAAATATCTACGTGACTTTTACCGATAGAACCGATGAGTTTACTTCTCATAAATTTCTCACAATAACCTCGCCTTAAAGCTTTCGTGACTTCTTGGTCAGGTCTGTCATCTCGACAGACCTGTTCTCCATCTGAGGACGGCTCCTTGCGTTGTGGCCGAAACGTCGTGAGAATTATTTTATGTTTTATTATTTTATTATTTCCATTCTACGTGACTTTAACCGAAAGAACCAAGAAGAATAACCTCGCCGTTGACTGTTTACAGCTCAGATCTAGCACGTGGTGTGGGTATGCAGAGCTGTCAACCCCTTGTCAGCGCCCTACTTTGTTACGGACCAATCCAGACGTGATCGGTCACCCCGTGTCCCTTATAAACCTCAGCGTTCATGCTACAAAGTCCCCATCACAAGGGAGAAACACAAACAAATAGACAAACACAATGTTTTTACTCAATTTCCCTGTACAGGAATACGGGTACACCCGTATGGGTTGACAGGTTTGGGTATGAAACAGCATTACACATCACACTATACAGCACTCTATGCACTGTCTATAACTCAGCTATAGTATATGGTGAGGGTATGTAACAACATTACACATCACACTCTACAGCACACTATGCACTGTATGTAACTCAGCTATAGTACATGGTGAGGGTATGTAACAACATTACACATCGCACTATACAGCACACTATGCACTGTATATAACTCAGCTATAGTATATGGTGAGGGTATGTAACAACATTACACATCACACTCTACAGCACACTATGCACTGTATGTAACTCAGCTATAGTACATGGTGAGGGTATGTAACAGCATTACACACACACGTGTACTATATCTGAGCTTTACACAGTAGATAGTGTGATGTGTCATGTTAGAGACAACCTCATTGCTTGGGTCCGGGTAACGGCCCCCCAGATAGTAAATATAAACACACCCGGACATAGCTACTCATTGGTGTGAGTCACTCTCTTTCATTTAGATACAATACTGACGCATTTACAACTCATTCAAAAATATTAATATAAACACAAAATCACATAGCTACTCAGTGGTGTAAGTTACACTCTCATAGACACACGAAGAAACCGAAATGCACGCAAATATTCGTGCAAATTCACACGTAGTAAATCGTTTTGTCGAAGTTAACAGGCATGTGTCACTTGATATCGAGGACACCCTTGCTAATGAGAAGTTCAATCGAGGGACGTTCCCATTAAAATATTTTAACCATCAACATCCTGGGGGCTCACAACATCGGAGATGAACAAGGAAGCCAACATTACTTAGCACGAGGTTACAAACCTCACGAGACACTCCGTGGAAATGTGCTCAGATAATCAAGGTCACAGACACGAGCTTCGTATCGCACGCAGCTGTCTAGACGCACCGTGAGACACGTTACACGGTCGGCTTTGACCACTTCCAGACGGGAGCCAGGTCCACTCGCTACGCTCTCAGTGGGAGCTGCGCTCGCCATGACTCTCAGTGGCTTCTCACCGATAGCCGCTCGCTGTGGCTGAGAGACGCTGTCCCTGGGGCGCACACGGCGGCGACGAACCAAGACACGAATCGACTCTCACCTGCGTAGACAGGAGCGTTGCATTCACACCGCGGTGTTGGGGTTTACGGGTCGCGATTTTTACAAAACCCACAGTGGCCAGGCAAACGGTGATGGTTTGTCCCTTGGACTAATGTCGCGAGGCTTTGTGGGTTTCTGCACCAAACCGTACCTTGTAAAAAAATATTATTAAAGGTTATGTCGTCTCTATCATTGACATTTATTTGTTCTGTTTTAGCATAACTGTTTAAAATTGTCTTTAAAAAATAGTAACCATTAGTATTGTTAATTTTTTGACAAATCATCTCACTTCACGTGTAAATGAGTGGGGGATCAGGTGGGAAGGTCGGAGGGTGATCGTGTAGGTGGTTGAGCAGGTGTGTGTGTAGGTGGAGATTGGTCTTGAAGTGGTTAGTGCACTGTGCTATGAACCTGCCGATCCAAGTTAAATTCCCACTCATGACCACCAACACCAATGATCATTGTCTGAACCGGTCATGGGCCTCCCCTAGGTCGATTCAGCCTCAAATGAGTACCTGGTGCGGAGTATAAATATCACCACTCGGGAGACAAAGGCGACCGGGCTTTGTGCTGGCCGCCCACCAACTCGTGTGCCATGCCGGCCTTCATAGATGCTCGCTAACAGGACTTGCCCAACAGTATGTTCAGGCTATACGGGGGATCTTTGCCTTTGTGCGGGTGGGTGAGTGAGCGGGTGTGCAGGTGATCAGGTGGGAGAGAGATCAGACGGAAATGGGCGCTTGAAAATGCATGAGGTGGGCAGGTGGGAGGGTGGCAGGATGGGCAGGTCTATGGCCGAGCAGGTGTGAGTGTGGGCAGGTGGGAGGGAGGGTCTCTGTAGACGGCTGGGGGGGTAGTAGGTTAGGGTGTGGCAGGTGTCGGGGAGGAGAGTGTTTGGTGCAGGTGAGTTGGTGGTGGTCATCATTACCAAGCGAAGTCATCATCATCGTGCTCTTCATCATCATCCATCAGTCAGGATCCATTCATCATCATAGCTCATGGTGACGAGGAACAAGCAAACTGACTGAGAGTGCAGCTATAAATGCCACGAGATGCGCCATGGAATCTGGCCCAAGGCTACAGACAGCACATACCTGTGAAGGCGTAAGCTGAAGATTTACAAACCGTGCCCGGGTTTAATCTCCAATACTATAACATCTATACAAACAAAACAACAGTAACCATCCCAAAAAAATACATGTTTACACAAGTCAGTCTCAGCTATGAGAGATTCACATTCACAGCCTGGATGACAATCTTAACAATAGATTTTCAGATTTAATTTTTTATTCACCGAGAACACATTGACCCTTGACCCACAATACAATGTCATTACAATTCACAGGTAACCCAGAACACAATCAAGTCTATGTATATTTACGCGATCTAACCCAATAAACCTTTATCATTGATAACATTGGTCGCGAAAGCCTACGTGTTAAAGTCGATTTGTTTAACCAGGTGAGAACTCAAGAGACCAGGATGAGTCTCGGTTGCAAGAGTAATGATGATGCTGATTCTGTTGCTGATGATGATTCTGTTACTGCTGATAATGATTCTATTATTATTGATGTTACTGGTTCTACTCCTGATGCTGATTATGATTGAGCTACTGCTGTTGATGCTGTTGCTCCTGTTATTAATTCTGCTGCTGATGATACTTCTGCTGATGATCGAGTCGAGTTAAATTTAACGAGGTGAGAACTCAGGAGATCAGGATGAGTCTCATTGACAAGAGTGACCTGGGTCACAAAAATGAAAAAAGCTAAACAAGCCAAAATCATGCCAGCAATGAAGCAAATATAAATCTCACCCACAGCCCAGAGCACAATGCGATTAGCGTTCACACAAGTACACAACTGGTACGATATAATCAATGCGTCTCAAATCATCTAAGCGATGCTAAACAGCCTGAGACTCGAGGTTGGGTTCACACCGTATTGGTGTCTCACGTTAAGGAGGGACGCCGTTGTGGCTAGGATATGTTAACTCCCTCGCCTGGTATGCAAGAGGTCATCGGTTGGATTCCGACCCTAACAGTTGCTGGAAATTTGGAGTTTGTGTTGTCTCTATCCCTGTAATAACACACAGTGTCTTTGTGTTATTAATGCGTGTTGAGACAATGTTAGTCGTGTCGTATTGTAAGGTAGATCCTCACTCTAGATATATATATCAGGCGCTTAATATCTTTAACCCACTTCAAAGTCAAAACACAGTTCCCATTTTTGTCAGCAGAAGCGTTATCCCATGAATCGAAGGTTGTGGCTTCAGGCCCAAGTCTTAGAGCAGATAAATAAAATATTAATCAAAACAAATCTTTACGAATATTGGTGGTGAAAGACCTCCTACTTCTACTAGGTATTAAAATGGCTTATATCTCTCTCTATGCCCTGTAAAATAAAACTAGTTTGGGTGGGGGGAGGAAGGGGTCACTCGACCCCAGGTTATAACAACAATGTTTTGGCCCAGCGACGCTCAGCACACACCACGAGTAGTCCCCCCCTAGTGATGCCATCCCATTCCCACCCCGGGTTTATCGCCCAACGAGCGAGTGACCACGAGGGGGACGGCGCGCGCCACTCCGTAGCGTCACGTGACGCGTGTTCCCAGCACGCCCGCGGTGGAGCTCCGCCCTCTCGGCGTTGAGCGCCACGCGGCGCGCGGTGCGAGGGACGATGACGTCAGAGAGAAGCTTGGCTCCCCCCGCCCTCCCCCACCAGTGCGCTAATCACTGCACCACCGCTCCACCCCACACTACGCAGATGGCTCTCTATACGCTAAATACAAAGATCCCCCGTGTAGCCTTCACAGACTGTAGGGGCAACTGCTGTTTGCTAGTAGCACCTATGAAGGCCGACACTGTGGCACACAAGGGGGTCGGTGACCAGCATCACGCCCGACCCGCCTTTGTCTCCCCAGTGGCGATGTTTACACATCGCAGCAGGTACTCATTTGAGGCTCAGTCGACCTAGGGGCGTGCCCGGACCGATTCCGATAATCGTCACTGGTGTTGGTGAACCGGTCATGGGCCTCCCCTAGGTCGACTCAGCCTGAAAAATGAGTTCCTGGTACGGTGTGTAAACATCACCACTGGGGAGACAAAGGCGTGGTGTTAGCCACCCACCCCCTAGTGTGCTGTGCCGGCCTTCATAGGGGCCGTCCATAAATGACGTCACGCGATTTTTGACCCCCCACCCTTCGTCACACGGCGTTACAAGTCAGACCCCCCCCTCAAATATGACGTCACAAAGCTCTGCCCCCCCCAAAGAAAATAAAACAAGCTTCAAATCGCTTTAAACTATTGTCATTGTAGTGCATATTTAATGTGGCGCTGCACTCTGATGTTGTAGGAGAAAACATTTATTAAAAAGTCTATTTAATTAAGTAGAACGTGTTGTCTATATTTATTTAAGTTGCGCATTTTGACGTGACGTCACATTTTTCACCCCCCCCCCCCCCATCGTCACAAATGTCTAACCCCTCCCCCCAGGTGCGTGACGTCATTTATGGACGGCCCCATAGGTGCTCGCTGACAGCACTTGCCCCAACAGCCTGTGAAGGCTGCACGGGGGATCTGTGTCTTTGTGTGCGTGAGTCTGTGCGTTGTGCCCGTTTCTCTGCGCTGCTCACACTCCGTGCTCTCAGCACGCACGACTCAGATCCAGAATCCTCACTGAGTCACCATCATCACCCCACACATACAGTGCGGGGTAGAGCGGTTGACTAAACGAGTGGTGGACGGAGTGCAGCAGCTCCATGGAGTCGGCGCGGTAGAACGACAGCAGCCCCGCCTCCCAGTGCAGGTGACACCCGACTCTCCGGGGAGGATCCCTCACCGGCACTGAGGTCGATACACCACCATGACGCACGTAGCAGCTGTTGTTATTTTTATATAAAACCCAGGATGAGTCGTTCTGTCCCAGCCCGCACTCTTTACCACGCCCTTTGCGTGCGATCGTCCCGTACGCGACTCCAACCTGACAGTACCCCGCACCCCCCACGTCCACCTCCCAGTAGTGCTGACCCGACGAGAAGCTCTCGGAGCACAGGGCTTGTTGCCAGGCATCAAAGCGGTGCGGGTGATCGGGGCGACCCTGGGAGACAGCGGTCCGCGTCGCCGTCCTGAGGTCCGAGGAAATCTGGAGGTCGTTGTGGGCCGAGTTTGTGTCCACAGTCGGTGAGCGTCCGTCTGCAGTAACGATAATCACAGTAGCCGTGTAACAACAGCACCACTATAACAACAGCACTCGTGCACTAACACGCACGTGCACTGCAATAGAGCAATTCATAATGAGCATTGTCATACACCGTTGTAATGCGTAGCTATCGGTGTGATGACATGTGACAGGCATTTTGTCAATCCACTGCTGGATGAGGGCCTCCTTACGCCGTGGGGGTCGCGGGGGACATTTGACCATACTTCACCACGCCGGTCACCGCGCGTTGGCGAAGGCAGGTGGCGCAGCTGGCGAGAGCACAGAAGTACAGTACAGCGGTGCGTTTGTCTGCCCCGTCATCTACATTTTTAAAAGTCGAGCTTCAGTTCAATATTCACTGTGTAATAGATGTAAAACATTTGATGATAGCATCACAATGTGAACTGCTCTATATATTTTAATGCAAGGCTGAAAACTTAAAATATATTAATTGCTTTCAACATGTATTTGTTAAAAATTTTAATTGAAATAGAACGATCAAACATAGAACAATTGTTAAGTTTTTTCGGTAAAGTCACGTAGGTAAAATAATAATAATACAATAATAAGTGATACAGTAAATTTAGCTGTGACGGTCCCACGTGAAGACGGAGACTTGTGTTGCCTTCGAAACAACCTCAGAGTATGAATCCTTGCAGTCACGAAAGCTTCAAATCTAGAATTGTTAAGTTAAATCAATGAAGTTCTAATAATAAAAAATAAAACACTTTTCAAAAATCGCAGCTTTTGCGATTTGCTAATCGCATTGTTTCAAATTGCGACTTCGATTTGGAATCGATTCATCGTTCAGCCCCACTGTGCGGAAGTGCCCGTGGGAGGCAGTGGGTCACAGCAGCAGCAGCAGCGTGGATATCAACACCGCCGCAGCGTCTCTGTGTGTGTACAACAAACACAAACATCTCGCGTGTGTCACCTTTCACAGGCTGTAGGGGCAAGTGGTGTTGGTGAGCACCTGTGAAGGCCGGCACGGCACACGAGGTGGGTGTGATAGTGTAGTGGTGTACCCTCGTGTGTGTGTGTGTGATAGTGTAGTGATGTACACTTGTGTGTGTGTGTGTGATAGTGTAGTGATAGTGTAGCGATGTACACTCGTGTGTGTGTGTGATAGTGTAGTGATGTACACTCGTGTGTGTGATAGTGTAGTGATAGTGTAGTGATGTACACTCGTGTGTGTGTGTGATAGTGTAGTGATGTACACTCGTGTGTGTGTGTGATAGTGTAGTGATGTACACTTGTGTGTGTGTGTGATAGTGTAGTGATGTACACTTGTGTGTGTGATAGTGTAGTGATGTACACTCGTGTGTGTGTTAGTGTAGTGATGTACACTCGTGTGTGTGTTAGTGTAGTGATGTACACTCGTGTGTGTGATGGTGTAGTGATGTACACTTGTGTGTGTGTGATAGTGTAGTGATGTACACTCGTGTGTGTGTGTGATAGTGTAGTGATGTACACTCGTGTGTGTGTGTGATAGTGTAGTGATGTACACTCGTGTGTGTGTGATAGTGTCGTGATGTACACTCGTGTGTGTGTGAGTGTAGTGATGTACACTCGTGTGTGTGTGATAGTGTAGTGATGTACACTCGTGTGTGTGTGTTATAGTGTAGTGATGTACACTCGTGTGTGTGATAGTTTAGTGATGTACACTCTTGTGCATGTGTGATAGTGGGAGTGATGTACACTCGTGTGTGTGTGTTGGTGTAGTGATGTACACTCGTGTGTGTGTGTGTGTGATAGTGTAGTGATGTACACTCGTGTGTGTGTGATAGTGTAGTGATGAGCACTCGTGTGTGTGATAATGTAGTGTAGTCACTATTTCGTGATTTACACGGTCAACCAGGGTGAAGCACTTGGCTTGCTGGCTGTCTGATAAACCTCTGAATATTCACAAATAATTCTCTAGGTACCTTTGATTCTGAGAGCTCTAGGCATTTACACTGAACCCTACGAATCCTAACGATGTCTCAAGTACTACTAAATGCATCCTAAACATATCAGCCATAGCGTCTCTGTGTAAAAACTCACACAGCATAGCAACAGCATCCTCATTCATTAATACACACGTGTAGTGTTAATAGAGCTCATGTAATACTCTTTTACACTCGTGTGTGTGCTGTATGTTAACGTAGAGGTATTGCAATACATGGACAATAGTTATTTATCTGTATGTTTGCACAGTGATACACATGATCAGCCAAAGTTATACCCCCGTCTAACTCTGTGAGCCTCGGGTATTAACATTTAACCCCAATAATCCTTAAGGTGCCTTAATTTGGGATATAGCAGCCTCAAGAATTATGAATGAATCCTGAGAATCCTAAGGCTGCCTGAGTCTGGATATGAGCCTCCGGCATTATCAATGAACCCTATGCATCACAACGGTGATGTAGTCTCGCTCTAGTCTGATAATGACATCCATCACAGAGAAGACTTATAGTCAGATTAATATGCTACAATGGTTACTTTGGCCAACAGCATCCTCACTGGATAATGCACACGTGTTAGCTCAATGGAGCTCATGTAATAGTGAATTACACTTATGTGTGTGCGATATATTATTGTCCAGGGAATACATTACCGTCACCACGTCTATCATTGACGTGATAGACAAGGTTGACCAAGGTTATGAATTAGTCTGGCTGTGAGCCTCAACCATTAACTGGGAAACCTAAGAATTCTAAAAGTGCCTTAGTTTGACACTGAGCATCAGGCTGTTGGCATGAAGCCTACGAATCTTAAAAGTGTCTTCGTCTGGATTATGATCCTTGGGTATTAACAATCAACCATTACATTCCTAAAATTACATTGATCTCGTTCTAAAAGCCATAGGCTTTATCATTGAACCATACGAATCCCGCAGGCTGCCTGTGTTTCCGCTTTGCTGATGTTTGCAAGATGTACTCATTAAGGCTGAGCCGACCTAGGAAAGGTCCAGATTTGGTTCTGAACTGATGCAAGCCATGGCCTGTTGGTGTCCATGTTTGTATCTCTGCACAAACCATCCCATCTTCACTGAACATCCGTATTCGCTCTCGCTCATCCATACACCTCCGATTAGCACGGTTGGCTTATTACGATGTGAAAGAAGTTCAACATTTATCCATACAGACACTATTACAAAGAAAAAGATACCCACGTATATTCTTAACAGAGTTTTTGGGCAAGTGCTGTAAGCAAGCACATATGAACGCCGGCATGGCACACGAGGGGATTGGTGGCTAGCACCACGCCCGGCCGCCTTTGTCTCCCCAGTGCTGATGTTTACTACACACCGCACTAGGTACTCATTTGATGCTGCGTCGACCTAGGGAAGGCCCATGACGGGTTCAGATAATGCATCACTGGTGTTGGCTGTGAGTGAGAATCGAACTCGGGGAGCTGGATTCATCACAGAGCATTCTAACCACTACACGACCGCTCTGCAACATGTACGAGCACAATTATACGCGCAATAATACACAAGCACACGTGACAAGAGTTCGTGGAACTCACACATGAACGCCAGCTGGTTCCTTATCGAGGCGATGTCTTCTTCCTTGGGACATGGAGGTGGAGTTCCCTTCTGAGCGCCTCTCCTGTGAGACCAGAACCAGCAGTGACTCACACAGCCCGTGTCTTACACAGCACCAACACACACAGCACCATCACAGTATCATCATCACAGCATCATTTACAGCATCATCACACCATCACAGAGCAAGTGCCTTACACAGCATTATAACATACAGTATAATCGATCACAGCATCATCACACACAGCATCATCCACTCACACACACATCATCTACTCACACACACATCACACAAGGCGTCACCCAGTGTGTGAAACTGTGCAAGTTCATGAGTCCATACCGGTTTGTCTCCTTCAGGTGAACCTGCAGGAGTCAGACACAGGGCAGGGGGTGCGAGTCAGTTCACCTCCAGCCACGTTAACCACACGGTGATTGGTAGACGCGATGAGCTGGGCTGTGCTCAGCCATTCGCGTATTCCAGTGTTGTTGGTTGTAAACAAGGAAAAGCCGTGGACTCGTTCGGACTCGATGGTTCTCATCAGCAAAGTGTGGCCTCGAAAACCGTGACACATTGGTACCTGATGTCACGGGCAAGAGGCGTCCATAGCACTCGACATCGAGTCACAGTGATTGTGACCCAACATTCAAAATAATGATCAATCTCTGGGTTTGTTTCACATTTCTGAGACTCATCAGCAGTCGATGCTAAACTACAAATGCTTCTAACTTTACTGATGTTAAAGGTGCTTCTCTTTTCAGTTTTACTAAATGTTGGTCTATATTTGGTTACATGAATGATCAAAATTTAGCATCAAGTAGCCTCAATCTGTGGTACATTACAGGACCATGCTGTTACGGTTTTTAATGCAAACATCTGCATACATTACCAACCATTTATTAACTCGTGGGATTTGTGTGTTAATCGTTTATTTATTCTTTGGAAATTCGGCGATAATTTTCATTTTTGTCAGAATATACAAATCCACGTTGGTGAACTTGATTCGACGTTTAATTTCAAAACGCATGGGCTATAGGTTGTGTTAAAGGTACAAGTTGTGTTATCCTGTGCTCTGTGATACATCGCATGTGGCACATTTATAAATGCACAGGCAGTCCTCGATTTACGAACACTGGCACTTACGAAACAGCTTCCTTGAAATATATATATATTTTACATTGACTTAAAATGCGAACTCACACTGGCAAACTAAACCACAGAACTATTTTTTCAGCGGAGCGATCCTCTGCGAGATGTAATGAGTCAGCTGCACGCTCGGAGTGAGTATGTGTTCATGTGTGCGCCCGCAGGCAAACATGTCGAGCGGTATTATCTTTACATCGGTTGCGTAACGCTGTGTGGAAGCTACCTGGTCTGTCGCTCCACACGAAGCTTCAGGTCTTCTTTGCCATAGTCATGCCCTCCCTTCTCTACGCTTGCAAAACGTGGACCCCCCTAATGGAACATCTTCGCCGGTTAGAAACATTTAGGCTGGCCTGCCTACGATCCATCCTGGGTTTAATCAAGCTGGATTGTGTGAGGAGCTCACAAATCCTTGAAAGATCTGGACAAAGTCCCATCGGTGAGCTCTTCCAGCAGGCAAGGCTGGGTCATGTAGACCATATGCCCAGCAACCGCATGCCTAAACAGCTTTTGTTTGGCCGGATAGGGGGGGCTAAATGGGCACGTCACGAGCTAGAGAAAAGATGGAGTGATGTGGTACAAGAGGATGTGGAGCTGAGTGGACTTGCTGACGACTGGTACTAGCGGTGTAAAATTGGCCTCTGTGGAAGAGGCTCATGAAGGATGCCACTGGGCAGTTGGAGGTAGTGGCCCTCAAAAAACAATGGAGGGCAGAGAACCGATGTTCACAACAACCAGCGGAGTGCCGGGTGGCTAATGCCCAGCAAGTTGGCACAGTAGGGGGTCACAGGTGGTGCATCAGCCAGTCATCTCAGTTTGTTAACCCGTGGCACCTGGGTTTGCCCCGTGACCTCCTACCAGGAGATGTTCAACACTTCACGTGGCCTCAACGTGGACATAACCTAGCACAATCGCCGTGATGTTACAGCCACTTCGTGGCGAATGGCGGTTGTTGTTATTGTGTGGGGAGTGGTAGTGCAATGGTTAGCGCGCTGCACTATCAACCCGGTAACACGAGTTTGATTCAGCCTCACAACCAACACCAGTAGCAATTATCTGAATGGGCGCTGGGCCTCCCCTACGTTGACTCAGCCTCAAATGAGTACCTGGTTCGGTGTGTAAACATCGTCACTGGGGAGTCAATAGTGGTCAATGGTGGCCGGGCATGGTGCTCCCCACTCACTCCCTCGTGTGCCGTGCCGGCCTTCATAGTTGCTCCTCTACAACAGTCTGTTCAATTGTAGTGACTCATTGCGCCCCTTCTAACAAGCAAGATAGGATCAGGACTCAAGGTAAGTAAAAATAAAACCGATTTTTTTTTTCAATTTATATCACTTTATCTTACGTGTTATATACTATACAATTATTTGACAGTGTTACATGATAATGTACAATATTTATTCTTATTTATTAGTTTAACAGTACTTCCATTTTTTGTTGAGCTATAAGACATTTCATAACATAATTTATTATTTTATTTTTAGACGTGACTTAACCGAAAAGAACCAAAGAATAATTTCATAACACCGACTGTATCGGCATTTAAATAGAGTACATTGTTGTGTTCTGACTTACGAATGGGGCTGATGAACGAGTTGTGTTGGTCAGTCGAGGACTGTCCATAATGAACATGTGAAATGGGACACTCGATCTGGTTCTGCAAGCACTCTACCTGCAGGAACGTGAGCGAGTCCCTCTCCTCCTGCAGAGTGCGCAGGCGCGTGGCTGCTGCCTGGAGCTCGCTGATCTCGCGCTCGTAATGAGCGATGTTCTCCTCGATCTGGGACAGCAGCTTGCTCCCCTTAATGTCCACGTGTTCCAGCGTCGCCCTCTCGTCCTCATCCAGCGTCGCTCTCATGCGGGTGAACTCCCCTGAGATGCAAGCCTTGGTCTGGGCCATGGAATCCTGCAAGGGGTGTGCGATGGATTCTATCAATTCGTATTCCATGCTTTAAGACCAAAGTCACATTGTTTTCCAGTTACTCCAAACCTTTTTATCCTTACCTTCTTCTCTGTGGACTCATCCCATTGAACAGGTCGATAACTTTAGAGATATCTAGGTGCTATCTTACCCTTAACATTGATCATATCGCCAGTAAGATAAAAAAACATAAACGAAATCCTCTATTTAAATAAACACAATGTCTCACCTCGGCTCCATCTTCATGTAGTCCAAGCTGCCATCCTCCCCACCTTTGACTCCTGTGACATCATCGACTGCCAAGCCTCTTGTTCCATTATACCACCTGGCCGCCCGCTTTGACCTTGATGCCTCCATATCAGCACATTTTGCCAACCTCTGTATCACCTCCAATTTGTCCCCTCTGGATAAATTTATAGACCACCAATAGGCTGTCTTCATTCTAATATTCCTTTAAAACAAATCCGCCAAATATGTAAGGACCTCCTAACTCCGCAAATTCCTTGTCGCAATCTGTTCTCGCTAAAATTACCATATATTAAAACTAGGTTTGGCGACGCATCCTTCCATGCTGCTGACACTACCCCACATTATTGGAGTGTCCTTGCCTATCAGCCTAGGCTGGGCTCCCACCCCAGCCTCCAACACAATTAGAGGGCTGCGTAATGATTGAGATATGAACCAGTGCTGGACTCTACCTTCACCAACCTGCACTGACCCGCGTAACTAAATATGGCCAACTAGCCTCAATGATCAACGCGATGTTGCAGAACCTTCGTCCAGAAGTGTATTAGTGAGGATCTGTAAATTATTTACAAAAACAGATGAGCACACGATTCACCTTCTTCATAGATTTATCTCTGCACATCACCAATATAAGGTTTTTGTACACAATCTATTGGCCCCACAGCCTTTTGGGACTGCATTATTTTATCAGTACAGGCAGACCTCGCTAAATGCTCAATATGGTTCCTGAAGAAGTGAGCGCTTATCGAATCAGCGCTAAAAGGGGTCATTATGCTATTGTATATATGGGGATGCGTTCCCGTCAGCGTTCTTTCTTTCGGATGACCAATATATGAGGGCTTCATTGGGGTATCGGTAAAAGCACCAATCTAGATTTGAAGTTTTCGTGACTGCAGGGATCCATACTCTTTGGTTCTTTTGGTAAAGTCACGTAGGTATAAAATAAAATAAATCACGACGTTTCAGGCGCAACACAAGCATCCGTCATCAGGTGCGACAACCACAGCAAGAAACATTTGCTGAAGCGGGTGAGAGGGCTGCCGTGACAAGAGGATATATCGGTAAGAGAAGGGGGAGGAGCAAGGGGGGACAGATAGAGAGGGGGGGTAGGGTGAGGGGAGCGCTGCGAGAGCGTTAGGGGACGAGCAGACGTGATGCCAGTGGGGGGAAGTGGGCGGGGTTGGGAGTGGGAGGCTGAAGAAACTGGAGATGCGGATATAAAAGGCAACAACCATAAAGCAGTTAATGTTTTACCTGGTTAATAACATCCTTCCAATGATTGCTCAATTTGTAACCATCTTCTCGGTTGAAGTTATGTCTATGTTTATATATCTGGATGGCTTCATGAACAAACCTTTGATAGTTGCCCGAAGGTTTGCAGAGTACCTTGGTCTCGGAAAAAACAATATCAGCAAAGACGAGTGCTCTGAACTCGCAAAATTGAAAAAGAGAGATGACATAGTCATCCTCTCGGCCGACAAGGGCAATGCTACTGTCATCATGCATAAAACCACATACAACAACAACATCCGGGACCTTCTTAATGATGGCAGTTACACCAAAATCAACAAAGATCCTACTAACCACCTGGCTACAAAAACCAACAATATCATTACCAGTTCGACTTCTCTAATCGAACCATTCAAATGGCTCTCCCTAAAACCTGCTACTAGAGCACCCAGATTCTATGGTCTTCTTAAAATCCATAAAGAAGGTTCTCCACTTCGGCCCATCGTTTCCATTATCAATTCACCTACCGACAAACTGGCCCGTTTTCTGTCCGATACCTTGCTTCCATTCACTGCCAAGACTACCTCAGCAGTACGTAACTCAGCTCACTTGGTCTCTCTTATCAAGGGCATTTCACTGTCCTCAGATGATTTTCTCGTCAGCTTTAATGTAGTTTCTCTGTTCACCAAGGCTCCTGTGCCTGACACCTTAGCAATAATTGAAGATTTAGTCCAACATAGACTGAATCCTGATGTTCCTACTCTGGTTAGGCACTGCCTTACCAACACTTACTTCACCTGGGATGGTACTTTCTACAAACAAAATGAAGGTACTCCCATGGGTTCCCCCTTATCACCAGTGATAGCGAATGTTTTCATGGAAAAATTTGAACAGATGCCATCCATACTCATTGTTTTTTTGGGTAAAGTCACGTATGTGGAAATAAAATAACATTTTAATAAATAAAATAAAATAATATTAAAATAAATCACGACGGTTCGAACGCAACACAAGCGCTCATCATCAGGTGGAAATGGGGTAAAACACATAGCAAGGGAACACACAGATGGACACCAAGCACATAGCACATAGAGAACGGCAAACTGCACGGAGGCAAATACAGAGAGAAGATTGGAGATGCGAACTCAAGAAACCTTAGAAACATAATGTGATGCAAACCAGTCGGACAACAACTCAGTTAGATACTAACCTGGTTGACCATGTATTTCAAAATACTGCTAAATCTTTTGTTCTCATCCTCTGGGCTGAACATACCAACGTAAACAGAGGACAAGGACTCGTGAACAGACACGAGGTACAACAGATACATATGTTGAGGAGTGGAGTGGAGTGCTCACGTCAGGTCACACTCGCCTCGGGGGAAATGCCATCAAGGAAAAGTGACGTCATGCCCCCCGGGGTATTTGAGGGAAGACCCTTGACGTAGAGGGGGTCTTCGCCGTGAGTCAGAGGAGTGAGTGTTAGGGAAGTAGGGGGCTCCGGGATAGCGAGTAGAAAGCCAGGCTGAAGGGCTGCTTTACCCGGCTGGCCGAGTTGGCTGAACCCTCGGTCAGTGCTGTGGGAAGAGCCTGATAGCCTGGTAGGGTGTAGGGAACTCCCAGTTACCTTCCCCTGGGGAGATTAGTTAAGAACTCTTGTTTTAACCCCTTCCCCCGAGTTAGGCGCAAGCCCTTAATTAAAGAGTAGGCGTCAGCCCCTACACGACTGGCTTCCGCGTCCTTCTTACCACGCAACACATAGACAGAGAAGACACACAGGGAGAGATGTGTTGGGCAGCACAGAGGGACAACCAGAGCAACACCACACCAAGAGACATACACACATGGAGAGGCACACGCAGAAAGACGTCTGGAGGAATAACGTACAGGGACTTATATAGGCTGTAGAGGTGGGGGAGGGGAAGGGAGGCAGAAAACGAAACGGAAACGACGAGGGAGGGAGCACATAGGAAAACGAAAACGGAGACACAAACCACGGTAAACAAAAAAAACGAAGCAAAACTGCAACACGTGGAGATACATACGCAGAGAAGATAACAAACGGAAATATGTTTTGGACAGAATTGTAAAGACAACCTCCCCGTAGAGGTGGATTAATCTAGAATTGAAGCTTTCATGAGTGCATATTACTATACTCATTATTTTTTCGGTAAAGTTACGTATGTGGAAATAAAATAAATTTAAATAAATAAAATTCTATTAAAATAAATCACGACGTTTCGAACGCAACACAAGCGCTCATCATCAGGTGGAAATGGGGTAAAACAGATAGCAAAGAGTGACCAACGTAGAAGTAATCAAATATCTGATGATGCAACAGTGATGAGAAATAAACTGGCACTAGATGAACACATGCAGTAAGGAAAACAACAGGAAAATGAAAAGTGTCTTGTTGTTCAGAACTATGGAAGGAACCGGAAAGAGAGTAAGACCTCACACAGAATGGATTGATGACATTAAAGATTGGTGCCAGAAAGACGGGGCACTATTAGAGCATATTGGCACAAGACAGAGAGAGGAAAGTGGAAACCAATGACGACATGGGCAGTAGACACTAGGGGCTATCTGCCCATGGATCGTCATGATGGTGATCACCAGGTAGGTCAGTGGTGGTGTGGTGGTCATCAAACTGTTTGGTGAGTAATTTATGAATGGGTGCTGGGCTGTCCTAACCAACCCACATTGACCAACTTGGTAAAATATGGTTAAGCAATCTGCTTGCTTGTCGGTTGTGGAAAGGCCTCAATGTTACACTGGTTTCACAAAGGGTGTAATTTATCCACAAGAGGTTTTTTGTGTCCAAACATAATGTACATACATGTAAATTACATATGTTGATTAACTGTGAATAACCCAACTAATAATATAGAAAATTGTAATTTGTATAAATACATGACCCCCCCCCATCCCCTGGTCTTCGTAACTGAGGAGCTCACAAATGATGACATCGCATTTATCTCTCTCCACAATTTTGGCTGTGGCCTGATGAAGCTGGTTGAAATTACCGGGGAAACATCATACTCGAATTGTAAATGTTGTGGGTTTACTCTCCAACACACCGGTGTGCTGAACTAGTAACTAATTGGCATGTTTTGTTTAAGTGAAAACTTTACTAATTGGCTGTGTTGGGTGGTGGCGGGTTTAATGACGCATTTATATTTTCACGATCTAACCCCAAGAAACCTCAATTTTGGATAATATTAGTCGCAAAAGTGTTAAACTGGTGTAAATTATTATTACCATCACAAATTGACTCGATGGATACAAATCAATCATTAACAGGCCGATGTGTAGTGATGCTCATGATACATCACCGGGCAACTCTGTTCTGGGTTCCACTCCATGCCAAGAACAGGCCACCGAGATGAGAATGCCTGAAAGCGGCCTCAATTGTGCGTCCAGGTCAGCCTCTGCCTGCCTCTGGGCCACCTCCAATAGCGAGGAAGGCCATCAATGATTCCACGCAGAGCTCTGGTGTGATAAGCCAACATGTCAGCCTATGTAATGTATCCACAGTGCCAGATCCTCCTGGCTGTGACTGCTTCAAACAGCGGCTGTCGTGCTGTTCATCGACGGACTCCGGTATTTGAGAAAAGCTCGCAGAGTGAATGTGAAGTCTCCATTGCAAGCTACACTGGTCAAAGGCGTCAAGTTCTCTATATGATGAAATGCTCTCTTGTATGTGTAGTAGGTTCTAAATCCCCTTCAACATTAACCATGGGACTCGGGGCATTCGAATTTTGAGAGCAAAAAAACTAGACACAAACCCCAAGAATCGCCGAATTGATTAATACAGTATATGCAGTATACGAAGTTCGTACAGTAAATCGTTTGGCGCAATGCTCCATCCAGTCCCCACATGGCAATACACACAATCAATACTCCAGACAATCCGTACATAGTAAACAATCACAAGCAAGTACCCAACATTCCAAAGTTTCTTACAGTTACACGTGACAATCACGAGCGAACCTCCATACAGTATACACAATAACAATGGCGATTTCGCAACAAAACGATGTAACACGAGTCATTAACACGGCAACCTACAGGATATCAACGGAGCTCGGGACACCAACACGAATTAATCATTAACTACACCCAGAACATACCGATCTCGACGCCGTAATTAACAGCAACACTTGTTACAAGCAGAAACCGGCATGGTCGCCGCGTCAATTTATCACGCACACAACCGGACGAACACGCTCCGCAACCCAGCGAGTTAAAAAAAAACACACGCGATCGCAACCCGGCGCACGTAAGATGGGTGAAGTTATTATTATTTTTCTTGAGGCCGGGTGCTTGTCATGTCACGACTCGCCTGGCAAACTGTGAATAGTGGAGGGCGGCAAGGTGGAGCACTGGGACACCCCGAAGAATCTTGCATGGTGAACACAGCCTGCTCTTGCGAACCCATCCACCTCTCGCGCTCGAGCAGAAGGCTGGAACTCCCCCTCTGCAGGCGTTGATGTCGGCGGGAGCGGCATTTCGGCAGCAGGAGCGGCGTTTTGGCGGGAACCGCGCCCCGACCAGCCCTCGAGTTGGCGGGAACCGCGCCCCGACCAGCCCTCGAGTTGGCGGGAACCGCGCCCCGACCAGCCCTCGAGTTGGCGGGAACCGCGCCCCGACCAGCCCTCGAGTTGGCGGGAACCGCGCCCCGACCAGCCCTCGAGTTGGCGGGAGCAGCGTTTTGGCGGGAACCGCGCCCCGACCAGCCGCCGAAATGGTGGGAACCCCATGGCCCGCATGGCCGGGCCTCCCCTGCCAGCCCCCGCAGCGACGATGGTGTCCTCTCCCCGCGGCTCCGTCGCTCCATTCCCGATGGCGGCGAAGCAGCAGTGTGGTGACAGTCCCGCCGCTCCGCGTGCAGCGCCATCTCTCTCTCTCTGTCACCGGGGCTGCCATCCCCGGGGCTGTCAGAAGGATGGTCGTCACACCGTCCCCGTTGTACGAAGGCGTCCAGGTGAGTTTTATATTTGTTTTTCGTGTGCCCATTTTACTTCCCTAGGATAACACCTAGCAATATTTATTAACCCCACTTCTGACACCAGATGTAGTAGGTTCGAATTAGGTGCACACACACGCAGCTTGGAGGCAACACTATTTATTAAACGGTAAATAATATAACACTCTACATGAGGTGGTGACCACCTTCCTCAACTCACTAACACTCTGGAACACGACACAGACTGGACCAGGCAGGCAACGGCCTGCCTGGCCCAGGACGACGACTCGGGACTTGACGACCGAAGATGTCTTCACCTTGGAGTACAGTACAACAGCCGCGCTCTCCGTTCACACCACGCTTATATTTGGTTTTGCGTGGCTGGCTCCGCCCCGGCGTGGCTGGCTCTCTTCAGGCCACGCCTCCCTTCCCAGGACACGCCTCACTTCCCCCACCTCTGGGAGGGTCCGGATCCCTCCACCACGTGACCCCCCAGGCACCCCCTTGGGGCCCCCAGCCTTCGTACGGGCCGACACAGTAGTGACCTTTCTCTGTCACTACGTCTGTTATATATTTGGTTAGAATATAAATCCATGCGGTTGATAGCAACGAGGCTCAGACCCATTTCCTTGCAGAAATATTAAAAGTATACGCAATTGTCTTGGTTCTATCGGTAAAGTCACGTAGAAGGGAAATAATAAAATTAAAAATAATAATAATAAAATACAATTCTCACGACATTTCGGCCACAACGCAAGCAGCCGTCCTCAGGTGAAGAACAGGGCTGTCGGAAAGACAGCGTCTGAATGAACACCACCAAGCTTGCCAGCGTATATTTAAGCTGGGTTAGAGGAGGAGGGAGCCTTGACAAAGGAATTTGATATGCAAATGATGAATCCCTGCAGTCACGAAAGCTTTAAAGCGAAAAATATACGCAATTGCATTATTATCGGTTGCCTCATGTGCACAACACCAAGATGAAGCAATTAATACATCACAATGAACGCAAACTGCATTGCAAGTGAAACCAGTTTCAACATTTTATTATGTATGCATTGTCTACTTCATACTTGTGTAATGACGTCGGAGACACTGACTTTAGAGGGTTTATTTATTTCTTGACCTTTTCACAGCGTCGACTCGATGACACAGTCACGACTTGAAGACATAACGACGACTGACTATACAGCAACGACGGACTATAGAGCGATGACTGACGACGCAGTGACAGCAGCGATGGCAATGATGACAGCATCGACCTCGATCCCCACGGCAGCCCGGAACCCCGCTTCTCGTCCCCTTTTATCCTCCAGCTTGGCCCATGCCACCGCCCCTGCCCACGCCCCACTTCTCAAACTCTCTCGCAGGTTCCTGAAGATTCCTTCGTTCCCCTCTTTGTTTCCTGGCCTGGTGTGGTTACTAGTCGTATATACTGTCTCTGTTGTTACCACTCGTTACCTATAATGTCTCCACACCTGAAGCTTACCACTCGTGGTCGCTAGTCCACGCACTGTCTCTACGTTTGGATGCATGACGAGACGTTTTCCCTTCATTACCTGTAATATCTCTTCAAGTCATCTCTTGTGTTCTAGAATTAAAGAGCTAAGATTTTATATTATGTTTTATCACAATCTTTACTTGTTTTAAGTGTTAGTTTTTATTCCAATACAATCGTTGCTCCATGCACTTTTATTTTATCAAACCCGTAAAAAGTATTTCGAGTTATCCCGTATACGTCTTTGCAGTGGTACTAGAAATTAACTTTTTGTCATAAACGTTGCATTTTAATATCCACATTCAAGCAGCAATTTACATAATGTATTGCTCTTTCCTATTACACTGACGCCTCACGACGTTCGCTTGAATCTACGGAGTTGTCCTCACAGGAAGTCACAGATTCCACGGAGGGTGAAGGTCACAATGTAACAGAGCCCACGCGTGGTACCTGCACGTCCTTGCGAGCGGCCTTCATCCGTCCCACGGACGCCTCCGCCTTCTTCCTTTTCTCCTCCACCGCTCGCGTCTCCTCTCCGACTCCACTCTGCAAGAGACAAAGTCACCAGAGGAGACTCCACTCCCTGAGCGGCCCCCCTCTCAACCACGCTTCACAGGGAGCACTCCACAGTGATGGCTCTATAATTGTCCACCAGAAGAGTGCTCAGTTTGTCAGGCTGGACTGACTTAACAGCCTTTAAGCAAGTAGGCAAGGCTCAGTGATGAGAATAACAACTTCCTGGTATTTTTGATTGAATGAGATGTGGAAGTTGCGAATTTGTCAGCTCCACTCCTGGTTTTGTAAAGGCCACATCAGGGGACAAGGACATGATCGTTCAACACAACAGCTCTTCACTTCATGAGCAACATCCAAACATGACCTTCCTCCAGCATGCCTCACCCAAAATGCGTCGAACCACCCTCCTCCTCCTTACACTCCAACTCTCGTCCCTTCCTATCCCTGCCAAAACCGAATGGCTACCTTGAACTAAAGCGATACCATTCTCACACACTGAGGTGCTCACCTTCCGTGTATCATGCTCATCCTCCAGTGTGTCGACATCATGCCCTCTATGTTCTCCGGTAATGGTACAGGCCATGCACACCAGGCTCACGTCCTGCTTGCAGTAGAATTTGAGCTCCTCTTTGTGCTTCTTGCATCTTCTTTCATCCAGGCTGACAATGGGAGCCACCAGGACGTGGTCCTTCAACTTGGGGTTTATTAGATGAGGCTTTAGGTGGGACTCACAGAAGGAAGTCTCACACCTGAGGCAGGTCTTCACTGCAGGAGTCTCCCCATCACCACAGGTGTCACAGAAGACAACTGCAGCCATCCTCTCTCCAACTCTGAGCTGCTCCACCAGGTTGGCGAGCGCCACGTTCCTCTTCAGCTGGGGTCGCTCAGGGAAGGCCGCTCGGCACTGCGGGCAGCTGAAGCTGCTCGCCGTCTCCCAGGCACCGTCCAGACACCGGAGGCAGAACGAGTGTCCGCAGCTCAGCGTGGAGGGGCAGTCAAACGTGCGCAGGCAGATGGGGCAGCTCAGCTCACTGTCGACACAATCACTGGGAGACGCGCTCGCCATGGCCCATGGCTTCACTCGGACTCAGTCGCTCGCCGCGGCTCACAGAGTTATCGCAGCAGCTGCTGCTCACACAGCGGAGACGAACAAGGAAATGAACTGACTTCACCTGCAGTTAAGTTATAAATATCTCGAGACACGCCCTGGAATGTTCCACACGGCGGCTGGGCTCACCTGTGTAGACGTGGCGTTACAGTCACGCACTGTGTAATAGCTAAAACTGATTTTTGTGTTTAGTTTGTTGTCCTTCCTCTGCACTTCCGATTAGCACGGTTGGCGACGTACGGTGTGGAAGAAGTTCAACATACATACATAGCTTTGACCGGTCTCAATTGATATATTTGTACAAACAAAACCCAGCAGCAGCAACCCGGGACACAGCGATAATGGTTTGTCCCACAGGCTGATTGACCGGCTAGGTCAGGCTGTGTGCATTGCACAATGGAACCGCACCTTGTGCAAACATTCTGATGGTAAAGGTTAACTTGTTTTTTCCCCATCTGTATCTTTATTAATTGTTTTCTTGCAAGGCCTGTTTGTTTAAGCTTCACAGTCTGTAATCGTCTTCCACCTTTATCAACTAATATTTAACTACTGGCTTCATGCATCCTCTGTTCATCTGTCAATTATTTTTTAGTTTATTTGTTCCTATGACACCGTTTTATTCTGAGTGGACAGTGGTTGTATGTATGTTGAACTTTTTTTTCACCGTACGTAGTCAACCGTGCTAAACGAAGGTGTGTGGGTGAGTGTGTAGGTGGTGATTGGTTTAGTGTGTGGGTAAGCGGTTGGGTGAGTGGGTGTGTGGGTAAGTGGGAGAATATGTATGTTGAACTTATGTCGTAGCGTACGTAGCCACTCGTGCTAATCGAAGGTGCGGGTGAGTGGGTGGTGGAGTTTGAATGAGTAAGGGGGGGGGGTTATTTGGTGAGAGGGGAGACAGATGAGCAGGAGGATGGCGTGAAGGGTGGGCGAGCAGGCGGTGAGGGAGGGCTGGAGGAAGGGTGGCTGGGACGGGCGTGCGGTTGAGTGGTTGGGTCACTGGGTGGGTGGCCTCACGCATTACAACAGCGAACAGCCTCTGGCTAAACAAACATCGTGGTTCATTTAAGCTCATTATCTACATGACTTTTACCGTCAATTTTCCTATTTTGCGTAAAAAAATCGAGGATTTAAATCTTAATAACCTAAAAAATATATATTCATCACCTATTGTTAATGTTAAGATTTTACATCCTGGAATTGCTAAGTTTGGACGATTCTATAAACCTATTTGTATTTGACCAGGTAAGGCCCACTGAGGTTTATAGCTCTTTTCAGAAGCGACCTGGCCACAATTGATAGCTCAACGACGTGGCTTATTACGTGGACATTTCTAGCAGCCAAACACTCTAAACGCACTTTTCTAAGTGTGAAGGGAATAATCGGAGAACCCGGAGACAAATTCACGCGACTACGGGGAGAGAGACAAGCAAACTCTAATTGCATGTACAGGCGTCAGAGCCGGGATCGATCCCACGACCTCCTGTATACCAGGCGAGGTAGTTAACATCTTCCAGCCACCGCAGCAAGATGTAAAAAAAAATCACAGAGCAGCGACAACGAACAAGGAAGCAAACTGACTTCACCTGCAGCTAAATTATGAACACCACGAGACGCGCCCTGGAATGTTGCACGCGGCAGCCCGTACTCACCTGTGTAGACGTGGCGTCACATTCACACACACAGTGTCAAGGTTAAAGAGTCGCAATTGAAATATTTTTACAAAAACCCCACGGTAATCATGAAAACGGTGATGTTTTGTCCTATAGACTGGTTACACCCGCTTGGCTGAGGCTGTGTTTTTCCACTGTAAACCTCACCGTGTAAAGTTTTATTAAAGATTTAAAATTATAAGTAGGCTATCGCGACAAATATTATCTATAAAACGTGTTTTTGAGTTAGATCGCGTAAATATAAAAGTGTCGTTAAACTCGCCACCAACCGACACAACCAATGAGTAAGGTTTGTCACGTAAACAAAATAAGTAATATTTAAAAATACTTTTTTTTTAAACACGCTTTAATGAAATGTACCATACTCTTCTTGGTTCTTTCGGTAAAGTCACGTAGAAGGGAAGTAATAAAATAATAAAAATAAAACATTACAAAATAATTCTCACGACGTTTCGGCCACAACGCAAGCAGCCGAGGCGACAGCGTCAGAAGCTGTCGCCTCGGCTGCTTGCGTTGTGGCCGAAACGTCGTGAGAACTGTATTTTATTATGTTTTATTTGTATTATTTTATTACTTCCCTTCTACGTGACTTTACCGAAAGAACCAAGAAGATGAATCCCTGCAGTCACGAAAGCTTTAAATCGAAATGTTATAATGTTTTATTTTTATTATTTTATTATGTTTTATTTTTATTATTTTATTATGTTTTATTTTTATTAGTTAATTATTTTTTATTTGTATTATTTAATTATGTTTTAATTTTATTATTTATTATGTTTCATTGAAAATTTTTTATTATGTTTCATTTGTATTATTTTATTATTTCCCTTCTACGTGACTTTACTGAAAGAACCAAGAAGATGAATCCCTGCAGTCACGAAAACTTTAAATCGAAATTGTACCATACTCGTAATGGCAGAACTCGACGACTCCAGGAAGTGGCCCCGAAGCTTGCCACAACGTAAGGGACCGTGGTGATTTACAGCCAACGTTAGTTGAGCGTGGACAATTAGACCCAAGCCGAAACATAACATGTACAAATTTATGTTTAAAAATACTTGTTTTTATAGAGTATAGTATTGTCATCAGTATGACGTAAGTATACAAAGTTTGCAGTCGATACCACATTGGGAAGTGGGTTAAAATTGAGTTACAAGATTTGAGGATACGACAACAACAGAGTGAGTTAAATAAAAGCGTGTAATAATAATATAAACATTCCCGCTAGGGTGAGGCTGTGCGTCTTGTCCAGCAAACCATACAGCTGTCAGTTCGTATTCAAGGTTTAACAAAAAAAGATTCCCCTAAACCAGGAGGTTCAGAAACCAAAACAACAAGGAGAGACATTTTTTCTTATTTTTTACAATTCGATAAGTTATTATTTCAAGAGCCCCAATGCAACATGGTGTGAGTACGAGACACGGTGGTGGTGGTCCTTGATAAATAAAAACGTGGTGTGAGTACGAGAGACGGTGGTGGTGGTGGTCCTTGATAAATAAAAACGTCTCACGAAGCAGCCGTCCCTCAAAGGGCCGCACTCCGCTACGGAGCTGCAGGTTGCCGACCCCGTGCCCTGAACCAACTGGCGTCAGCGTCAAGTAATAATAATTTAACTAGTATAGTTTTATTATGTTATTATAATAATTTAATTATTATGTAATTGGAAATGGATAATAAAATGATTTTGCGTTTTTTCATGTATTAATAACTTAATTATAATAACTGTTTAATACTGACACCTAAATAATAAATAAATAATAAATAAATGCTCGTGCTATAATACTATGACGCTAATGCAGTAATAGTATTTTTATAATTAAATAATACATTTCTACTGATTACATAATCATGCAGTAATGGTAATATAATAATTAACATTTACAAAGCACCATTGAGCAATCGCTCTCGGGGTGCTATGCGTGGTAAGTCAGAAAATAGTGAACATCACCCAATGAAAGAAGTGAGAAGAACGTTTGAACATCACTAATGGGAGAAAGCCATTTTAAACAGAGACGGCTTTAGTGGAGATGTGAAGATGAGCGTGTCTCGGAAGTCCCCTTGACCTCGAAGGGCTACGAGTTGCAGAGTGTAGGTGCCACAATTGCCAACGGACCTCCACGTGTGTAGCCTGGAGACGGTGGGACAGTGAGGAATGCACAAGCTGAGGATCTTGACGATCTTGATGGAATATTCGTGGTTGAAGGAGATCATGAATGTAGGAAGGAGCAAGTCCATTTAATTTCTTGGTTCTCTCGGTAAAGTCACGTAACTTTACCGAAAGAACCAAAAATAATAAAAATAAAACAATTATTTTATTATGTTTTCTTTTTTATTATTTTATTACTTCCCTTCTACCTGACTTTACCGAAAGAACCAAGAAGATGAATCCCTGCAGTCACGAAAGCTTTAAATCGAAAAAGTCAATTTAAGGCGAAGGCGAGTTGGTTGGAGCTGCCTTTTTCTCGTTGCTGTCATTGCCTCTTCCTTCTGCAAGGATTTGTTTTTACACTTTGCAGTTCTTTCTTGGTCTCATTATCTCCATCAGAATATCTGCGAAACGGGTTTATTCCTGGGGGAGATGTTCCCCCTGGTTAATGGCGGCTGGTGAGTAGTGTGTGTGGATAGTGAGTAGTTTGTTTGGATGGTGAGTAGTGTGTGTGGATGGTGAGTAGTGTGTGGATGTTGAGTGGTGAGTAGTGTGTGTGGATGGTGAGTGGTGAGTAATGTGTTTGGATGGTGAGTGGTGAGTAGTGTGTGTGTATGGTGAGTGGTGAGTAGTGTTTATGTGCATATGAGATGGTGAGTGGTGAGTAGTGTGTGTGTATGGTGAGTGGTGAGTAGTTTGTGTGGATGGTGAGTGGTGAGTAATGTGTGTGTATGGTGAGTGGTGAGTAGTGTGTGTGCATATGAGATGGTGAGTAATATTTGTGAATATCGGCTGGTTTGTCGTGTGTAGATGGTGAGTGGTGAGTATTTGTATCAGTGCTCGCAGAGAGACAAGAAGCAATGATATAAAATTACTTTACACGGGGTTACAAACCTCACGAGGTACCCCATGGAATGTGCTCAGATGTTTAAGGAATGTAAAAACAAGCCCCGCATCACACAAACATACAAACCTGTCTAGATGTACCTGTAGATTCGCGCCGTTGGCTTTAACAAGTACCAGCGTGTGTCACGCTAGCGCTCATTATTTCCCGCCTGTTGATTGGCCAAAACAACATTTACAATCGGGGATGTTTACACGAAAGAAAGTGTTTCTGTATTTAAAAGTTTGAATACAATAACATGTTTAAAACATACATGAAAGTTTGATTACAATTGAATACAATAATTTGTCTTGCGATGACCCCCGGAGAGAGAAACCATTACCAACCACAAGGGTGATTCTATGCCATTATTTCACTGTGTTACGACTAAAACTTTACCATATTCCGTCGATTAAAATGGTAATTTGTTAAGCATTGTATTATAATGGTTACAGTGATTTTATCATGCTTTGACTTGCTTCGTGTATTCATATTTTAAAGTAAAAGTTAATGCGAAATTGTTGGTATCCCCCACCCGCTGAGTGAGTGGTACATTCCGAACAGCCCAACAGCTACGGTGAGCAATGTGGATCAAAGCAGATACCGGTAACGAGATTTGTTATTATCACAGATGTTAATTTGGCATCTTTGAACTGACGTACACCAGAATCGGAATATTTACACTGCACGAGGAATCCGATGACCTGTAAAGCTCTTTGTAACAGATGTCCAGTAGGGGCACGGGGTAAGAACGTTACAACAACAAACAGAACACAAACATGATAGTAGCGCAAGTACAAGGAAAGTTAACACATCACCATAACACATCCACAGTATTTTAACACCATAACACACCTAACTGTATTCTTAGTTTTTTCGGTAAAGTCACGTAGGTAAAAATTCTAAATAAAAATTAATAAAAGTAAAATAAAAATTAAATAAAAATCACGACGTTTCGGAGGCAACACAAGCTTCCGTCTTGCCTCCGAAACGTCGTGATTTTTATTTTATTTTACTTTTATTAATTATCATTTTTTACCTACGTGACTTTACCGAAAAAACCTAAGAATATGAATCCTTGCAGTCACGAAAGCTTCAAATCTAGAACACCTAACAGTAGTTTAACACGTAAAGCTTTCGCGATCAATATCCATTATACAGTTTTAATGGCGGTTAACCATCTTTCCCAAACAACCTGCATTATGCACATCTACAGTATATATATAAATATAAAAGTTAGTAGTTCCCTGCGTCTTGTTGACATTCGGGGCGATTGCCACAAAGTGCTTTGCTTTATCCACCGCTTTCTTTGTTGTCGGAGTGCAGCGACGACTTCGCCTTGGCTCCGTGTCGCCATGGACTGCGTCTGTAGCGCGTTGTGGCGAACGGCGTGCGAGTGGTGCAGCTTGTTGACGCACAACAGCAGCTGCTGTTGTTGTTGTTGTACAACATTAATGGTTGACGCCTCATCAATGTCTCTTTCAATTCACGACGCGTGTTTTAATCGCCGATGTGACTTTTTACTTTGACGACGTAATTCTTGATTTGAAGCTTTCGTGGCTGCAGGCATCCATACTCTTTGGTTGTTTCGGTAAAACATATCTAAGTGATTTTACCGAAAGAAGCAAGGAGTTTACTTCTCATAATTTTCTCACAATAACCTCGCCTTAAAGCTTTCGTGACTGCAGGGATTCATCTTCTTGGTCAGGTCTGTCTCCTCGACAGACCTGTTCTCCACCTGAGGACGGCTGCGTGCGTTGTGGCCGAAACGTCGTGAGAATTATTTTATTATGTTTTATTTTTTATTATTTTATTATTTCCATTCTACGTGACTTTACCGAAAAAACCAAAAAGAATAACCTCGCCGTTGACTGTTTACAGCTCAGATCTAGCACGTGGTGTGGGTATGCAGAGCTGTCAACCCCTTGTCAGCGCCCTACTTTGTTACGGACCAATCCAGACGTGATCGGTCACCCCGTGTCCCTTATAAACCTCAGCGTTCATGCTACAAAGTCCCCATCACAAGGGAGAAACACAAACAAATATACAAACACAATCTTTTTACTCAATTTCCCTGTACAGGAATACGGGTACACCCGTATGGGTTGACAGGTTTGGGTATGAAACAGCATTACACATCACACTATGCACTGTCTGTAACTCAGCTATAGTATATGGTGAGGGTATGTGACAGCATTACACATCACACTATACAGCACACTATGCACTGTCTATAACTCAGCTATAGTACATGGTGAGGGTATGTAACAACATTACACATCACACTATGCAGCACACTATGCACTGTCTATAACTCAGCTATAGTACATGGTGAGGGTATGTAACAGCATTACACATCACACTATGCAGCACACTATGCACTGTATATAACTCAGCTATAGTACATGGTGAGGGTATGTAACAACATTACACATCACACTATACAGCACATTATGCACTGTCTATAACTCAGCTATAGTACATGGTGAGGGTATGTAACATTACACATCACACTCTACAGCACACTATGCACTGTATGTAACTCAGCTATAGTACATGGTGAGGGTATGTAACACCATTGCACATCACACTATACAGCACACTATGCACTGTCTATAACTCAGCTGTAGTCCATGGTGAGGGTATGTAGCAACATTACACATCACACTATACAGCACACTATGCACTGTCTATAACTCAGCTATAGTGCATGGTGAGGGTATGTAACAACATTACACATCACACTATACACTGTATATAACTCAGTACATGGTGAGGATATGTAACAACATTACACATCACACTATACAGCACACTATGCACTGTATGTAACTCAGCTATAGTACATGGTGAGGGTATGTAACAACATTACACACAGGTATACTGTATCTGAGCTGTACACAGTAGATAGTGTGATGTGTCATGTTATGGACAACCTCATCGCTTGAATCTGGGTACTAAATATTAACACACACTCGCATAGCTACTCAGTGGTGTGAGTTGCACTCTCAAAGACACGTAGAAACTGAAATGCACAAAAATATATATGTACACGTGCAAATACACACGTATTTTTAACAATAAAAACTCACGTTTATTCATGACACTCTGTGGCCTTAAAAGGCAGTACTGTATACAACAGGCGACGTTTCGAGCAAAGGCCCCTCTTCACAGCACGAGAGGTAGAGCGACTCTACGAATGTGCTGAGATTGTTTGTTGTTGTTATTTGTGCGCCACTGCCAAACGTAGCGTCACCAAAACATTTTGGTGATTGGAGAACGGCTCGCCATGCTTCGGCGCTACAGAGGCTGGCGTTGTTATTTATTTATTAATTCGCTGTTGATCCGCTTAACTCTGCCACGTGCACAGAGAGAAACGCGTGCGTGGGAACCAATTCCAAACCCTTACATTCACTCAAGCAACGATCATCAGAGTACAAACCCCAAGCACGCACGCACTCATTCAGAATCGCCCTCCTCCTTTAACTCTCAATGATGTCCTATGAATAGGTCCGTTGCCTGAAACGTCGTTTAATGTTACTTTTAAGCTCCACGCAGTGTTTTGCGAACGCGTTGAGTTACTTTGTGACAGCGAGAGAACGTCCCACATGAACCGTCAGTGCGCACCGCGCTTTCGTGCGTTTGACTGCCCTCTGATGCTCGTGGGTGTTTTGCCTTGCCTCTGTTCTTGGCTCTGTATCAATGTGTTTCACGTTGTTTATAAACGTAAACCGTGTAAGATGTAGATTGTAACGTTTTTATTTGGAGTGATTAAATGTTAACTCCCTCGCCTGGTCTGCAGGAGGTCGTGGATTCGATCCCGACCCCGACGCCTGCTGCATATTAGGAGTTAGCGTGTCTCTCTCACTGGGGTCGTTTTTCCCCTCCACATTTAGAATCAACATCACGCGTTTAGAGTATTAAGCTACTCCTATACATTTCCACACGATAAACCACTTCGTTGAGCTATCATCTGTGATGGCCAGATCGTTTCTGAAAAAGAGCTACATTGTTCAGTGTGCCTTACCTGGTGAAATATAACAAAATATAGTCCACAGTAAACTTATTGAAGTTTTTACGCATGTGTCACTTGACACCTTGGACACCCTTGCGAATGAGAAGTTAAATCGAGCTACTTTCCAGGTAAAATATTTTAACCATCAACATCCTGGGGACTCACAACATCGGAGATGAACAAGGAAACCAACATTACTTCGCACGAGGTTACAAACATCACGAAACACTCCGTGGAAATGTGACTAACCAAGACACGAATCGACTCAACTGCTTAGACAGGAGCGTTGCATTCACACCGCGGTGTTCGGGTTTAGAGGTCACGATTTTTACAAAACCCAGAGTGGCCAGGCAAACGGTGATGGTTTGTCCCTTGGACTGATTTCGTCGCCTATGGTGAGGCTCTGTGGGTTTCTGCACCAAGCCGTACCTTGTAAAACATTCTTATTAAAGGGTTTATAAAAAAAAAGGTATGTCGTCTCTATCATTGATATTTATTTGTTCTGGATTTATGTTAGCATAACTGTTTAAAATTGTCTTTAAAAAATAGTAAACATTAAATTGTTAATTTTTTTGACAAATCATCTCACAACTTCACGTGTAAATGAGTGGGGGATCAGGTGGGAGGGTAGGAGGGTGATTGTGTGGGTGGTTGAGCAGGTGTGTGTGTGTCGATGGAGATTTGTGTTGTAGTGGTTAGTGCGCTGTGCTATGAACCTGCCGATCCAAGTTCAATTCCCACTCATGGCCACCAACACCAGTGACCATTGTCTGAACTGGTCATGAGCCTCCCTTAGGTCGATGCAGCCTCAAATGAGTATCTGGTGTGGAGTATAAATATCACCACTCGGGAGACAAAGGCGGCCGGGCTTTGTGATGGCCGCCCACCCACTCGTGTGCCGTGTCGGCCTTCATAGATGCTCGCTAACAGGACTTGCCCAACAGTCTGTTCAGGCTATTCGGGGATCTTTGCCTTTGTGCCGGTGGGTGAGTGAGCGGGTGTGCAGGTGATCAGGTGGGAGAGAAATCAGACGGAAATGGGCGCTTTAAAAAGAATGAGGTTGGCAGGTGGGAGGGTGGCAGGATGGGCAGGTGTATGGCCGAGCAGGTGTGAGTGAGGGCGGGTGGGAGGGAGGGTCTCTGTAGATGGCTGAGGGGGTATTAGGTTCGGGAGTAGCAGGTGTCGGGGAGGAGAGTGTTGGGTGCAGGTGAGTGGGTGGTGGTCATCATTACGATGTGTAGTCATTATCATCATCGTGCTCTTCATCATCATCCATCAGTCAGGATCCATTCATCATCATAGCTCATGATGACGAGGAACAAGCAAACTGACAGAGTGCAGCAAAAAATAACACGAGATGCGCCATGGAATGTGGCCCAAGGCTACAGACAGCACTTACCTGTGAAGGCGTAAGCTGAAGATTTACAAACCGTGCCCGGGTTTAATCTCCAATACTATAACATCTATACAAACAAAACAACAGTAACCATCCCAAAAAAATACATGTTTACACAAGTCAGTCTCAGCTATGAGAGATTCACATTCACAGCCTGGATGACAATCTTAACAATAGATTTTCAGATTTTATTTTTTATTCACCGAGAACACATTGACCCTTGACCCACAAAACAATGTAATTACAATCTTAATTTAGGAGCTTTTGTGACTGCAGGAATTATTCTTTGGTTCTTTTCGGTTAAGTCACGTCTAAAAATAAAATAATACATTAAAATAACATATTACGACGTTTCGATTGCAACACAAAGCAATCATCATCAGGTATAAAAGAAATAGCAACAAAAAATCTAACTAGAAAACTATAGACAGACATACAAGCAGACAGACATCACAACGGCACACAGAGAGAGGACACACATCGGCACAAAGAGAGGGGTTGTCTCTATGACGGTCCCTTAAATATAGAGAGGGGGGGCGAGAACGGAGAGAGGGAGGGGGCAGAGAGAATTAGCATATCAATGAGTGTACGCCAACGTACTGCTGCTGCTGCTTCAATTTTGCGTGCGCGTTCCACATTGTCATCTTACTTGCAGCAGCAGTAGTACGTTGGCGTACACTCATTGATATGCTAATTCTCTCTGCCCCCTCCCTCTCTCCGTTCTCGCCCCCCCTCTCTATATTTAAGGGACCGTCATAGAGACAACCCCTCTCTTTGTGCCGATGTGTGTCCTCTCTCTGTGTGCCGTTGTGATGTCTGTCTGCTTGTATGTCTGTCTATAGTTTTCTAGTTAGATTTTTTGTTGCTATTTCTTTTATACCTGATGATGATTGCTTGTGTTGCAATCGAAACATCGTAATATGTTATTTTAATTTATTATTTTATTTTTAGACGTGACTTAACCGAAAAGAACCAAAGAATAATGTCATTACAATTCACAGGTAACCCAGAACACAATCAAGTCTATGTATATTTACGCGATCTAACCCAATAAACCTTTATCATTGATAATATTGGTCGCGAAAGCCTCCGTGTTAAAGTCGATTTGTTTAACCAGGTGAGAACTCAAGAAACCAGGATGAGTCTCGGTTGCAAGAGTGATGATAATGATGCTGGTTCTGCTGCTGCTGATGATTCTGTTACTGCTGATAAAGATTCCATTATTATTGATGTTACTTGTTCTACTCCTGATGCTGATGATAATTATGGAGCTACTGCTGTTGATGCTGTTGCCCCTGTTACTAATTCTTCTGCTGATGATACTTCTGCTGATGCTGATGATCGAGTCGAGTTGAATTTTAATTTAACGAGGTGAGAACTCAGGAGACCAGGATGAGTCTCATTGACAAGAGTGACCTGGGTCACAAAAATGAAAAAAGCAAAACAAGTCAAACCCATGCCAGCAATGAAGCAAATAGAAATCTCACCCACAGCCCAGAACACAATGCGATTAGCGTTCACACAAGTACACAACTGGTACGATATAATCAATGCGTTACAAATAATCTACGCGTTGCTAGACACCCTGAGACTCGAAGTTGGGTTCACACCGTATTGGTGTCTCACGTTAAGGAGGGACGCCGTTGTGGCTAGGATATGTTAACTCCCTCGCCTGGTATGCAGGAGGTCATTGGTTGGATTCCGACCCTGACAGTTGCTGGAAATTTGGAGTTTGTGTTGTCTCTATCCCTGTAATAACACACAGTGTCTTTGTGTTATTAATGCGTGTTGAGACAATGTTAGCCGTGTCGTATTGTAAGGTAGATCCTCACTCTAGATATATATATCAGGCGCTTAATATCTTTAACCCACTTCAAAGTCAAAACACAGTTCCCATTGTTGTCAGCAGAAGCGTTATCCCATGAATCGAAGGTTGTGGCTTCAGGTCCAAAAATCTAGCAGCAAATAATTAAAATATTAATCAAAACTTTACGAATAATATTGGTGGCGAAAGCCCTCCTACTACTACTATGTGTTAAATGGCTTCTCTCTCTCTATGCCCTGTAAAATAAAACTAGTTTGGGTGGGGGGGGGGTCACTCGACCCCAGGTTATAAAAATTTTTTTTATCCCAGCGACGCTCAGCACACACCACGAGTAGTCCCCCCCTAGTGATGCCATCCCATTAATCGCCCAACGAGCGAGTGATCGCGAGGGGGACGGCGCGCGTCACCCCGCAGCGTCACGTGACGCGTGTTCCCAGCACGCCCCCGGTGGAGCTCCGCCCTCTCGGCGTTGAGCGCCACGCGGCGCGGTGCGAGGGACGATGACGTCAGAGAGAAGCTTGGCTCCCCCCGCCCTCCCCCACCAGTGCGCTAACCACTGCACCACCGCTCCACCACACACTACGCACATGCCCCTCTATACACTAAAGACAAAGATCCCCCGTGTAGCCTTAACAGACTGTTGGGGCAAGTGCTGTTCGTAGCGAGTAGCAACTATGAAGACTGGCACTGTGACACACGAGGGAGTGGGTAGGCAGCACCACGCCCAGAAATACACAAAGACACGCACAGACACAGAAACAAAGACACAAACACAATATCAAAGACACACAAAGACAAAGATACGCACAGACACAGTAACAAAGACACAAACACAAGAACAAAGACACGCACAGACACAGTAACAAAGACACACACACACAAAGGCGTACAGACCAAAAAACTAACCCAAAGAAAATTATCCCCGTGTAGCCTTAACAGACTGTAGAGGCAAGTGCTGTTTGCTAGAAGCACCTATGAAGTCCGGCACTGTGGCACACGAGGGGGTCAGTGACCAGCACCACGCCCGACCCGCCTTTGTCTCCCCAGTGGTGATGTTTACACATCGCAGCAGGTACTCATTTGAGGCTCAGTCGACCTAGGGGAGAGCCTGGACTGATTCCGATAATCGTCACTGGTGTTGGTGAACCGGTCATGGGCCTCCCCTAGGTCGACTCAGCCTGAAAAATGAGTTCCTGGTACGGTGTGTAAACATCACCACTGGGGAGACAAAGGCGGCCGGGCGTGGTGTTAGCCACCCACCCCCTAGTGTGCTGTGCCGGCCTTCATAGGGGCCGTCCATAAATGACGTCACGCGATTTTGACCACCCCCCCTTCGTCACACGGCGTCAGAAAAGTCAGACCCCCCCCTCAAATATGACGTCACAAAGCTCTGCCCCCCCCCCCCAACAAAATAAAACATGCCTCAAATAGCTTTAAACTATTGTCATTGTAGTGCATATTTAATGTGGCGCTGCACTCTGATGTTGTAGGAGAAACATTTATAAAAAAAAGTATATTTTATTAAGTAGAACGTGTTGTCGAAATGTATTTAAATTTGCGCATTTTGACGTGACGTCACATTTCTCAAACACCCCCCCCCCATCGTCACAAATATTTGCCCCCTCCCCCAGGTGCGTGACGTCATTCATGGACGGCCCCATAGGTGCTCGCTGACAGCACTTGCCCCAACAGCCTGTGAAGGCTGCACGGGGGATCTGTGTCTTTGTGTGCGTGAGTCTGTGCGTTGTGCCCGTTTCTCTGCGCTGCTCACACTCCGTGCTCTCAGCACGCACGACTCAGATCCAGAATCCTCACTGAGTTACCAACATCACCCACCCACAGTGCGGGGTAGAGCGGTTGACTAAACGAGTGGTGAACGGAGTGCAGCAGCTCCATTGAGTCGGCGCGGTAGAACGACAGCAGCCCCGCCTCCCAGTGCAGGTGACACCCGACTCTCCGGGGAGGATCCCTTACCGGCACTGAGGTCCGTACACCACCATGACGCACTGAGCAGCTGTTGTTATATTTACATAAAACCCAGGATGAGTCGTTCTGTCCCAGCCTGCACTCGTTACCAAGCCCTTTCCGTGCGATCGTCCCGTACGCGACTCCAACCGCACAGCCCCCCGCCGCACCCCCCACGTCCACCTCCCAGTAGTGCTGACCCGACGAGAAGCTCTCGGAGCACAGGGCTTGTGGCAAGCCATCAAAGCGGTGCGGGTGATCGGGGCGACCCTGGGAGACATCGGTCCACGTCACCGTCCTGAGGTCCGAGGAAATCTGGAGGTAGTTGCAGGCCGAGTTTGTGTCCACAGTCGGTGAGCGTCCGTCTGCAGTAACGATAATCACAGTAGCCGTGTAACAACAGCACCACTATAACAACAGCACTCGTGCACTAACACGCACGTACACTGCAATAGAGCAATTCATAATGAGCATTGTCATACACCGTTGTAATGCGTCGCTATCGGTGTGATGACATGTAACGGGCACTTTGTAAATCCGCTGCTGGATGAGGGCCTCGCTACGCCGTGCGGGTTGCGGGGACATTTGACCATACTTCACCACGCCGGTCACCGCGCGTTGGCGAAGGCAGGTGGCGCAGCTGGCGAGAGCACAGAAGTACAGTACAGCGGTGCGTGTGTCTGCCCCGTCATCTACATTTTTAAAAGTCCCGCTTCAGTTCAATATTCACTGTGTAGTAGATGTAAAACATGTGATGATACCATCAAAATGTGAACTGCTCTATATATTCTAATGCAAGGCTGAAAACTTAAAATGTATTAATTGCTTTCAACATGTATTTGTTAAAAAATTTTATTTAAATAGAAAGATCAAACATGGAGCAATTGTTAAGTTTTTTCGGTAAAGTCACGTACGTAAAATAATAATAATAAAATAAAGTGATACCGTACATTTAGCTGTGACGGTCCCACCTGAAGACGGAGACTTGTGTTGCCTTCGAAACATCGTGATTGAATTGAGTTATTTTCATTTATTATTATTTTATTTTATTATTATATTTTACCAACGTGACTTTACCGAATCAACCTCAGAGTATGAATCCTTGCAGTCACGAAAGCTTCAAATCTAGAATTGTTAAGTTAAATCAATAAAGTTCTAATAATAAAAAATAAAACACTTTTCAAAAATCGCAGCTTTTGCGATTTGCTAATCGCATTGTTTCAAATTGCGACTTCGATTTGGAATCGATTCATCGTTCAGCCCCACTGTGCGGAAGTGCCCGTGGGAGGCAGTGGATCACAGCAGCAGCAGCGTGGATATCAACACCGCCGCAGCGTCTCTGTGTGTGTACAACAAACACAACCATCTACTGTGTGTCACCTTTCACAGACTGTAGGGGCAAGTGGTGTTGGTGAGCACCTGTGAAGGCCGACACGGCACACGAGGTGGGTGTGATAGTGTAGTGATGTACAATCGTGTGTGTGTGTGATAGTGTAGTGATGTACACGTGTGTGTGTGTGTGATAGTGTAGTGATGTACTGTGTGTGTGTGTGATAGTGTAGTGATGTACACTGTGTGTGTGTGATAGTGTAGTGATGTACACTCGTGTGTGTGTGTGTGATAGTGTAGTGATGTACTCTCGTGTGTGTGTGATAGTGTAGTGATGTACACTCGTGTGTGTGTGTGTGATAGTGTAGTGATGTACTCTCGTGTGTGTGTGATAGTGTAGTGATGTACACTCGTGTGTGTGTGTGATAGTGTAGTGATGTACTCTCGTGTGTGTGTGATAGTGTAGTGATGTACACTGTGTGTGTGATAGTGTAGTGATGTACTCTCGTGTGTGTGTGATAGTGTAGTGATGTACACTGTGTGTGTGATAGTGTAGTGATGTACTCTCGTGTGTGTGTGATAGTGTAGTGATGTACACTCGTGTGTGTGTGTGATAGTGTAGTGATGTACTCTCGTGTGTGTGATAGTGTAGTGATGTACACTCGTGTGTGTGTGTGTGATAGTGTAGTGATGTACACTCGTGTGTGTGATAGTGTAGTGATGTACACTCGTGTGTGTGTGTGATAGTGTAGTGATGTACACTCGTGTGTGTGTGTGTGATAGTGTAGTGATGTACACTCGTGTGTGTGTGATAGTGTAGTGATGTACACTGTGTGTGTGATAGTGTAGTGATGTACACTAGTGTGTGTGTGTGTGATAGTGTAGTGATGTCCACGTGTGTGTGTGTGATGGTGTAGTGATGTACACTCGTGTGTGTGTGATAGTGTAGTGATGTACAGTCGTGTGTGTGATAGTGTAGTGATGTACACTCGTGTGTGTGATAGTGTAGTGATGTACACTCGTGTGTGTGATAGTGTAGTGATGTACACTGGTGTGTGTGTGTGTGATAGTGTAGTGATGTACACTGTGTGTGTGTGAGATAGTGTAGTGATGTACACTCGTGTGTGTGTGTGATAGTGTAGTGATGTACACTCGTGTGTGTGTGTGATAGTGTAGTGATGTACACTCGTGTGTGTGTGTGTGATAGTGTAGTGATGTACACTCGTGTGTGTGTGTGTGATAGTGTAGTGATGTACACTCGTGTGTGTGTGTGATAGTGTAGTGATGCACACTCGTGTGTGTGTGTGATAGTGTAGGGATGTACACTCGTGTGTGTGTGAGATATTGTAGTGATGTACACTCTGTGTGTGTGTGATAGTGTAGTGATGTACACTCTGTGTGTGTGTGATAGTGTAGTGATGTACACTCGTGTGTGTGTGTGTGATAGTGTAGTGATGTACACTCGTGTGTGTGATAGTGTAGTGATGTACACTCGTGTGTGTGTGTGATAGTGTAGTGATGTACACTCGTGTGTGTGTGTGTGATAGTGTAGTGATGTACACTGTGTGTGTGATAGTGTAGTGATGTACACTGTGTGTGTGATAGTGTAGTGATGTACACTAGTGTGTGTGTGTGTGATAGTGTAGTGATGTCCACGTGTGTGTGTGTGATGGTGTAGTGATGTACACTCGTGTGTGTGTGTGATAGTGTAGTGATGTACACTGTGTGTGTGTGTGTGATAGTGTAGTGATGTACACTCGTGTGTGTGTGTGTGATAGTGTAGTGATGTACACTGTGTGTTTGTGATAGTGTAGTGATGTACACTCGTGTGTGTGATAGTGTAGTGATGTACACTCGTGTGTGTGTGATAGTGTAGTGATGTACACTCGTGTGTGTGTGTGATAGTGTAGTGATGTACACTCGTGTGTGTGTGTGATAGTGTAGTGATGTACACTCGTGTGTGTGTGTGATAGTGTAGTGATGTACACTCGTGTGTGTGATAGTGTAGTGATGTACACTCGTGTGTGTGTGATGGTGTAGTGATGTACACTCGTGTGTGTGATAGTGTAGTGATGTACACTCGTGTGTGTGTGATAGTGTAGTGATGTACACTCGTGTGTGTGATAGTGTAGTGATGTACACTCGTGTGTGTGATAGTGTAGTGATGTACACTCGTGTGTGTGATAGTGTAGTGATGTACACTCGTGTGTGTGTGTGATAGTGTAGTGATGTACACTCGTGTGTGTGTGTGATAGTGTAGTGATGTACACTCGTGTGTGTGTGATAGTGTAGTGATGTACACTCGTGTGTGTGTGTGATAGTGTAGTGATGTACACTCGTGTGTGTGATAGTGTAGTGATGTACACTCGTGTGTGTGTGGTAGTGTAGTGATGTACACTCGTGTGTGTGTGGTAGTGTAGTGATGTACACTGTGTGTGTGTGGTAGTGTAGTGATGTACACTCGTGTGTGTGATAGTGTAGTGATGTACACTCGTGTGTGTGATAGTGTAGTGATGTACACTCGTGTGTGTGTGTGATAGTGTAGTGATGTACACTCGTGTGTGTGTGTGATAGTGTAGTGATGTACACTCGTGTGTGTGTGTGTGATAGTGTAGTGATGTACACTCGTGTGTGTGTGTGATAGTGTAGTGATGTACACTCGTGTGTGTGTGTGATAGTGTAGTGATGTACACTCGTGTGTGTGTGTGATAGTGTAGTGATGTACACTCGTGTGTGTGTGTGATGGTGTAGTGATGTACACTCGTGTGTGTGTGTGATAGTGTAGTGATGTACACTCGTGTGTGTGTGTGATAGTGTAGTGATGTACACTCGTGTGTGTGTGTGATAGTGTAGTGATGTACACTCGTGTGTGTGTGTGTGATAGTGTAGTGATGTACACTCGTGTGTGTGTGTGATAGTGTAGTGATGTACACTCGTGTGTGTGTGATAGTGTAGTGATGTACACTCGTGTGTATGTGTGTGATAGTGTAGTGATGTACACTCGTGTGTGTGTGATAGTGTAGTGATGTACACTCGTGTGTGTGTGATAGTGTAGTGATGTACACTCGTGTGTGTGTGTGATAGTGTAGTGATGTACACTGTGTGTGAGATAGTGTAGTGATGTACACTCGTGTGTGTGTGTGTGATAGTGTAGTGATGTACACTCGTGTGTGTGTGTGTGATAGTGTAGTGATGTACACTCGTGTGTGTGTGTGTGATAGTGTAGTGATGTACACTCGTGTGTGTGATAGTATAGTGATGTACACTCGTGTGTGTGTGTGATAGTGTAGTGATGTACACTCGTGTGTGTGTGTGTGATAGTGTAGTGATGTACACTCGTGTGTGTGTGTGATAGTGTAGTGATGTACACTCGTGTGTGTGTGATAGTGTAGTGATGTACACTCGTGTGTGTGTGATAGTGTAGTGATGTACACTCGTGGGTGTGTGTGTGTGTGATAGTGTAGTGATGTACACTGTGTGTGTGTGTGTGATAGTGTAGTGATGTACACTCGTGTGTGTGTGTGATAGTGTAGTGATGCACACTCGTGTGTGTGTGTGATAGTGTAGTAATGTACACTCGTGTGTGTGTGATAGTGTAGTGATGTACACTCGTGTGTGCGTGTGATAGTGTAGTGATGTACACTCGTGTGTGTGTGTGATAGTGTAGTGATGTACACTCGTGTGTGTGTGTGATAGTGTAGTGATGTACACTCTGTGTGTGTGTGTGATAGTGTAGTGATGCACACTCGTGTGTGTGTGTGATAGTGTAGTGATGTACACTCGTGTGTGTGTGATAGTGTAGTGATGTACACTCGTGTGTGTGTGATAGTGTAGTGATGTACACTCGTGTGTGTGTGTGTGATAGTGTAGTGATGTACACTCTGTGTGTGTGATAGTGTAGTGATCTACACTGTGTGTGTGTGTGTGTGATAGTGGTGTGATGTACACTCGTGTGTGTGATGGTGTTGTGATGTACACTCGTGTGTGTGTGTGTGATAGTGTAGTGATGTACACTCGTGTGTGTGTGTGATAGTGTAGTGATGTACACTCGTGTGTGTGTCAATGTAGTGATGTACACTCGTGTGTGTGTGTGATAGTGTAGTGATGTACACTCGTGTGTGTGTGTGTGATAGTGTAGTGATGTACACTCGTGTGTGTGTGTGTGATAGTGTAGTGATGTACACTCGTGTGTGTGATAGTGTAGTGATGTACACTCGTGTGTGTGTGTGATAGTGTAGTGATGTACACTCGTGTGTGTGTGTGATAGTGTAGTGATGTACACTCGTGTGTGTGTGTGTGATAGTGTAGTGATGTACACTCGTGTGTGTGTGTGTGATAGTGTAGTGATGTACACTCGTGTGTGTGTGTGTGATAGTGTAGTGATGTACACTCGTGTGTGTGATAGTGTAGTGATGTACACTCGTGTGTGTGTGTGATAGTGTAGTGATGTACACTCGTGTGTGTGTGTGATAGTGTAGTGATGTACACTCGTGTGTGTGTGTGTGATAGTGTAGTGATGTACACTCGTGTGTGTGTGTGATAGTGTAGTGATGTACACTCGTGTGTGTGTGATAGTGTAGTGATGTACACTCGTGTGTGTGTGATAGTGTAGTGATGTACACTCGTGTGTGTGTGATAGTGTAGTGATGTACACTCGTGGGTGTGTGTGTGTGTGATAGTGTAGTGATGTACACTGTGTGTGTGTGTGTGATAGTGTAGTGATGTACACTCGTGTGTGTGTGTGATAGTGTAGTGATGCACACTCGTGTGTGTGTGTGATAGTGTAGTGATGTACACTCGTGTGTGTGTGATAGTGTAGTGATGTACACTCGTGTGTGCGTGTGATAGTGTAGTGATGTACACTCGTGTGTGTGTGTGATAGTGTAGTGATGTACACTCGTGTGTGTGTGTGATAGTGTAGTGATGTACACTCTGTGTGTGTGTGTGATAGTGTAGTGATGCACACTCGTGTGTGTGTGTGATAGTGTAGTGATGTACACTCGTGTGTGTGTGATAGTGTAGTGATGTACACTCGTGTGTGTGTGATAGTGTAGTGATGTACACTCGTGTGTGTGTGTGTGATAGTGTAGTGATGTACACTCTGTGTGTGTGATAGTGTAGTGATGTACACTCGTGTGTGTGATGGTGTTGTGATGTACACTCGTGTGTGTGTGTGTGATAGTGTAGTGATGTACACTCGTGTGTGTGTGTGATAGTGTAGTAATGTACACTCGTGTGTGTGTCAATGTAGTGATGTACACTCGTGTGTGTGAGATAGTGTAGTGATGTACACTCGTGTGTGTGTGTGATAGTGTAGTGATGTACACTCGTGTGTTTGTGATAGTGTAGTGATGTACACTCGTGTGTGTGTGTGATAGTGTAGTGATGTACACTCGTGTGTGTGTGATAGTGTAGTGATGTACACTCGTGTGTGTGTGTGATAGTGTAGTGATGTACACTCGTGTGTGTGTGTGATAGTGTAGTGATGTACACTTGTGTGTGTGATAGTGTAGTGATGTACACTCGTGTGTGTGTGATAGTGTAGTGATGTACACTCGTGTGTGTGTGTCATAGTGTAGTGATGTACACTCGTGTGTGTGTGTGATAGTGTAGTGATGTACACTCGTGTGTGTGATAGTGTAGTGTTGTACACTCGCGTGTGTGTGTGATAGTGTAGTGATGCACACTTGTGTGTGTGATAGTGTAGTGATGTACACTTGTGTGTGTGATAGTGTAGTGATGTACACTCGTGTGTTTGTGATAGTGTAGTGATGTACACTCGTGTGTGTGTGTGATAGTGTAGTGATGTACACTCGTGTGTGTGATAGTGTAGTGATGTACACTCGCGTGTGTGTGTGATAGTGTAGTGATGTACACTCGTGTGTGTGTGTGATAGTGTAGTGATGTACACTCGTGTGTGTGATAGTGTAGTGATGTACACTCGCGTGTGTGTGTGATAGTGTAGTGATGTACACTCGTGTGTGTGTGTGATAGTGTAGTGATGTACACTGTGTGTTTGTGATAGTGTAGTGATGTACACTCGTGTGTGTGAGTGTAGTGATGTACACTCGTGTGTGTGAGATAGTGTAGTGATGTACACTCGTGTGTGTGATAGTGTAGTGATGTACACTCGTGTGTGTGTGTGTGTGATAGTGTAGTGATGTACACTCGTGTGTGTGTGTGTGATAGTGTAGTGATGTACACTCGTGTGTGTGTGAGTGTAGTGTTGTACACTCGTGTGTGTGAGATAGTGTAGTGATGTACACTCGTGTGTGTGTGTGATAGTGTAGTGATGTACACTTGTGTGTGTGATAGTGTAGTGATGTACACTCGTGTGTGTGTGTGTGATGGTGTAGTGATGTACACTCGTGTGTGCATTTATTTGAATTTATGTATGCATTTTAGTAATACGTTAAGTCTAATTCTTATTTTATACAACCCCATTAATGTATATTATGCCATATTAAATATAATTTCTTATACTCTGGAACGGATTATTTTCTCTTCCTTTATTTCTTATAGGAAAAATTAGTTTGGTATACGTCATTTTTGGTCTAAGTCTACCTCCTGGAACGAATTAACGATGCATACCGAGGTACCACTGTAAACTGAAACTGGTGGGCTTAAGGGTCCTGTATTTATACTACTTTTTTATTACTGGAAAGTTCTTGAATGTTCTAGAAGTTACTACAAGTTTCTACTCAGCACTGAATCTATCTGGAATTCCCATTGAAAATGTGTAAATTTCAAAATATCACTGTCCTGGTCACAAAAGCAAAGTTTGTGGTGAGTAATAACCATTTTGTGTACTTTTGAGGCATAAGCAATTATAAAATAACACTTACTACCCAGGGACAATTTTTTTTATTACACAGTGTAATGAATCCTAAGAATATCAGCCATAGCTTGTGGGTGTCAAAGACTCAGTGCCGTTGATGCTGAGAGCTTCAGACTTTAACACGGAACCTTAAGAATCCTAACTGTGTCTGAGTCTGTATCACGCTGCCTCAAGCACTATATTGAATCCTAAGAATATCAGCCATAGTGTCTCTGTGTAAAACACTGACACGCAGAATAGCAACAGCATCCTCACTCAATTATACACACGTGTAGGGTTAATATAGCTCATGTAATACTCCTTTACACTCGTGTGTGTGCTGTATGTGAACGTAGAGGTATTGCAATACATGGGCAATAGCAATGTATCTGTTTGCACAGTGATACACGTGGTCAGCCACAACGATAACCCAGTTTGGCTCTGTGAGCCTCGGGAATTTACATAGAACCCCAATAATCCTTAAGGTGCCTTTGTATGGATATGAGCCTACATCATTAACAATGAATCCTACGCATCACTACAGTGATGTAGTCTGGCTCGAGTCTGATGATGACATCCATTACAGAGAAGACTTATACTCGTAGTTTCATCTGCTAGAATTGTTACTTTGGCCAACAGCATCCTTACTGGATAATACACGCGTGTAATATCAATGGAGCTTATGTAATAGTGAAATACACTCGTGTGTGTGTGCTATATATTATTGTCTATTGAATACATTACAGTCGTAATGTTGATGTTTGCACGTGCGGTGTAGTGATAGACAAGGTGGACCAAGATTATGCCTTAGTCTCGCTCTGTGAGCCTCAGCCATGAACTGGGGAACATAAGAATCCTAAAAATGCCTTAGTTTGACTGAGCATCAAGCTGTTGACATGAAGCCTAAAAATCTTCAACGTGTCTTAGTCTGGATGTATGATCCTTGGGCATTATCAATCAACCCTAAGTTTAAATAATCCATAAGAGGTTTTTTCGTGGTTAGATCGCGTAAATATATAAATGTGTCATTAAACATGCCACCACCCGACACAGACAACTAGTAAGGGTTGTCACGTAAACAGAACGTGCCAATTCGTCACTAGTACAGCACGCCGGTGTGTTGGAGAGCCAAGCCACAACATTAGTGAAATTTATATTGATGTTGTTATAAAATCTATTTCACCATATGAATTCTGCAGGCCGATTTTGTGTCCGCAGTGCTGATGCTTACAGAACGTACCCGGTACTCGTTTAAGCCAAGGGTTCATCTGGGAGAGCCTCAGAATTGGTTCTGAATCCACTCACCATTGATGACAGCCATTGCCGTGAGTCACGTGTAGGTGACCATGTTTGTAGCTCAGTGCTCAGAGCATCCCATCATCATTGCACATCCGTAGTCACTCTCGCTCATGTAGACATTCGCACACAAACAGACAAACAGGCTGGAGGGGCAAGTATTGTTAGCGAGTGGCACTTTAAGGCCGGTATGGAACACGAGGGGGTGGGTGGCCAGCACCACGTCAGGCCGCCGTTGTCTCCCTAGTGGCAGTTTTAACCCACTACACCAGGTAGTCATTTGAGGCTGAGTCGACCTAGGGGAGGCTCATGACCAATTCAGAAAATTGTCACTGGTGTTGGCTGTGAACGGGAATCGAATTTGTGTTGCCAGGTTCATATTGTAGCACGTTAACCACTATGCTACCACTCCGCAACATACACACAAGACACAATTAGACGCACAATAACACACACGCACAGGTGGTAAGAGTCCGTGGAACTCACACATGAATGCCAGCAGGTTGACCACAGCTCCGTGCAGGGCGCTGATCGTGGCGATGTCTTTTTTGCTGAGAGATGTGGGTGGATCTCCCTTCTGAGCGTCTCTCCTGTGAGACAAAAACCAGCAGTGACACACAGCATCATTACGCACAGCATAATCACACACAGCATCAGCATACACAGTATCATACTACACATAATCACATACAACATCATCACCCACCATCATCACACATACCATCATCACACATACCATCATCACACATGGCATTATCACACACGGCATCACAAACGGCAACATCGTGCACAGCATCACAGGACACAACATCACACAACCCTCGTCTTACACAGCATCATGCCACACATCAGCACACAACATAACACAGCATCATCACACATCATCATCATCACACATAATCATCATTACTCAGCCCATGTTCCACACAAGGCGTCACCCCGTGTGTTAATCTGTGCAAGTTCATAGTCCATACCGGTTTGTCTCTTTCAGGTGAACCTGCAGGAGTCAGACACAGGGGGCGTGAGTCAGTTCACCTCCAGCCACGTTAACCACATGGTGATTGGTAGACGCGATGAGGCTGCACTCAGACATTCGCGTGGCCTAGTGTTGTTGTCTGTAATCAAGACAAAGCCATGGATGCATTAGGACTCAATGATTCTCATCAGTAAGGTGTCGCCTCTAAAACTGTTGCCACTCGGTACCTGATGTCATGGCAAGAGGCGTCCGTGGCACTTGACATCGAGTTGCAGTGATTGTGAACCAACAATCAAAATAATGATCCACTGCGAGCGTGAATTACAACCAGAGCGTGGTGTTACCAGAGTCCATAATTTAGCAGGGTGAACATTTGTTGAGGCAAGCAATCTCGGGATTTGTTTCAACTTTCAAAGACTCATCAGCAGTGAATGCTGAAATATAACTGCTTCTGGCTTTCCTGATGTTATAAACCCTTCCGTGTTCAGCATTACTAATGGTTGGTATACATTTGGTAAAATGAAAAATTTAAATGTAGTGTCAAGGCTTTTGTCCGGGATCTCTCGCAGACAGTTTGTGCATGAATTCAGGAACGAATCACTGTTGTGTTAATCAAAGTGTTGTGAACTAACGTTGCCTTGTGATTGTAAACGGGCGTAAAACAAAACAAAACGCGCTCTGAAGGGAAATACCAGAGTAGCAGAGTATAACAAAGACAGCTGGGCTGAGATTATTTGCTCGAGTTGAACTGACGCATCCTGTGATACAATTGTTTATATGTGCTCTGAAGGGGAATTCTAGAGTAACTCACGCCGCACATGAGATGTTAGAATTAAGATACACTCTTAAGTCTATTAACCACACTACGTAATAGAGATGGCACAGGATTCACAGCATTCTGAGTTTGACACACCAACGCATAACACTGATACAGAGTGGACCTCTGAGGAGGAGATGGAATCTATGGAAAAACAATATCGGGAATTTGTGTTAAAACGTACTGGACGGACTGCTAGCCAGCAGACGGAGCAGAGAGATATATGGGAGGGGTGCCATACAGAAGAGGTTAAAGCCCATAGAAGGAAACTACTTAAGGACGTGATGAAATGTGGCAAAGCCAAACGTGACGTAAAAATTGCAGAAATAGCGAGGGTAGACTCGTACCTCCTCGCACAGACAGACAGAGAAAGATTATGGAATGAGGAAAAATTTGAAAGGGAAAGACAAGAGAAACTGTCCTTAATGGAGCAGGTAGAGAGTCTGCACGCCCTCGTGAGAGAGAAAGAATCCGCACTAAATGCACCAGTGAAACACCCAGACGTTGATACACAGAACACATACGGGAGTAACAATTTACCACACTCCGAGCCACGTGGACGTAGCCCAGGGCCAGATCCCACAATGAGTATGGCTACTGTGCAAAGCAATTTTGATAAAGTAACACCCTCGCAAGTCGAGGAGAGAGAAGAGGAAATAATAATACAAACGGGAAAACATGAGGCCGACCACCCCAACGTTAGAGAGAGACAAATAATTAACCCTAAGTCATCAGGATACACTGTAATCATAGGGCGGAAAAGGGCGGAGCTGGTGCAAGACGGGAAACATGACATAAACAGCACACCAGGCAGACGCACGCTACGCAAGTATGACCGACATGATGCAGATGACAGAGACAGCTCACCAGAGAAACGCACCTCGCACAAACACGACCAACACGACACGGGTAACAGGAGCTCACCAGAGAGACGCACATCACACAAGCATGAGCCATGGGATAAGCAGAAATCACCGAGCCAAGTTGACCCACGTTACAGGTGCAAAAGGCACTACAAAAGTTATGTTAAGCAGAGCCACCGTGATGGTGACGGCTCATCTGACACTGACTCCTCTGACGATGACCAACACGACACGGATAACAGAGAGAGCTCACCAGAGGAACACACCTCACGCAAACATGACCGACATGATGCAGATGACAGACACAGCTCACCAGAGAGACGCACCTCACGTAAACATTATCAACACGACATGGGTAACAGAAAGAGCTCACCAGAGGGACGCATGACCCGTAAAAATCACCCACGCAAAACCACCCGCACCACAGATGACAGAGACAGGAATCCCGATAACCATGAAGCACGAGACAAACATAAATACAACACCTCACCTGGCAGGCACCACACACGTAGTAGGCAGCATGAAGGTCAAGGACAAAAACACTCACCACATAGACACCGCTCAAGGAGACCACGCACACCAACCCACAAGCACGAATCACAAGACCCACGTAAGGAAAACAAGAGACACAAGCGACGGGACAGATACGAATCCTCGGACAGAGGGAGATCACGACACAGACACGGGAAACATGACAACAGTGATAGTAGAGACAAGGGTAGCTCAAGTGAGCACTCCTCAGGAACCGACACCACTGATGACGAACAACACACTTTTAACAGTAAGACACTAAAACTAATGGACAAAGCACTCGTGAGAATTCCCTATTTCGATCCACATAACAAGAACAGGGACATACACACTCACATAGCTACCGTAGAACAGGAGGCTAAGATCCGGGGTCTGGGTAAATCAGCAGAAAAGGCATGTTTATTATCAAGGAGCCTACATGAACCCGCCAGACCATGGGTAGCCTCCCTGCCAAATAGGGTGAAGAGTGACTTTAAACAATTGAGCCGAGCAGTAGTTAAGAGATTTGGGGAATACTCCACACTATCCGAAGGATTGAACGCGGCAAAGTTGATGACCCAGCGTGTAGACGAAGACCCACGAGATTATCTCCTACGCCTTAAGAAAGCATATTACGCAGGGGACGGGGACAATGCCCAGGGAGATAAGACAGTCTTAAAAGTGATGTTCTTTCAATCATTGAGACCTGAAATAGTGAGAATAGTAGGAATGATGTTGGACCCCGAGATTGCCTCCCTACGCCAGATTGAAAGCAAGGCCCACACGGCCTGGGTGAACGGACGGAAAACCACTAGCATAGCCAAAACCCACATCGTCACCAGAGATAAAGAATGCCTCGATCTGGAGGGAAGCGAATCTCCAAGGAATAATATTAGCGCCACACGGGGTGGACATGAATTCCCCCAGGAGAGGGCGCCTAACCCAATAGAATCAACAATCTGATGTACATTACAGGATGATGCGGTTACGATTTGTAATGCCAATGTCTGCATATATTACCAACCAATTAACTCGAGGAATTTGTGTGTTAATAGTTTTTTTTTATTTGGAAATTCAGCGCTAGTTTATATTTGTATTACAATATACAAATCCAAGTTGGTGAACTTGACTCTACATTTACTTTCAGAACCCATGGGCTATATGCTGTCTTGACAATGGAAGTGGCATTATCCTGTGTTTTGTGTTGCAACACATCTGCCAAGTTTACCAACGTAATGAACACGCGAACTGGGGCACTTGCCCTGGCTCCGTGAGCGCTCTACCTGCAGGAACGTGAGTGAGTCCCTCTCCTCCTGCAGAGTGCGCAGGCGCGTGGCTGCTGCCTGGAGCTCGCTGATCTTGCGCTCGTAATGAGCGATGTTCTCCTCGATCCGGGACAGCAGCTCGCGCCCCTTCACGTCCACGCGATCCAGAGCTGCCCTCTCGTCCTCATCCAGCGTCACCCTCATACGGGTGAACTCGCCTGAGATGCGAGCCTTGGTCTGGACCATGGAATCCTGCAAGGGGCATGCAGTGGATTATATAAATTAATATTCCATGCTGTTAAGACAAAAGCCAAATTGTTTTCCGGTTACTCCAAACCTATTTTTCCCTGCCTTCACGTTATGTCTTTAGACTCACATCCCATTGAACAGGTCGATAACTTTAGGTATTTAGGTGCTATCTTGCCCTTCAATTTGATCATATCGTTTAATAAACAAAATCTTCTATATAAATAAACACATTGTCTCACCTCGGCTCCATCTTCATATAGTCCAAGCCGCCATCCTCCCCATCTTTGACTCCTGTGAAATCATCGACTGCCTCGCCTCTTGTTCCATTATACCACCTGGCCGCCCACTTTGACCTTGATGCCTCCATATCAACACATTATTGCAACCTCTGTATCACCTCCAATTTATCTCCCCTGGATATGTTTAGAGACCACCACAGGGCTGTCTTCATCCTAATATTCCTTTAAAACAAATCCGCCAAGTATGTAAGCACCTCCTAACTCTGCAAATTCCCAGTCGCAACCTCAACAAGTACCTCCCTGTTCTCTCTAAAATTACCAGAAATTAAAACTAGGTTTTGCGACGCGTCCTTCCACGCTGCTGTTACTACCCCACGTTACTGGCGTGTCCTTGCCTCAGCCTAGGCTGGGCTCCCTCCCCAGCCTCCAACACGATTAGAGGGCTGCGTAATGATTGAGATATGAACCAGTGCTGGACTCTACCTTCACAAACCTGCACTGACCCACGCAACTAAGTATGGCCAACTAGCCTCAATGATCAACACGATGTTGTGGAACCTTCGTCCAGAAGTGTATTGTTGAGGATCTGTAAATTATTTACCAAAACAGATAGGCACATGTTCTTGGTCCTTTCGGTAAAGATAAGCACATGATTCACCTTCTGCATAGATTCATCATTAAAAGTATTTTGTACACAATCTATTTGCCCCATGGCCTTTTGGGACTGAATTATTTTATCAGTACTGGCAGACCTCGCTAAATGCTCAGTATTCTTCCTGAAGTGAGTGCTTATCGAATAAGCGCAAAAATGGGCCATTATACTGTTGTATATATCAGGATGTGTTCCCGTCAGCGTTATTGCTTTCGGATGACCAATATATGAGGGCTTCATTGGAGTATAGGTAAAAGCACCAACAATACAGATGGTAAACATTTAATGAATAAAAAATAATTATAATAACCATATTAAGTATGACATGCTGTGCATAATACTGTACTCCTGCTACCATGGCAGCAGTGGGAGACGAGGGTGGAGCAGCTGCTGCACTCCCAGTCTGGGGTCATTCTCAGAGAAGAGCTCCAGGACCTCTGTGAACTTAGCAGTGCCCTCAGTCTACATTTCTGTGACGAGGTATCTTTTAGATGGAGCCTGGAACTCTATCCTGGTCGAGTGAGTTCTCACCTCGCTAACATAAAAAAATGGATTGTTTTAATTTTTTTTTTTATAAAAATCGTGATAATAGAATCTTGGGGGGTGGGGTCTGGTTGGCTCAGCGTGCGTCACTCTCATTGGCTGAGCGAATGATTAGGGGTGGGTACGTTTCCTAAGCCAGCACTGCTGCGTGTTCCCACTCGTAAGGGCTTTATACGAGACTAGCTGTACCTGGTGAAACATTCACTGATCTAGCAGATCTTAATTAAACATTAACGCATTTTTGTTACTCATATTTTTCAACAAAGATTGATATAAATACACAATTGCCATATTCTGGGTTTTTTTCCGACACTAGATTAAGTGAATCACACGATATGACTCTTGATCGAGCTAGATATAATTGTATACTCTTTGGTTTTTTTGGTAAAGTCACGTAGGTAAAAAATAAAATAAAAATAAATTAAATCACGACGTTTCGGAGGCAACACAAGCTTCCGTCTTCAGGTGGCAACGTCACAGCAAAATTACTGTATCACTTCACTTGATACAGTAATTTTGCTGTGACGGTGCCACCTGAAGACGGAAGCTTGTGTTGCCTCTGAAACGTCGTGATTTAATTTATTTTTATTTAATTTTTTACCTACGTGACTTTACCGAAAAAAACCAAAGAGTATGGACCCTTTCAGTCACGAAAACTTCAAAACTAGAAAAGATATAATTGTCCTTGACTAAAAACAGACTTAGGTAAGTTAATGCATTTTTCATCAAACGTTTGACATTGTGACTTATTGATTGTAAATAGAAAAAGCCAATCGTATGGGGAATTGTTAGCGTATGAAACTGAATGTTAAATTAATATCTAATAGAATAAGTACCCTGTCGGAGGTTGCTCCATCGATAATTTTTGCTTCGATTATGCAAGTTTGTATTTGAGTAAAAGTAAGTCTTGTACCATTAAGTAGTCCTCACAATGACATTAGGTTTTTAAGGAGCATGATAACGGCTCCTACTTTAAGTTTCAGTTCATGAGAAGGCATTCCGGTTGGAGTAAGACTTTAACAATTCTTCCGGGATTGCAAGTTGATCAGCAGTATCATCACTCACAATAGTATCCACGCACTAGAAAAGCACTCAGCTCCATTGTTGAGATAAAAAAGTCTGCATTTGTAACATTCAGTATTGCGCTTCATTTAAGCTGTTCAGGAGTAATCGTAGAAAAGTAAATGTCACTATAGTTGCGCAAATGTATCTTGATTTTCTGGATAGCAGTGTGAGTGTAATGTTGCTGTATCGTCTGTTTCTCCATCAACAACGTCCAGGAGCTATTCCACAAGTTCAGTTTAACTTTCCAGAGCTCGCAAATTCTGTTTCAGCTTCAGCACCTGTAATTCTCCCCAGAAACGATGCTTCTTTATACAAGAGGCCTTGAACCACGTAAAGTAACCACTAGGACTTGCCTCCAAATTGTTTACATTTAACTGTTCGATAACCCAATAAGCTATCAACAGCCTGGCATACGTGTGTGCTTCATCCCAGACAATTAGTTTCGATTGAACTATATTTGTGGCTTCGTGTTTGGCTTTATATTGCAAGTCAATGTTGCAGTTATTTTCAACAGGATTTTAGAGACTGAATGAGCAGATCAGCTTCCAGCTAATAGTTTTGCTGGTATTCCTGTTGACGTAACTGGTGTTGCTATATCCCCTTTACCTCTAATAGTAGAGTGACATAGTGCTGACTCTTGTACAGCAGCTGCAACTGTAGGTGGGCCATTAGCACACACGCCGTTGAGCATATATGCGTGTGTGCCGGTAGGGTGGAGGAACTGGGGCAAGGGTCACGGTAGACCTCGTGGGGAAGCCCCTAGAACCCTCTGGTGGGTTCGATAAGGGAGGCGTGGCTAGGGCGGAGCCAAGCCGCGCTGATGGGAATATAAGCAGCAGAGAGCGAGAGCTCCAGGCTGCCGGTTCTGGGAGTGGACTCGTCTCTTCGTCGTCGCTACCGCCTTCACCTTGGCATTGCGCGGCCGGACAGTAGTTTGCTGTCTCGATCGACGCCATCGGTGCAATGCGGCAGGGTCGTGTCTGGGCTGGGTCATGCGGCAGCATGGTCGTGAGAGAGGGAGCCAGAGTTGGTGGCGTGAACACAACACCAATATAAGGGGAGGACGGTGCCTCCTGCGACTACCCCGTCTCTGACTGAGTGTGTGCGACGCACGCCACCCGCACACACACACAAGCCTCCAACAAGAAGGAAGAAGAGACCTATGACACTACACTTCGAAAGAGTGATAGATGCCATTCAGGACAATAGCACGGGTAATATATATATGCAAGGAGACAGAATAAAGATTCGTGGACGACATAGATCTAATGGGAAATAAGACTCATAGTCCTGCAGCAAAGTGTTCATATGCTCAATAAGTTAGGAAAGGATGCAAGACTGAGGATTAACGTGGAAAAGAAAAGGCAAAGACAATGGTGTTCAGAAGGGATACATTGAGAAAGAAGCAATAATACAAAGCAGCAATATTGTGAATATAAAGGAACTTGTATTCCTCGGGACATCTATTGACATGGGACAATGACTACACTAAAGATGCAATGAGAGCGAGAATCGCAAAGGCAAAATGATTAATGGCAGGATTTAATAACATCTGGAGAAGCAAGCAAATCAGCTACAAGAACAAACTGAACATCATGAGAACATGTGTGTTCAGTACAGCTTTGTATGCTTGCGAGACTTGGACATTAACAAATACTGACAGACATAAGATATTGGTACTCGAAATGTATTGCTATAGAAGGATACTGCATCTAAGCTGAACCCAAAGAGTGACCAACGTAGAAGTAATAAAATATGGCACACAGAAGACCTGATAATGCAGCAACGATAAGGAAACTGGCACTACACATATATAGTATGGAAAACAACAGGCAAATGAAAACTATTTTGTTTTTCAGAAATATGGAAGGAACCGGAAAGAGAGTTAGACCTCACAGAGAATGGATTGACATTAAAGATTGGTACCAGGAAGATGTGGCACTACTACAGCATATTGAAAATATAGAGAGAGGAAAGTGGAAACCAATGACGACATTGGCAGTAGACGCCTACTACGGGCTATCTGCCCATGGATCGTCATGATGATGTTCACCAGGTAGGGCAGTGGTGGTGTGGTGGTCATCAAACTGTGTGGTGAGTCATTTATGAATGGGTGCTGGGCTGTCTTCACCAACCCACATTGACCAGCATGGAAATGTATTGTTAAGCAATCTGCTAGCATGAAGGTTGTGGCAAGGCCTCAATGTTACACTGGTTTAACAAAGGGTATAATTTATCCATAAGAGTTATTTTTAATACATGTGTAGTGGTGATACGCGCTGGGGTAGGGATCGGGTGCCAGCGCGTAGTGATTGGCTGTGTGTGTGGTGACGCGCGCTGACGGTGAAGGATCAGGGGTCAGCGCGGGGTCGTGGGTTATGTGGTGCTGATTGGCTGTGTGCCGGTGACGCGCGTGAGAGGGAGTGATCGGGTGGCAGCGCGGCGTGATTGGTTGGGTAGTGGAAACACGCGCTGGGGGAAAATGGATCGTAGAAATAGCGCGTCGTGATTGGTTAACTAAGGAGCGATGCTCACGTCGAGGTCCGCATCCGCTCCGTCTCCCGTGAGCAGGGACTATATAAGGTGATGCACACAGGCACACGGGGAGAGTGTAACCAGCGAAGACTGAAGACGGAGAGGAAGAGATAGGGCCCTGTGGTACCCAGTCCCGCTGTCCTGTAGGGACCGGGACTCTGTGTAACCCAGAGGCGGAGTGTAGGGTGAGCATGCAGTGTGAGCATGCAGTATGTGTAGCCAGAGGCATAGGGTCTACACGAGACGAGTGATGCGTGTGTAGCCACAGGCATAGGGTCTACACGAGACGAGTGATGCGCGTGTAGCCAGAGGCATAGAGTCTACACGAGCTAAGTGAAGTGTGTAGCCAGAGGCATAGAGTCTACACGAGCTAAGTGAAGTGTGTAGCCAGAGGCATAGAGTCTACACGAGCTAAGTGAAGTGTGTAGCCAGAGGCATAGAGTCTACACGAGCTAAGTGAAGTGTGCAGTCAGAGGAATAGAGGTCACACGTTGTATCGTTGTATCGTGACAGTAGTCAGAAGAATAGAGACCACACGTTGTATCGTGACAAGTCAAGATTTAATAAAAAGTGTGTTACCCGTCAAGGAGTTTCCTGCCGTCATTTCCAATACTTCACATGTGTAGTGTAATAGTGCCGGCTGGTGGACAGCGGCGGAAACTGTGGTGGACAAACAGGACACACGCCGATGAGGGTGTGCACGGTGTGTTGGCAGAGAGGAGGAACTCGGGCAAGGGTCATGGAGGACCCCATCTGGACGCCCCTGGAACCTGCTAGCAGGTTTGAGAAGGGATGTGCGGTCAGGGCGGAGCCAGGCCGCTCTGGGAGCATAAAAGGAGCCGAGAGTGGGGTCTCGGGGCTGCCGGTTCTGGGAGTGGACTTGTCTCGTTGTTGCTGTCAATTCGTTGCTGTCATCACTGCCGTCTTCACTAGATATTGCGCTGCTTAAAGTTGTTGGCTCAGTCGGCATGGTCAGTGTTTGACCGTTAGTGTTGTGTACAGGCTAGGCTAAGCAAATGTGGAGAGTGTGTGGACAAAACTGTGGAAGTTGATAAACAAAAGGTGCCTCCTACGAACCTTGTCTCCGAATCATTGAAACTACAAATGGAGAATGTACATACATGATATATATCTTGTGTGTTGATTAACTGTGAATAACCCAACCAATAGTAGATATCAATTGTAATTTATATAAATACACGAACCCCTCCCCATCCCCTGGTCTCCGAACCTGATTGGCTCACAAGTGATGACATCGCATTTATTTCTTTATTTAAGAACAATTCTGGCTGTGGCCTGATGAAGCTGGTTGCAATTACCGGTGAAATGTTATACTCAAATTGTACATGTTGTGGGTTTCTTCTCCAACACACCGGTTTGCTGAACTAGTAATATCTAATTGGCATGTTTTGTTTATGTGACAAACCTTACAAATTGGCTGTGTTGGGTGGTGGTGGGTTTAATGACACATTCATATTGTCACGATCTAACTCCAAAAAAAACTCTAATTTGGATAATAATATTCGCATAAGCCTAAGTGTTAACCTGCTGTAAATTATTATTACCATCACAAGGTGACTTGATGGAGGATATAAATCAATCTTTAGCAGGCGGGGGTGTAGCAATGCTCATGACACATTGCCAGGCAACTCTGTCCTGGGTTACACACCATGCTGAGTGCAGGCCGCCTATATTACAATGCCTGAGATCGGACTCAATCGTGCGCGTTCAGGTCAGCCTCGGCCTGCCCCTGGGCCACCTCCAATCCTGAGTAAGGCCATCAATGATTGCACACAGTGCTCTGGTGGGATCATCCAATGCGTCAGCCCTGCAATGTGTCAACAGAGCCAGATCCTCCTGGCTGTGACTGCTTCAGACAGCAAATGTCATGCTGTTCATCGATGGACTCCGGTATTTGAGATACATTCGCAGAGTGAATGTGAAGTCTCCGTCGCAAGCAACACTGGTCAAAGGCGTCCAGTTCTCTATATGAGGATACGCCCTATTCTAGGACATATATTTAGTTAGAATGTAAATCCATGCAGTTGATAACAAATAGGCTCAAACCCATACCTTGCAGAAATGTTAAAAGTACACGCAATTGCATCATTATCGGATGCCTTATACCAGGAGTGGGGAACATTTTTTCTGCCAAGGGCCATTGGACATTTATAACATCATTCGCCGGCCATGCAAAAGTATCAACTTAAAGATTATCCCGTTATATTTGGTCAAAACATTTAATTAACTCACCCCTAATGTGATGGCTGGAACTGCCAAATGATTTCGCGAGTTTTATGCGGCCCGCGGGCCGGACGTTCCCCACCCCTGCCTTATATGCACAACACCAAGATTCAGTCATTAATACATCACAATGAATGCAAACTGAAATGCAAGTAAAACAAGTTTTAACATTCCATTACGTATGAATTGTCTATTGTATACTTGGGTGTGTGATGAAACAGTTTTCCCTGCGTTCCCTGTCATATATCAAGTCAACTCTTGTGTTCTAGAATCAAAGAGCTAAGATTTTCTATGAAATTTTATCACAATCTTTACTTCTTTTAAGTGTTAGTTTTTAATCCAATGCACTTTTATATTATCAAACCCATAGAAAGTAATTCAATTCATCCCATATACAGCTTTGCAGTGGTACTAAAAATTAACTTGTTTGTTATAAACGTTGCATTTTAAAATCCACATTCAAGCAGCAATATAAATAATGTATTGCTATTTCCAATGATACTGAAGGCTCACTTGAATCTACGGAGTTGTCCTCATAGAGAGAGTCACAGACTTTACGCAGGGTGGAGGCCACAAGATTACCAGAGCCCACAGGTCGTACCTGCACGTCTTTGCGAGTGGCCTTCATCTGTCCCACAGATGCCTCCGCTTTCTTCCTCTTCTCATCCACCGCTCGCGTCTCTTCTCCGACTCTACTCTGTAAAAGACGAAGTCACCAGAGGAGACTCCACTCCTTGAGCGGCTCCCTCTCAGCCCCACTCCACACAGAGCCCTCCACAGTGACAACTCTATAATTGCCCACCAGAAGAGTGCCACGGAAGTCAGCCTGGACTGACTTAACAGTCTGTAAGCAAGAAGGCACAATGAAGAGAGAATAATAACTTCATGTTATCTTTAATGCGATGTGGAAGTTGCGAATTTGTCAGCTCGTGTCCAGGTGTTGTAGAGGCCACAGCAGGGGACAGGGACATGATCGTTCAACACAATGGCTCTTCACTTCACGAGCAACATCCAAACACGGCCTTCCTCCAGCACGGCTCGCTCAAAAAGCCTCGACCCACCCTCCTCCTCCTGCACTCAAACTCCTGTCCCTTCCTTTCCCTGCCAAAACCGAATGGCTACCTTGAACTGAAGCGATCCCATTCTCACACCGTGAGGTACTCACCTTCCGTGTCTCATGCTCATCCTCCAGTGTGACGGCATCATGCCCTCTATGTTCTCCGATGATGGTACAGGCAATGCACACCAGGCTCACGTCCTGCTTGCAGTAGAATTTGAGCTCCTCTTTGTGCTTCTTGCATCTTCTTTCCTCCAGGCTGACAATGGGAGCCACCAGGACGTGGTCCTTCAACTTGGGGTTTATTAGATGAGGCTTTAGGTGGGACTCACAGAAGGAAGTCTCACACCTGAGGCAGGTCTTCACTGCAGGAGTCTCCCCATCACCACAGGTGTCACAGAAGACAACTGCAGCCATCCTCTCTCCAATTCTGAGCTGCTCCACCAGGTTGGCGAGCGCCACGTTCCTCTTCAGCTGGGGTCGCTCAGGGAAGGCCGCTCGGCACTGCGGGCAGCTGAAGCTGCTCGCTCTCTCCCAGGCACCGTCCAGACACCGGAGGCAGAACGAGTGTCCGCAGCTCAGCGTGGAGGGGCAGTCAAATGTGCCCAGGCAGATGGGGCAGCTCAGCTCACTGTCGACACAATCACTGGGAGACACGCTCGCCATGGCCCATGGCTTCACTCGGACTCAGTCGCTCGCCGCGGCTCACGGCGGCTCACGGCGGAGCTATCGCAGAAGCAGCAGCTCACACAGCGGAGACGAACAAGGAAATGAACTTGACTTCACCTGCAGTTAAGTTATAAATACCTCGAGACACGCCCTGGAATGTTCCACACGGCGGCTGGGCTCACCTGTGGAGACGTGGCGGTACAGTCACGCAGTGTGTTAGCTAAAACTGATTTTTGTGTTTAGTTTGTTATCCTTCCCCTGCACTTCCGATTAGCACGGTTGGCTACGTACGGTGTGGAAGAAGTTCAACATACATACATAGCTTTGACCGGTCTCAATTGATATATTTGTACAAACAAAACCCAGCAGCAGCAACCCGGGACACAGCGATAATGGTTTGTCCCACAGGCTGATTGACCGGCTAGGTCAGGCTGTGTGCATTGCACTATGGAACCGCACCTTGTGCAAACATTCTGATGTAAAGGTTAACTTGTTTTTTTCCCCATCTGTGTTTTCATTCATTATTTTTTCTTGCAAGGCCTGTTTGTTTAAGCTTCACAGTCTGTAATCGTCTTCCACCTTTATCAACTAATATTTAACTACTGGCTTCATGCATCCTCTGTTCATCTGTCAATTATTTTTTAGTTTATTTATTCCTATGACACCGTTTTATTCTGAGTGGACAGTGGTTGTATGTATGTTGAACTTTTTTTTCACCGTACGTAGTCAACCGTGCTAAACGAAGGTGTGTGGGTGAGTGTGTAGGTGGTGATTGGTTTAGTGTGTGGGTGAGTAGTTGGGTGAGTGGGTGTGTGGGTGAGTATGTATGTTGAACTTGTGTCGAGCGTACGTAGCCACTCGTGCTAATCGAATATGCGAGTGAGTGGGTGGTGGTGGAGGATGAGTAAGTGGGGGGGGGTTATTTGGTGAGAGAGGAGACAGATGGGCAAGAGGATGGCGTGAAGGGTGGGTGAGCAGCCCCTGGCTAAACAAACATCGTCGTTCATTTAAGCTTAATAACTATATGACTTTCATTGTAGATTTTCCTATTATGCGTAAAAAAATTCGAGGTTTTAAATAAACATATATTCGTCACCTATTGTTAATGTGAATATTTTACATCCTGGACTCGCTGAGTTTGGCCCATTCTATCAAAAATGTTTAATTATATTTTACCAAGTAAGGGCCACTGAGGTTTATAGCTCTTTTCAGAAGCGACCTGGCCACAATTGATAGCTCAACGACGTGGCTTATTACGTGGACATTTCTAGCAGCCAAACACTCTAAACGCACTTTTCTAAGTGTGAAGGGAATAATTGGAGTACCAAGAGACAAATTCACGCGACTACAGGGAGAGAGACAAGCGAACTCCAAGTACACGTATAGGCGTCAGGGCCGGGATCGATCCCACGACCTCCTGTATACCGGGCGAGGTAGTTAACATTTTCCAGCCACCGCGGCGAGATGTAAAAAAATCACAGAGCAGCGACAACGAACAAGGAAACGAGCTGACTTCACCTGCAGCTAAATTATAAACACCATGAGACGCGCCCTGGAATGTTGCACGCGGCAGCCCGCACTCACCTGTGTAGACGTGGCGTCACATTCACACACAGTGTCAAGGTTAAAGAGTCCCAATTGATATATTTTTACAAAAACCCCACGGTAACCATGAAAACGGTGATGGTTTGTCCTATAGACTGGTTACACCCGCTTGGCTGAGGCTATGTTTTTCCACTGTAAACCTCACCGTGTAAATTTGTATTAAAGATTTAAAATAATAAATAGGCTATCGCGACAAATATTATCCATAAAACGTGTTTTTGGGGTAGATCGCTGAAATATAAAAGTGTCGTAAAACTCGCCAACACCCGACACAACCAATAAGTAAAGTTTGTCACGTAAGCAAAATAAGTAATATTTAAAAATATATTTTTTTAAACACGCTTTAATGAAATGTACCATACTCTTCTTGGTTCTTTCGGTAAAGTCACGTAGAAGGGAAGTAATAAAATAATGAAAATAAAACATAATAAAATACAATTCTCACGACGTTCTTCTTCACGACGTTCTCCTTCTACGTGACTTTACCGAAAGAACCAAGAAGATGAATCCCTGCAGTCACGAAAGCTTTAAATCGAAATTGTACCATACTCGTAATGGCAGAACTCAACGACTCCAGGAAGTGGCCCCGAAGCTTGCCACAACGTAAGGGACCGTGGTGATTTACAGCCAACGTTAGTTGAGCGTGGACAATTAGACCCAAGCCGAAACATAACATGTAAAAATTTATGTTTAAAAATACTTGTTTTTATAGAGTATAGTATTGTCATCAGTATGACGTAAGTATTCCAAGTTTGCAGTCGACACCACATTGGGAAGTGGGTTAAAATTTAGTTAAAAGATTTGAGGATACGGCAACAGACAGTGAGTTCAATAAAAGCGTGTAATAATAATAAAAACATTCCTGCTAGGGTGAGGCTGTGCGTTTTGCCCAGCAAACCACACAGCTGTCAGTTCGTATTCAAGGTTTAACAAAAAAAGATTCCCCTATACCAGGGGTCGGCAACCTACGGCTCCGGAGCCGCATGCGGCTCTTTACCGGCTGCTTCTTGACGATATGTACGTATGTACAGTATGTACTCAGATGCATTGCGGCTCTTGAAATACTGAATTTTGTACCAAATTGGAAAGAAATGGCTCTTCTTGTTATTTTGGTTGCCGACCCCTGCCCTATACCAAGGGGTTCAGAAACCAAAAAAACAAGGAGAGACATTTTTTCTTATTTTTTACAATTCGGTAAGTTATTATTTCAAGAGCCGCAATGCAACGTGGTGTGAGTACGAGAGACGGTGGTGGTGGTGGTCTTTGATAAATAAAAACGTGGTGTGCGTACGAGAAACGGTGCTGGTCCTTGATAAATAAGAACGTGGTGTGAGTACGAGAGACGGTGCTGGTCCTTGATAAATAAGAACGTAGTGTGAGTACGAGAGATGGTGGTGGTCCTTGATAAATAAGAATGTGGTGTTAGTACGAGAGACCGTGGTGCTGGTGGTCCTTGATAAATAAGAACGTGGTGTGAGTACGAGAGACCGTGGTGCTGGTGGTCCTTGATAAATAAGAACGTGGTGTGAGTACGAGAGACGGTGGTGGTGGTCCTTGATAAATAAGAACGTGGTGTGAGTACGAGAGATGGTGGTGGTGGTGGTCCTTGATAAATAAGAATGTGGTGTGAGTACGAGAGAGCGTGGTGGTGGTCCTTGATAACTAAGAACGTGGTGTGAGTACGAGAGACAGTGCTGGTGGTCCTTGATAAATAAGAACGTGGTGTGAGTACGAGAGACAGTGGTGCTGGTGCTTGATAAATAAGAACGTGGTGTGAGTACGAGAGACGGTGGTGCTGGTAGTGGTCCGTGATAAATAAAAACGTGGTGTGAGTACGAGAGACGGTGGTGGTGGTGGTGGTGCTTGATAAATAAGAACGTGGTGTGGGTACGAGAGACTGTGCTGGTGGTCCTTGATAAATAAGAACGTGGTGTGAGTACGAGAGACAGTGGTGCTGGTCCTTGATAAATAAGAACGTAGTGTGAGTACGAGAGATGGTGGTGGTCCTTGATAAATAAGAATGTGGTGTTAGTACGAGAGACGGTGGTGGTAGTGGGCGTGATAAATAAGAATGTGGTGTGAGTACGAGAGACCGTGGTGCTGGTGGTCCTTGATAAATAAGAACGTGGTGTGAGTACGAGAGACGGTGGTGGTGGTCCTTGATAAATAAGAACGTGGTGTGAGTACGAGAGATGGTGGTGGTGGTGGTCCTTGATAAATAAGAATGTGGTGTGAGTACGAGAGAGCGTGGTGGTGGTCCTTGATAACTAAGAACGTGGTGTGAGTACGAGAGACAGTGCTGGTGGTCCTTGATAAATAAGAACGTGGTGTGAGTACGAGAGACAGTGGTGCTGGTGCTTGATAAATAAGAACGTGGTGTGAGTACGAGAGACGGTGGTGCTGGTAGTGGTCCGTGATAAATAAAAACGTGGTGTGAGTACGAGAGACGGTGGTGGTGGTGGTGGTGCTTGATAAATAAGAACGTGGTGTGGGTACGAGAGACTGTGCTGGTGGTCCTTGATAAATAAGAACGTGGTGTGAGTACGAGAGACGGTGTTGGTGGTGGTTCGTGATAAATACGAACGTGGTGTGAGTACGAGAGACGGTGTTGGTGGTGGTTCGTGATAAATAAGAACGTAGTGTGAGTATGAGAGACGGTGGTGGTGGTCCTTGATAAATAAGAACGTGGTATGAGTACAAGAGATGGTGGTGGTGGTGGTGGTGCGTGATAAATAAAAACGTCTCACGAAGCAGCCATCCCTCAAAGAGCCGCACGCCGCTACGGAGCTGCAGGTTGCCGACCCCGTGCCCTGAACCAACTGGCGTGACCGTCAAGTAATAATAATAATTTAAGTAGTAGTTTTATTATGTTATTATAATAATTTAATTATTATGTAATTGGAAATGGATAATAATAAAATGATTTGGCGTTTTTTTCATGTATTAATAACTTAATTATAATAACTGTTTAATACTGACACCTAAACAATAACTAAATAAATAAATGGCTGTGCTATAATACTTTGACGCTAATAATGCAAGAATAGTATTTTAACAATTAAATAATAAATTTCTACTGATTACATAATCATTCAGTAATGGTAAAATAATAATAATTAACATTTACAAAGCGCCCATAAACAATCGCTCTCTGGGTGCTATGCATGGTAAAGCAGAAAATAGTGAACATCACCCAAGGAAAGAAGTGAGAAGGACATTTGAACGTCACTAAAGGGAGAAAGCCATTTTAAACAGAGACGGCTTTAGTGGAAATGTGAAGTTGAGCAGTGCCTCGGAAGTCCTCTTGACTCGAAGGGCAACGAGTTCCAGAGTGTAGGTGCCATAATTGCCAACTCACCTCCACGTGTGTAGCCTGGAGACGGTGGGACGGTGAGGAATGCACAAGCTGAGGATCTTGACGATCTTGATAGAATATTCGTGGCTGAAGGAGATCATGAATGTAGGAAGGAGCAAGTCCATTTAATTTATTGGTTCTTTCGGTAAAGTCACGTAACTTTACCGAAAGAACCAAAAAATAATAAAAAATAAAACAATTATTTTATTATGTTTTATTTTTTATTATTTTATTACTTCCCTTCTACGTGACTACCGAAAGAACCAAGAAGATGAATCCCTGCAGTCACGAAAGCTTTAAATCGAAAAAGTCCGTTTAAGGCGAAGGCGAGTTGGTTGGAGCTGCCTTTTTCTCGTTTGTGTCATTGCCTCTTCCTTCTGCAAGGATTTGTCTTTACACTTTGCAGTTCTTACTTGGTCTCATTATCTTCATCAGAATATCTGCGAAACGGGTTTATTCCTGGGGGAGATGTTCCCCCTGGTTAATGGCGGCTGGTGAGTAGTGTGTGTGGATGGTGAGTAGTGTGTGGATGTTGAGTGGTGAGTAGTGTGTGCTTATGAGATGGTGAGTAGTGTGGATGGTGAGTGGTGTGTGGATGGTGAGTGGTGTGTGGATGTTGAGTGGTGAGTAATGTGTGTATGGTGAGTGGTGAATAGTGTGTGTGGATGGTGAGTGGTGAGTAATGTGTCTGTATGGTGAGTGGTGAGTAGTGTGTGTGGATGGTGAGTAGTGAGTAATGTGTGTGGATGGTGAGTAGTGTGTGTGGATGGTGAGTGGTGAGTAGTGTGTGTGGATGGTGAGTAGTGAGTAATGTGTGTGTATGGTGAGTGGTGAGTAATGTGTGTGTATGCTGAGTGGCGAGTAGTGTGTGTGGATGGTGAGTGGTGAATAATGTGTGTATGGTGAGTGGTGAGTAGTGTGTGTGCATGGTGAGTGGTGAATAATGTGTGTGTATGGTGAGTGGTGAATAATGTGTGTGTATGGTGAGTGGCGAGTAGTGTGTGTGGATGGTGAGTAGTGTGTGTGTGGTGAGTAGTGTGTGTGGATGGTGAGTGGTGAATAATGTGTGTGGATGGTGAGTGGTGAGTAATGTGTGTGGATGTTGAGTGGTGAGTAGTGTGTGTGGATGGTGAGTGGTGAGTAGTGTGTGTGGATGGTGAGTGGTGAGTAGTGTGTGTTCAAGTTCAAGTTCATTTATTAGGTATAGCCCTGTGAGCCATTCAGCTCTTGAATCGGGTGCAACCGCAACAAACAAAAAACAAAAACATGAACAAAAAACATCTTAAAGTCAATATGTGACTAAGTGCAAACAGAAAATCCAAGAAAAGACAGCAAAATATTGCAGAAAAAACACCGTACACCAACGCTGTGTGCAAAAATCCCAGTGGGATGCAAGTCAAACAACAACAACAACAACCACAAGACAGCTTAGATTAAGGCCATCAGTCAAACTCTGTACTACAACAAACAAACATGGCTAAACCAATACACTTTTCGAAATCACCAAAATAAAGCCATGAAAGCAATGAAAAAGCAATCATAGGAACTGTGACAGAATTTTCACAATAAATGGCATAAACAACATGTACTACCAAAACCCTGCAGCCATAGCTGGCTGCATGAGTCACTCCACCTTTAAGATCAGCACACTAAATCAAAACACAGGTCATACTTTGTAGCGATCATTCGGAGCGAAACATTTTATTTTAGGTCACTGAATAGCACTGGCAGCTAGGGGTGTACAACTCCTCTAGAGCAGTTTTGAGTGAAGATCTCATAGGTAGTGACTCAAGTTTCAATTTATTGGCAACAGCATTCCAGACCCTGGGGGCATCAATAGCAAAGGCCCTTCCTCCAGTATATGTACGGCAATAGGGAATATTAAGCTGGTAAATGAGTGTAGACCTTAGGTCAAATTTGTTCTTTGAAACAGAGATGAGATCCAGCAGGTAATCTGCAGATTCTTTTGCAAGTACATCATGAATAAATAAGATCTGGTGCACAAGCCGTCGAACATTCAGAGATGTTAAGTTTGACCCAATGTAGAGGTGTGGATGGTGAGTGGTGAGTAGTATGTGTGGATGGTGAGTGGTGAGTAGTTTGTGTGGATGGTGAGTGGTGAGTAGTGTGTGTGTATGGTGAGTGGTGAGTAGTGTGTGTGTGTGCATATGAGATGGTGAGTAATGTTTGTGGGTATCGGCTGGTTTGTCGTGTGTAGATGGTGAGTGGTGAGTATTTGTATCAGTGCTCGCAGACAGACAAGAAACAAGGATGTAAAATTACTTTACACGGGGTTACAAACCTCACGAGGTACCCCCATGGAATGTGCTCAGATGTTTAAGGAATGTAAAAACAAGCCCCGCATCACAAAAACATACAAACTTGTCTAGATGTACCTGTAGATTCGCGCCGTTGGCTTTAACAAGTACCAGCGTGTGTCACGCTAGCGCTCATTATTTCCCGCCTGTTGATTGGCCAAAACAACATTTACAATCGGGGATGTTTACACGAAAGAAAGTGTTTCTGTATTTAAAAGTTTAAATACAATAACATGTTTAAAACATACTTGAAAGTTGAATTACAATTGATTAAAATAATTTGTCTTGCTATGACCCACGGAGAGAGAAACCATTATCAACCACAGGGGTGATTCCTGCCATTATTTCACAATGTTACGACTAAAACTTTACCATATTCCGTCATACACCAGAATCGGAATATTTACACTGCACGAGGAATCCGATGACCTGTAAAGCTCTTTGTAACAGATGTCCAGTAGGGGCACGGGGTAAGAACGTTACAACAACAAACAGAACACAAACATGATAGTAGCGCAAGTACAAGGAAAGTTAACACATCACCATAACACATCCACAGTATTTTAACACCATAACACACCTAACTGTATTCTTAGGTTTTTTCGGTAAAGTCACGTAGGTAAAAATTCTAAATAAAAATTAATAAAATAAAAATAAAATAAAAATCACGACGTTTCAGAGGCAACACAAGCTTCCGTCTTGCCTCCGAAACGTCGTGATTTTTATTTTATTTTTTATTTTATCTTTTATTACTTATAATTTTTTACCTACGTGACTTTACCGAAAAAAACCTAAGAATATGAATCCTTGCAGTCACGAAAGCTTCAAATCTAGAACACCTAACAGTAGTTTAACACGTAAAGCTTTCGCGATCAATATCCATTATACAGTTTTAATGGCGGTTAACCATCTAACCCAGACAACCAGCAATATGCACATCCACAGTATATATATAAATATAAAAGTTAGTAGTTCCCTGCGTCTTGTTGACATTCGGGGCGATTGCCACAAAGTGCTTTGCTTTATCCACCGCTTTCTTTGTTGTCGGAGTGCAGCGACGACTTCGCCTTGGCTCCGTGTCGCCATGGACTGCGTCTGTAGCACGTTGTGGCGAACGGCGTGCGAGTGGTGCAGCTTGTTGACGCACAACAGCAGCTGCTGCTGTTGTTGTTGTACAACATTAATGGTTGACGCCTCATCAATGTCTCTTTCAATTCACTACGCGTGATTTTATCGCCGATGTGACTTTTTACTTTGACGACGTAATTCTTGATTTGAAGCTTTCGTGGCTGCAGGCATCCATACGCTTTGGTTGCTTCGGTAAAAATATCTACGTGACTTTTACCGATAGAACCGAGGAGTTTACTTCTTATAATTTTCTCACAATAACCTCGCCTTAAAGCTTTCGTGACTGCAGGGATTCATCTTCTTGGTCAGGTCTGTCTCCTCGACAGACCTGTTCTCCACCTGAGGACGGCTGCTTGCGTTGTGGCCGAAACGTCATGAGAATTATTTTATAATGTTTTATTTTTATTATTTTATTATTTACATTCTACGTGACTTTAACCGAAAAAACCAAGAAGAATAACCTCGCCGTTGACTGTTTACAGCTCAGATCTAGCACGTGGTGTGGGTATGCAGAGCTGTCAACCCCTTGTCAGCGCCCTACTTTGTTACGGACCAATCCAGACGTGATCGGTCACCCCGTGTCCCTTATAAACCTCAGAGTTCATCCTACAAAGTCCCCATCACAAGGGAGAAACACAAACAAATAGACAAACACAATGTTTTTACTCAATTTCCCTGTGCAACAATACGGGTAAACCCATATGGGTTGACAGACATGGGTATGTAACAACATTACACATCACACTATACAGCAAACTATGCACTGTCTATAACTCAGCTATAGTACATGGTGAGGGTATGTAACAGCATTACTCATCACACTATACAGCACACTATGCACTGTCTATAACTCAGCTATAGTACATGGTCAGGGTATGTAACAACATTACACATCACACTATACAGCACACTATGCACTGTCTATAACTCAGCTACAGTACATTGTGTGGGTATGTGACAGCATTACACATCACACTATACAGAACACTATGTACTGTATATAACTCAGCTATAGTACATGGTGAGGGTATGTAAGAACATTACACATCACACTATACAGCACACTATGCACTGTCTATAACTCAGCTATAGTATATGGTGAGGGTATGTAACAACATTACACATCACACTATACAGCACACTATGCACTGTCTATAACTCAGCTATAGTATATGGTGAGGGTATGTAACAGCATTACACATCACACTATACAGCACACTATGCACTGTCTATAACTCAGCTATAGTGCATGGTGAGGGTATGTAACAACATTACACATCACACTATGCAGCACACTATGCACTGTCTATAACTCAACTATAGTACATGGTGAGGGTATGTAGCAACATTACACACACACGTGTACTATATCTGAGCTGTACACAGTAGATAGTGTGATGTGTCATGTTAGAGACAACCTCATCGCTTGGGTCTGGGTAGTAAATATAAACACACTGGCATAGCTACTCAGTGGTGTGAGTTACACTCTCATAGACACACGAAGAAACCGAAATGCACACAAATATTGTTACGTGCAAATTCACACGTAGTAAATCGTTTTATGGAAGTTTAAAGGCATGTGTCACTTGATACCTTGGACACCCTTGCTAATGAGAAGTTCAATCGAAGGACTTTCCAATTATACTATTTTAACCATCAACATCCTGGGGGCTCACAACATCGGAGATGAACAAGGAAGCCAACATTACTTAGCACGAGGTTACAAACCTCACGAGACACTCCGTGGAAATGTGCTCAGATAATCAAGGTCACAGATACGAGCTTCGTATCGCACGCAGCTGTCCAGACGCAACGTAAGACACGTTACACGGTCGGCTTTGACCACTTCCAGACAGGAGCCAGGTCCACTCGCTACGCTCTCTGTGGGGGCTGCGCTCGCCACGACTCTCAGTGGCTTCTCACCGATAGCCGCTCGCTGTGGCTGAGAGACGCTGTCCCTGGGGCGCACACGGCGGCGACGAACCAAGACACGAATCGACTCTCACCTGCGTAGACAGGAGCGTTGCATTCACATCGCGGTGTTGGGGTTTACAGGTCGCGATTTGTTAGAAAACCCAGAGTGGCCAGGCAAACGGGGATGGTTTGTCCCTGGGACTGATGTCGTCGGCTATGGTGAGGCTTCGTGGGATTCTGCACCAAACCGTACCGTGTAAAAAAATATTAATAAAGTTTAAAAAAAAAAAGTATGCCGTCTCTATCATTGCCATTATTTTAGCATGACGGTTTCAAATTATCTTTAAAAAGAATCAAATTAATATTGTAATGTTTTTGACAAACGATCTTCTAACTTCACGTGTAAATGAGTGGGGGGATCAGGTGGGAGGGTAGGAGGGTGATCGTATTGGGTGGTTGAGCAGGTGTGTGAGGGTGGGTGGAGATTAGTGTTGTGGTGAGTGCGCTGTGGTACGAACCTGCCGACCCAAATTATTTTCCCACTCACGGCCACCAACACCAGTGACCAGTCTGAACCTGTCATGGGCATCCCCTAGGTCGACTCAGCCTCAAATGAGTACCTGGTGCGGAGTATAAATATCGCCACTCGGGAGTCAAAGGCGGCCGGGCTTGGTGCTGGCCACCCACCCACTCGTGTACCGTGCCAGCCGTCATAGGTGCTCGCTAACAGCACTTGCCCAACAGTCTGTTCAGGCTATACGGGGAATCTTTGTCTTTGTGTGGGTGTGTGAGTGAGCAGGTTTGCAGGCAATCAGGTGGGAGGGAGATCAGCCGGTAATGGTCTCTTGAATATGCATGAGGTGGACGGGTGAGAGGGTGGGCGGGCGAGTAGGTGGGCGAGTGGATGGGCAGGTGGGAGGGTAGGAGGAACGGGTGGCAGGATGGGCAGGTGTATGGTCGAGCAGGTGTGAGTGTGGGCACGTGGGAGGGAGGGTCTCTGTAGATGGCTGGGTGGGTCGTGGGTTAAAGGTGTGACAGGTATCGGGTAGGAGAGTGTTGGGTGCAGGTGAGTGGGTTGTGGTCATCATTACCAAGCATAGTCATTGTTAGTTTTATCATCATCATGGCTGAGTGGGTCGTGGGTTAAGGAGTGGCAGGTATCGGGTAGGAGAGTGTTGGGTGCAGGTGAGTGGGTTGTGGTCATCATTACCAAGCATAGTCATTGTTATTTTTATCATCATCATGGCTGAGTGGGTCGTGGGTTAAGGACAGGTATCGGGTAGGAGAGTATGGGGTGCAGGTGAGTGGGTTGTGGTCATCATTACCAAGCATAGTCATTGTTAGTTTTATCATCATCATGGCTGAGTGGGTCGTGGGTTAAGGAGTGGCAGGTATCGGGTAGGAGAGTGTTGGGTGCAGGTGAGTGGGTTGTGGTCATCATTACCAAGCATAGTCATTGTTATTTTTATCATCATCATGGCTGAGTGGGTCGTGGGTTAAGGACAGGTATCGGGTAGGAGAGTATGGGGTGCAGGTGAGTGGGTTGTGGTCATCATTACCAAGCATAGTCATTGTTATTTTTATCATCATCATGGCTGAGTGGGTCGTGGGTTAAGGACAGGTATCGGGTAGGAGAGTATGGGGTGCAGGTGAGTGGGTTGTGGTCATCATTACCAAGCATAGTCATTGTTATTTTTATCATCATCATGGCTGAGTGGGTCGTGGGTTAAGGAGTGGCAGGTATCGGGTAGGAGAGTGTTGGGTGCAGGTGAGTGGGTTGTGGTCATCATTACCAAGCATAGTCATTGTTATTTTTATCATCATCATGGCTGAGTGGGTCGTGGGTTAAGGACAGGTATCGGGTAGGAGAGTATGGGGTGCAGGTGAGTGGGTTGTGGTCATCATTACCAAGCATAGTCATTGTTATTTTTATCATCATCATGGCTGAGTGGGTCGTGGGTTAAGGACAGGTATCGGGTAGGAGAGTATGGGGTGCAGGTGAGTGGGTTGTGGTCATCATTACCAAGCATAGTCATTGTTATTTTTATCATCATCATGGCTGAGTGGGTCGTGGGTTAAGGACAGGTATCGAGTAGGAGAGTATGGGGTGCAGGTGAGTGGGTTGTGATCATCATTACCAAGCATAGTCATTGTTATTTTTATCATCATCATGGCTGAGTGGGTCGTGGGTTAAGGAGTGGCAGGTATCGGGTAGGAGAGTGTTGGGTGCAGGTGAGTGGGTTGTGGTCATCATTACCAAGCATAGTCATTGTTATTTTTATCATCATCATACTCTTAATCATCATCCATCAGTCGGGATCAATTCATCATAGCTCATGGTGAATACGAACAAGCAAACTGACTGAGTGTGCAGTTATAAATACCACGAGACACGCCATAGAATTTGGCCCAATGCTACAGACAACACTTACATGTGAAGGCGTATGCTGTAGATTTCCAAATCGTACCGGGTTTAATCTCGCTTAATATAACACAAGGCAGTCAGGCTCAGCTCTAAGAGAGAAACATTCACGCCTGGATGACAATCTTGAAAATAATTTTCAAATTTTATTTTTATTCACCCAGAATATTTTGACCCTTGACCCACATACAACGTGATTCCAATTCACAGGTAACCCAGAACACAATCAAGTATACTTATATTTAAGCGATTTAACCCAAGAAACCTTTATTATTGATAATATTGGTCGCGAAAGCCTACGAGTTAAAGTCAATTTGTTTAACCAGGTGAGAACTCAAGATACAAGGATGAGTGTCGGTTGCAAGAATGATGATGCTGCTGATTCTGCTGCTACTGATGATTCTGCTACTACTACTACTGATTATATTATTATTAATGCTGCTGGTCCTACTCCTGATAATATTGATGATGCTAGCGATGATGCTGCTGCTTATGCTATTGATTATTATGTTACTGCTGATAATGATTGTATTAGTATTGATTATGGTCCTACTTCTGATACTGATCATGATGATAACGACGGAGCTACCACTGCTAATGCTGTTGCTCCTGCTGTTGTTACTAATTCTGCTGCTGATGATGATCGAGTCGAGTTGAATTTCAATTTAACGAGGTGAGAACTCAGGAGATCAAGGTGAGTCTCATTGACAAGAGTGACCTGGGTCACAAAAATGAAAAAAGCAAAACAAGTCAAACCCATGCCAGCAATGAAGCAAATATAAATCTCACCCACAGCCCAGAACACAATGCGATTAGCGTTCACACAAGTACACAATTGTTACGATATAATCAATGCGTCTCAAATCATCTAAGCGATGCTAAACAGCCTGAGACTCGAGGTTGGGTTCACACCGTATTGGTGTCTCACGTTAAGGAGGGACGCCGTTGTGGCTAGGATATGTTAACTCCCATTTTTGTCAGCAGAAGCGTTATCCCAAAAATCGAAGGTTGTGGCTTCAGGTCCAAAAATCTAGCAGCAAATAATTAAAATATTAATCAAAACTTTACGAATAATATTGGTGGCGAAAGCCCTCCTACTACTACTATGTGTTAAATGGCTTCTCTCTCTCTATGCCCTGTAAAATAAAACTAGTTTGGGTGGGGGGGGGGGTCACTCGACCGCTGGTTATAAAAACATTTTTTATCCCAGCGACGCTCAGCACACACCACGAGTAGTCCCCCCCTAGTGATGCCATCCCATTAATCGCCCAACGAGCGAGTGATCGCGAGGGGGACGGCGCGCGTCACCCCGCAGCGTCACGTGACGCGTGTTCCCAGCACGCCCGCGGTGGAGCTCCGCCCTCTCGGCGTTGAGCGCCACGCGGCGCGCGGTGCGAGAGACGGTGACGTCAGAGAGAAGCTTGGCTCCCCCCGCCCTCCCCCACCAGTGCGCTAACCACTGCACCACCGCTCCACCACACACTACGCACATGGCTCTATACACTAAAGACAAAGATCCCCCGTGTAGCCTTAACAGACTGTTGGGGCAAGTGCTGTTCGTAGCGAGTAGCAACTATGAAGGCCGGCACTGTGACACACGAGGGAGTGGGTAGGCAGCACCACGCCCAGACACACACACACACAAAGACACGCACAGACACAGTAACAAAGACACAATAACAAAGACACACAAAGACAAAGACACGCACAGACACAGTAACAAAGACACACAAAGTAACAAAGACACACAAAGACACAGTAACAAAGACACAAACACAATAACAAAGACGTACAAAGACAAAGGAATATACACCAACCCACCTACCTGAAGACAAAGATTCCCCATATAGCTTTCAAATACTGTTGAGTTAAGTGCTGTTAGTGAGTTTCACCTATGAAGGCCAGCCTGGGAGAGACCCGCCTTTGTATCCCCAGGGGTAATGTTTACTCATCGTACCAGGTAGTCTTTTGAGGCTGAGCCGACCTAGGGGAGACCCAAGACCGATTCATATAATCGCTATCAATGGTGTTGGTAAACCGGTCATGATCCTCCCCTAGGTCGACTCAGCCTTAAATGAGTTCCTGGTGCGGTGTGTAAACATCGCCACTGGGGAGACAAAGGTGGTCGGGCGTGGTGTTGGCCACCCACCCCCTAGTGTGCTGTGCCGGCCTTCAAAGGGGCCGTCCATAAATGACGTCACGCGATTTTTGATCACCCGGTGTCACGAAAAGTCAGACCCCCCTCAAATATGACGTCACAAAGCTCTGCCCCCCGCCCCCCCCAAAAAAATAAAACATGCATCAAATCGCTTTAAACTATTGTCATTGTAGTGCATATTTAATGTGGCGCTGCACTCTGATGTTGTAGGAGATAACATTTATTAAAAAGTCTATTTAATTAAGTAGAACGTGTTGTCTATATTTATTTAAGTTGCGCCTTTTGACGTGACGTCACATTTTTCACCCCCCCCCACCCATCGTCACAAATGTCTAACCCCTCCCCCCAGGTGCGTGACGTCATTTATGGACGGCCCCATAGGTGCTCGCTAACAGCACTTGCCCCAACAGCCTGTGAAGGCTAAACGGGGGATCTGTGTCTTTGTGTGCGTGAGTCTGTGCGTTGTGCCCGTTTCTCTGCGCTGCTCACACTCCGTGCTCTCAGCACGCACGACTCAGATCCAGAATCCTCACTGAGTCACCATCATCACCACACACACCCAGTGCGGGGTAGAGCGGTTGACTAAACGAGTGGTGGACGGAGTGCAGCAGCTCCATGGAGTCGGCGCGGTAGAACGACAGCAGCCCCGCCTCCCAGTGCAGGTGACACCCGACTCTCCGGGGAGGATCCCTCACCGGCACTGAGGTCGCTACACCACCATGACGCACGTAGCAGCTGTTGTTATATTTACATAAAACCCAGGATGAGTCGTTGTGTCCCAGCCAGCACTCTTTACCACGCCCTTTCCGTGCGATCGTCCCGTACGCGACTCCAACCTCACAGCGCCCCGCACCCCCCACGTCCACCTCCCAGTAGTGCTGACCCGACGAGAAGCTCTCGGAGCACAGGGCTTGTGCATAGAGATCAAAGCGGTGCGGGTGATGGGGGCGACCCTGGGAGACAGCGGTCAGCGTCACCGTCCTGAGATCCGAGGAAATCTGGAGGTAGTTGCGGGCCGAGTTTGGGTCCACAGTCGGTGAGCGTCCGTCTGCAGTAACGATAATCACAGTAGCCGTGTAACAACAGCACCACTATAACAACAGCACTCGTGCACTAACACGCACGTGCACTACAATAGAGCAATTCATAATGAGCATTGTTATGCAACGTTGTAATGCGTAGCTATCGGTGTGATGACATGTAACGGCACTTTGTAAATCCGCTGCTGGATGAGGGCCTCCCTACACCGTGCAGGTTGCGGGGACATTTGACCATACTTCACCACGCCGGTCACCGCGTGTTGGCGAAGGCAGGTGGCGCAGCTGGCGAGAGCACAGAAGTACAGTACAGCGGTGCGTGTGTCTGCCCCGCCATCTACATTTTTAAAAGTCGAGCTTCAGTTCAATATTCACTGTGTAGTAGATGTAAAACATGTGATGATACCATCAAAATGTGAACTGCTCTATATATTCTAATGCAAGGCTGAAAACTTAAAATGTATTAATTGCTTTCAACATGTATTTGTTAAAATTTTTTATTTAAATAGAAAGATCAAACATGGAGCAATTGTTAAGTTTTTTCGGTAAAGTCACGTACGTAAAATAATAATAATAAAATAAAGTGATACCGTACATTTAGCTGTGACGGTCCCACCTGAAGACGGAGACTTGTGTTGCCTTCGAAACATCGTGATTGAATTGAGTTATTTTCATTTATTATTATTTTATTTTATTATTATATTTTACCAACGTGACTTTACCGAAACAACCTCAGAGTATGAATCCTTGCAGTCACGAAAGCTTCAAATCTAGAATTGTTAAGTTAAATCAATAAAGTTCTAATAATAAAAAAGAAAACACTTTTCAAAAATCGCAGCTTTTGCGATTTGCTAATCGCATTGTTTCAAATTGCGACTTCGATTTGGAATCGATTCATCGTTCAGCCCCACTGTGCGGAAGTGTCCGTGGGAGGCAGTGGATCACAGCAGCAGCAGCAGCGTGGATATCAACACCGCCGCAGCGTCTCTGTGTGTGTACAACAAACACAACCATCTACTGTGTGTCACCTTTCACAGGCTGTAGGGGCAAGTGGTGTTGGTGAGCACCTGTGAAGGCCGGCACGACACACGAGATGGGTGTGATAGTGTAGTGATGTACACTCGTGTGTGTGTGTGATAGTGTAGTGATGTACACTCGTGTGTGTGTGTGATAGTGTAGTGATAGTGTAGTGATGTACACTCGTGTGTGTGTGTGATAGTGTAGTGATGTACACTCGTGTGTGTGTGTGATAGTGTAGTGATAGTGTAGTGATGTACACTCGTGTGTGTGTGTGATAGTGTAGTGATGTACACTCGTGTGTGTGTGATAGTGTAGTGATGTACACTCGTGTGTGTGTGTGATAGTGTAGTGATGTACACTCGTGTGTGTGATAGTGTAGTGATGTACACTCGTGTGTGTGTGTGTGATGGTGTAGTGATGTACACTCGTGTGTGTGATAGTGTAGTGATGTACACTCGTGTGTGTGATAGTGTAGTGATGTACACTCGTGTGTGTGTGTGTGTGATAGTGTAGTGATGTACACTATGTGTGTGTGATAGTGTAGTGATGTACACTCGTGTGTGTGTGATAGTGTAGTGATGTACACTCGTGTGTGTGTGTGTGTGATAGTGTAGTGATGTACACTCGTGTGTGTGTGATAGTGTAGTGATGTACACTCGTGTGTGTGTGTGTGATAGTGTAGTGATGTACACTCGTGTGTGTGTGTGATAGTGTAGTGATGTACACTCGTGTGTGTGATAGTGTAGTGATGTACACTCGTGTGTGTGTGTGTGATGGTGTAGTGATGTACACTCGTGTGTGTGTGTGATAGTGTAGTGATGTACACTCGTGTGTGTGATAGTGTAGTGATGTACACTCGTGTGTGTGTGTGTGATGGTGTAGTGATGTACACTCGTGTGTGTGATAGTGTAGTGATGTACACTCGTGTGTGTGATAGTGTAGTGATGTACACTCGTGTGTGTGTGTGTGTGATAGTGTAGTGATGTACACTATGTGTGTGTGATAGTGTAGTGATGTACACTCGTGTGTGTGTGATAGTGTAGTGATGTACACTCGTGTGTGTGTGTGTGTGATAGTGTAGTGATGTACACTCGTGTGTGTGTGATAGTGTAGTGATGTACACTCGTGTGTGTGTGTGTGATAGTGTAGTGATGTACACTCGTGTGTGTGTGTGTGATAGTGTAGTGATGTACACTCGTGTGTGTGTGATAGTGTAGTGATGTAAACTCGTGTGTGTGTGTGTGGTAGTGTAGTGATGTACACTCGTGTGTGTGATAGTGTAGTGATGTACACTCGTGTGTGTGTGTGTGATAGTGTAGTGATGTACACTCGTGTGTGTGTGTGTGATAGTGTAGTGATGTACACTCGTGTGTGTGATAGTGTAGTGATGTACACTCGTGTGTGTGATAGTGTAGTGATGTACACTCGTGTGTGTGTGTGATATACACTCGTGTGTGTGTGTGATAGTGTAGTGATGTACACTCGTGTGTGTGTGTGTGATAGTGTAGTGATGTACACTCGTGTGTGTGTGATAGTGTAGTGATGTACACTCGTGTGTGTGTGATAGTGTAGTGATGTACACTATGTGTGTGTGTGTGTGTGATAGTGTAGTGATGTACACTCGTGTGTGTGTGTGTGATAGTGTAGTGATGTACACTGTGTGTGTGTAATAGTGTAGTGATGTACACTCGTGTGTGTGTGATAGTGTAGTGATGTACACTCGTGTGTGTGTGATAGTGTAGTGATGTACACTCTGTGTGTGTGTGATGGTGTAGTGATGTACACTCGTGTGTGTGTTAGTGTAGTGATGTACACTCGTGTGTGTGTGTGATAGTGTAGTGATGTACACTCGTGTGTGTGTGTGATAGTGTAGTGATGTACACTCGTGTGTGTGTGTGTGATAGTGTAGTGATGCACACTCGTGTGTGTGTGTGATAGTGTAGTGATGTACACTCTGTGTGTGTGTGATAGTGTAGTGATGTACACTCGTGTGTGTGTGATAGTGTAGTGATGTACACTCGTGTGTGTGTGATAGTGTAGTGATGTACACTGTGTGTGTGTGATAGTTTAGTGATGTACACTCGTGTGTGTGTGTGTGTGATAGTGTAGTGATGTACACTCGTGTGTGTGTGTGATAGTGTAGTGATGTATACTCGTGTGTGTGTGATAGTGTAGTGATGTACAGTCGTGTGTGTGATAGTGTAGTGATGTACACTCGTGTGTGTGTGGTAGTGTAGTGATGTACACTGTGTGTGTGTGTGTGATAGTTTAGTGATGTACACTCGTGTGTGTGTGTGTGATAGTGTAGTGATGTATACTCGTGTGTGTGTGTGTGATGGTGTAGTGATGTACACTCGTGTGTGTGTGATAGTGTAGTGATGTACACTCGTGTGTGTGTGTGTGTGATAGTGTAGTGATGTACACTCGTGTGTGTGTGATAGTGTAGTGATGTACACTCGTGTGTGTGTGTGATAGTGTAGTGATGTACACTCGTGTGTGTGTGATAGTGTAGTGATGTACACTGTGTGTGTGTGTGATAGTGTAGTGATGTACACTCGTGTGTGTGTGTGATAGTGTAGTGATGTACACTCGTGTGTGTGTGTGTGTGTGGTGTAGTGATGTACACTCGTGTGTGTGTGTGTGTGTGGTGTAGTGATGTACACTCGTGTGTGTGTGTGTGTGATAGTGTAGTGATGTACACTCGTGTGTGTGTGGTGTAGTGATGTACACTCGTGTGTGTGTGTGATAGTGTAGTGATGTACACTCGTGTGTGTGTGTGGTGTAGTGATGTACACTCGTGTGTGTGTGTGTGATAGTGTAGTGATGCACACTCGTGTGTGTGTGTGGTGTAGTGATGTACACTCGTGTGTGTGTGTGGTGTAGTGATGTACACTCGTGTGTGTGTGAGATAGTGTAGTGATGTACACTCGTGTGTGTGTGATAGTGTAGTGATGTACACTCGTGTGTGTGTGTGATAGTGTAGTGATGTACATTCGTGTGTGTGTGATAGTGTAGTGATGTACACTCGTGTGTGTGTGATAGTGTAGTGATGTACACTCGTGTGTGTGTAATAGTGTAGTGATGTACACTCGTGTGTGTGTAATAGTGTAGTGATGTACATCTTCTTAGGTTTTTTTCGGTAAAGTCACGTAGGTAAAACATCAAAATGAATGAAAATAAAATAAAATAAAAAATCACGACGTTTCGGAGGCAACACAAGTCTCCGTCATCAGGTGGGACCGTCACAGCCAGATTAGCTGCATCAAGTGAGGCAATGATTCAAGATGTAATCCCTTAAAAGCGAGTTGAGGGGGGGAGGAGAGGGAGGGGGGAGCTCATCAGACTATGGTAGCCAATGAATGGAACGTATCGGGAGGGAGGGGGGGCGAGGCCAAAAGGGTGGGCGACGGCGTGCAAGCGATTGTGCGCAAGCGGCTAATTACTGCACACGCCAACACAATGGAGCGATTATGCGCAAGCGGCCAACTGCCACACACGCCAACACAATGGGCAGAGAGGGGGAGGGAAGCTCTAATACACATGATAGACAAAAGAACGAAAATGCCCATGTTAATACCAATGCTGGCTGAACAATGAAGAGAGTACTGTTAAAAAATAACTGGGGATGTTAACACTCGGTAAAGTAAAGTAAAATAGTGCCTGTCAGATAAGATGGTCCAAAAAATTGTAATTAAGTCTTTTTTGCGTGGTTGATAACATCTTTCCAATGATTACTAAGTTTGTACCCATCATCACGGTTGAAATTATGTCTGTGTTTGTATATTTGTATGGCTTCGTGTACAAACCTTTGATGGTAGCCGGGAGGTTTGCAGAGAACCTTGGTCTCGGAAAAGACAATTTCATGAGAGCCCACCGAGTTGTAGCAATGATCGGCAACGGCAGAAAAATCAGTTCTGCCGTGTTTCAGATCTGACTTGTGCTCGCGGACACGATCAGAAACATGACGTTTCGTTTCTCCAATGTAGCAATCACCACAAATGCAACTCAATTTGTAGACTCCAGGATACTGTAAGTCAGGAACGACATCCTTCACAGATGGAATCAGATCACGGATTTTATGCACTGTACTGAATCGGACTTGGATCTAATGTTTGTTTAGAATTTTGGAGATCTTTTTGGTCACGCCAGCTATGTATGGTAACGTGATGGTTTTGGTCGGAGTTTCATGTGGCTGTTTCTGTGTGGTGGGAGAGACAGCTTGGCTGATAGTACGGTCAGAGTATCCGTTCATCCTGAGGGCCCGATGTACATGTCTTAATTCACCAGTCAGGTGGTGTTTGTCAGAAATGCCATGGGCTCTGTGGTATAGCGTTTTGATGAGAGAATTCTTTTGAGATGGGTGGTGGTGGGAATCCGGTTTCAAGTAGGAATCTGTGTGGGTGGCTTTTCTGTAGACAGAATGTCCCAAGGATCCGTCAGGCCTCCTCTCAAACAGAATATCCAAGAATGGTAGTTTACCGTCTTTCTCCACTTCCATGGTGAATCTGATGGATGGGTGTCTGGAATTGATGTGGTCCAAGAAGTGGTTCAATGCTGGGAGGCCATGTGGCCAGATGACGAAAGTGTCATCCACATACCTCTTCCACAGGGAAGGACGTAGGGTGGATGTCTGGATGGCGTCTGATTCAAACTTTTCCATGAACATGTTGGCTATAACTGGTGACAAAGGGGAGCCCATAGGGGTACCCTCATTCTGTTTGTAGAAGGTGCCATTCCAGGTAAAATAGGTGTTGGTGAGGCAATGCCTAACCAGCACAGGTGCATCAGAATTCAATCCATGTTGGACTAAGTCCTCAATTATTGTTAGGGTGTCCGGTACTGGGACTTTGGTAAACAAAGATACTACATCAAAGCTGACGAGGATGTCATCAGGAGATAGTACCATGTCCTTAACCATAGAGACTAATTGGGTTGAGTTGAGTACTGCCGAAGAGGTCTTGCCTGTGAAAGGGAGCAGAGTATCTGATAGAAAACGGGCTAGTTTGTACGTAGGAGAGTTTATCGTCGACACAATGGGTCGTAGCGGGGTGCCTTCCTTATGGATTTTGGGAAGACCATAGAGTCTGGGAGGTCTTGCAGCCGATGGTTTTAGAGAGGGACGTTTTCTTGGTTCGATTAGGGAAGTCGAACTCGTGATGATACTGTTGGTTTTCGTCGTTAGGCTTTTAGTGGGATCGTTTTTAATTTTGGAGTAACTCCCATCATTAAGAAGGTCCAGGATTTTGTTGTTGTATGAATCTTTATCCATGATGACCGTAGCATTGCCCTTGTCTGCCGAGAGGATGACTATATCATCTCATTTTTTTAGGTCTGCGAGTTCAGAGCGTTCGTTTTTGCTGATGTTACTAGTGGGTTTCTTAGCATTCTTAAGAATCGTAGCTATTTCAGCTCTTGCTACATCCGCATGGATGTGTCCTATGCCTCTGAGGGCTACATCAATCTGGGAAATCATATCCTCTACTGGTATATATTCAGGGGTGACGGCGAAATTTAGTCCCTTGGCCAGTACCGTTTTTAGAGTGTCAGAAATTGGGATGTTACTCTGATTAATCACGGTCTTGTTAACATCCAGCTTTGCGATGTGTGGCTCTGGTTTCTTCTTAGATAGGAGGTTGAATTTGGAAATCAGATTAGCTTTGCATTTGGCTGACATTGAGTCAGCAGAAGCAGAAGTCATGTTATCAACGTGGTTCCAATCAGAAGGTGACATTTTTTGTGTTAACATTAAATGTGTTTGTAAGAGAGTCTTGTCTAAATTATCGAGTTCAGATCGGAGTAACCTTATTCTCTCCGAGATTAGTGATAGGCTGGCTTTAAATAAGATCTGTTTGGAGTTCGGTGAGGACACAGCAGCGGATGTGAGTGTGAAAGCGATGGGTATTACCTTGTTATCTCGGCATCTCTTGAGGAAGGCCAGCGTCTCGAGAAGCTGTGACTTCTTGTCTCTTTGTCTGTTAAAAACTCTAACAGATAGGTGGAATTCCTCCCCGTAGAGGGCATTAATTCTAGATTTGAAGCTTTCGTGACTGCAAGGAATCATCTTCTTAGGTTTTTTCGGTAAAGTCACGTAGGTAAAACATCAAAATGAATGAAAATAAAATAAAAAATCACGACGTTTCGGAGGCAACACAAGTCTCCGTCATCAGGTGGGACCGTCACAGCCAGATTAGCTGCATCAAGTGAGGCAATGATTCAAGATGTAATCCCTTAAAAGCGAGTTGAGGGGGGGAGCAGAGGGAGGGGGGAGCTCATCAGACTATGGTAGCCAATGAATGGAACGTATCGGGAGAGAGGGGGGGCGAGGCCAAAAGGGTGGGCGACGGCGTGCAAGCGATTGTGCGCAAGCGGCTAATTACTGCACACGCCAACACAATGGAGCGATTATGCGCAAGCGGCCAACTGCCGGACACGCCAACACAATGGGCAGAGAGGGGGAGGGAAGCTCTAATACACATGATAGACAAAAGAACGAAAATGCCCATGTTAATACCAATGCTGGCTGAACAATGAAGAGAGTACTGTTAAAAAATAACTGGGGATGTTAACACTCGGTAAAGTAAAGTAAAATAGTGCCTGTCAGATAAGATGGTCCAAAAAATTGTAATTAAGTCTTTTTTGCGTGGTTGATAACATCTTTCCAATGATTACTAAGTTTGTACCCATCATCACGGTTGAAATTATGTCTGTGTTTGTATATTTGTATGGCTTCGTGTACAAACCTTTGATGGTAGCCGGGAGGTTTGCAGAGAACCTTGGTCTCGGAAAAGACAATTTCATGAGAGCCCACCGAGTTGTAGCAATGATCGGCAACGGCAGAAGAATCAGTTCTGCCGTGTTTCAGATCTGACTTGTGCTCGCGGACACGATCAGAAACATGACGTTTCGTTTCTCCAATGTAGCAATCACCACAAATGCAACTCAATTTGTAGACTCCAGGATACTGTAAGTCAGGAACGACATCCTTCACAGATGGAATCAGATCACGGATTTTATGCACTGTACTGAATCGGACTTGGATCTTATGTTTGTTTAGAATTTTGGAGATCTTTTTGGTCACGCCAGCTATGTATGGTAACGTGATGGTTTTGGTCGGAGTTTCATGTGGCTGTTTCTGTGTGGTGGGAGAGACAGCTTGGCTGATAGTACGGTCAGAGTATCCGTTCATCCTGAAGGCCCGATGTACATGTCTTAATTCACCAGTCAGGTGGTGTTTGTCAGAAATGCCATGGGCTCTGTGGTATAGCGTTTTGATGAGAGAATTCTTTTGAGATGGGTGGTGGTGGGAATCCGGTTTCAAGTAGGAATCTGTGTGGGTGGCTTTTCTGTAGACAGAATGTCCCAAGGATCCGTCAGGCCTCCTCTCAAACAGAATATCCAAGAATGGTAGTTTACCGTCTTTCTCCACTTCCATGGTGAATCTGATGGATGGGTGTCTGGAATTGATGTGGTCCAAGAAGTGGTTCAATGCTGGGAGGCCATGTGGCCAGATGACGAAGGTGTCATCCACATACCTCTTCCACAGGGAAGGACGTAGGGTGATGTCTGGATGGCGTCTGATTCAAACTTTTCCATGAACATGTTGGCTATAACTGGTGACAAAGGGGAGCCCATAGGGGTACCCTCATTCTGTTTGTAGAAGGTGCCATTCCAGGTAAAATAGGTGTTGGTGAGGCAATGCCTAACCAGCGCAGGTGCATCAGAATTCAATCCATGTTGGACTAAATCCTCAATTATTGTTAGGGTGTCCGGTACTGGGATTTTGGTAAACAAAGATACTACATCAAAGCTGACGAGGATGTCATCAGGAGATAGTACCATGTCCTTAACCATAGAGACTAATTGGGTTGAGTTGAGTACTGCCGAAGAGGTCTTGCCTGTGAAAGGGAGCAGAGTATCTGATAGAAAACGGGCTAGTTTGTACGTAGGAGAGTTTATCGTCGACACAATGGGTCGAAGCTGGGTGCCTTCCTTATGGATTTTGGGAAGACCATAGAGTCTGGGAGGTCTTGCAGCCGATGGTTTTAGAGAGGGACGTTTGCTTGGTTCGATTAGGGAAGTCGAACTCGTGATGATACTGTTGGTTTTCGTCATTAGGCTTTTAGTGGGATCGTTTTTAATTTTGGAGTAACTCCCATCATTAAGAAGGTCCAGGATTTTGTTGTTGTATGAATCTTTATCCATGATGACCGTAGCATTGCCCTTGTCTGCCGAGAGGATGACTATATCATCTCTCTTTTTTAGGTCTGCGAGTTCAGAGCGTTCGTTTTTGCTGATGTTACTAGTGGGTTTCTTAGCATTCTTAAGAATCGTAGCTATTTCAGCTCTTGCTACATCTGTGAAGGATGTCGTTCCTGACTTACAGTATCCTGGAGTCTACAAATTGAGTTGCATTTGTGGTGATTGCTACATTGGAGAAACGAAACGTCATGTTTCTGATCGTGTCCGCGAGCACAAGTCAGATCTGAAAGACGGCAGAACTGATTCTTCTGCCGTTGCCGATCATTGCTACAACTCGGTGGGCTCTCATGAAATTGTCTTTTCCGAGACCAAGGTTCTCTGCAAACCTCCCGGCTACCATCAAAGGTTTGTACACGAAGCCATACAAATATACAAACACAGACATAATTTCAACCGTGATGATGGGTACAAACTTAGTAATCATTGGAAAGATGTTATTAACCACGCAAAAAAGACTTAATTACAATTTTTTGGACCATCTTATCTGACAGGCACTATTTTACTTTACTTTACCGAGTGTTAACATCCCCAGTTATTTTTTAACAGTACTCTCTTCATTGTTCAGCCAGCATTGGTATTAACATGGGCATTTTCGTTCTTTTGTCTATCATGTGTATTAGAGCTTCCCTCCCCCTCTCTGCCCATTGTGTTGGCGTGTGCGGCAGTTGGCCGCTTGCGCATAATCGCTCCATTGTGTTGGCGTGTGCAGTAATTAGCCGCTTGCGCACAATCGCTTGCACGCCGTCGCCCACCCTTTTGGCCTCGCCCCCCCTCCCTCCCGATACGTTCCATTCATTGGCTACCATAGTCTGATGAGCTCCCCCCTCCCTCTCCTCCCCCCCTCAACTCGCTTTTAAGGGATTACATCTTGAATCATTGCCTCACTTGATGCAGCTAATCTGGCTGTGACGGTCCCACCTGATGACGGAGACTTGTGTTGCCTCCGAAACGTCGTGATTTTTTATTTGATTTGATTTTATTTTCATTCATTTTGATGTTTTACCTATGTGACTTTACCGAAAAAACCTAAGAAGATGATTCCTTGCAGTCACGAAAGCTTCAAATCTAGAATTAATGCCCTCTACGGGGAGGAATTCCACCTATCTGTTAGAGTTTTTAACAGACAAAGAGACAAGAAGTCACAGCTTCTCGAGACGCTGGCCTTCCTCAAGAGATGCCGAGATAACAAGGTAATACCCATCGCTTTCACACTCACATCCGCTGCTGTGTCCTCACCGAACTCCAAACAGATCTTATTTAAAGCCAGCCTATCACTAATCTCGGAGAGAATAAGGTTACTCCGATCTGAACTCGATAATTTAGACAAGACTCTCTTACAAACACATTTAATGTTAACACAAAAAATGTCACCTTCTGATTGGAACCACGTTGATAACATGACTTCTGCTGACTCAATGTCAGCCAAATGCCAAGCTAACCTGATTTCCAAATTCAACCTCCTATCTAAGAAGAAACCAGAGCCACACATCGCAAAGCTGGATGTTAACAAGACCGTGATTAATCAGAGTAACATCCCAATTTCTGACACTCTAAAAACGGTACTGGCCAAGGGACTAAATTTCGCCGTCACCCCTAAATATATACCAGTAGAGGATATGATTTCCCAGATTGATATAGCCCTCAGAGGCATAGGACACATCCATGCGGATGTAGCAAGAGCTGAAATAGCTACGATTCTTAAGAATGCTAAGAAACATCAGCAAAAACGAACGCTCTGAACTCGCAGACCTAAAAAAGAGAGATGATATAGTCATCCTCTCGGCAGACAAGGGCAATGCTACGGTCATCATGGATAAAGATTCATACAACAACAAAATCCTGGACCTTCTTAATGATGGGAGTTACTCCAAAATTAAAAACGATCCCACTAAAAGCCTAACGACGAAAACCAACAGTATCATCACGAGTTCGACTTCCCTAATCGAACCAAGCAAACGCCCCTCTCTAAAACCATCGGCTGCAAGACCTCCCAGACTCTATGGTCTTCCCAAAATCCATAAGGAAGGCACCCCGCTACGACCCATTGTGTCGACGATAAACTCTCCTACGTACAAACTAGCCCGTTTTCTATCAGATACTCTGCTCCCTTTCACAGGCAAGACCTCTTCGGCAGTACTCAACTCAACCCAATTAGTCTCTATGGTTAAGGACATGGTACTATCTCCTGATGACATCCTCGTCAGCTTTGATGTAGTATCTTTGTTTACCAAAGTCCCAGTACCGGACACCCTAACAATAATTGAGGACTTAGTCCAACATGGATTGAATTCTGATGCACCTGCGCTGGTTAGGCATTGCCTCACCAACACCTATTTTACCTGGAATGGCACCTTCTACAAACAGAATGAGGGTACCCCTATGGGCTCCCCTTTGTCACCAGTTATAGCCAACATGTTCATGGAAAAGTTTGAATCAGACGCCATCCAGACATCCACCCTACGTCCTTCCCTGTGGAAGAGGTATGTGGATGACACTTTCGTCATCTGGCCACATGGCCTCCCAGCATTGAACCACTTCTTGGACCACATCAATTCCAGACACCCATCCATCAGATTCACCATGGAAGTGGAGAAAGACGGTAAACTACCATTCTTGGATATTCTGTTTGAGAGGAGGCCTGACGGATCCTTGGGACATTCTGTCTACAGAAAAGCCACCCACACAGATTCCTACTTGAAACCGGATTCCCACCACCACCCATCTCAAAAGAATTCTCTCATCAAAACGCTATACCACAGAGCCCATGGCATTTCTGACAAACACCACCTGACTGGTGAATTAAGACATGTACATCGGGCCCTCAGGATGAACGGATACTCTGACCGTACTATCAGCCAAGCTGTCTCTCCCACCACACAGAAACAGCCACATGAAACTCCGACCAAAACCATCACGTTACCATACATAGCTGGCGTGACCAAAAAGATCTCCAAAATTCTAAACAAACATAAGATCCAAGTCCGATTCAGTACAGTGCATAAAATCCGTGATCTGATTCCATCTGTGAAGGATGTCGTTCCTGACTTACAGTATCCTGGAGTCTACAAATTGAGTTGCATTTGTGGTGATCGCTACATTGGAGAAACGAAACGTCATGTTTCTGATCGTGTCCGCGAGCACAAGTCAGATCTGAAACACGGCAGAACTGATTCTTCTGCCGTTGCCGATCATTGCTACAACTCGGTGGGCTCTCATGCAATTGTCTTTTCCGAGACCAAGGTTCTCTGCAAACCTCCCGGCTACCATCAAAGGTTTGTACACGAAGCCATACAAATATACAAACACAGACATAATTTCAACCGTGATGATGGGTACAAACTTAGTAATCATTGGAAAGATGTTATCAACCACGCAAAAAAGACTTAATTACAATTTTTTGGACCATCTTATCTGACAGGCACTATTTTACTTTACTTTACCGAGTGTTAACATCCCCAGTTATTTTTTAACAGTACTCTCTTCATTGTTCAGCCAGCATTGGTATTAACATGGGCTTCCCTCCCCCTCTCTGCCCATTGTGTTGGCGTGTGCGGCAGTTGGCCGCTTGCGCACAATCGCTTGCACGCCGTCGCCCACCCTTTTGGCCTCGCCCCCCCTCCCTCCCGATACGTTCCATTCATTGGCTACCATAGTCTGATGAGCTCCCCCCTCCCTCTCCTCCCCCCCTCAACTCGCTTTTAAGGGATTACATCTTGAATCATTGCCTCACTTGATGCAGCTAATCTGGCTGTGACGGTCCCACCTGATGACGGAGACTTGTGTTGCCTCCGAAACGTCGTGATTTTTGATTTTATTTTATTTTATTTTTATTCATTTTGATGTTTTACCTACGTGACTTTACCGAAAAAACCTAAGAAGATGATTCCTTGCAGTCACGAATGCTTCAAATCTAGAATTAGTGATGTACACTCGTGTGTGTGTGTGATAGTGTAGTGATGTACATTCGTGTGTGTGTGATAGTGTAGTGATGTACACTCGTGTGTGTGTGTGATAGTGTAGTGATGTACACTCGTGTGTGTGACAGTGTAGTGATGTATACTCGTGTGTGTGTGATAGTGTAGTGATGTACACTCGTGTGTGTGTGTGTGTGGTGTAGTGATGTACACTCGTGTGTGTGTGATAGTGTAGTGATGTACACTCGTGTGTGTGTGAGATAGTGTAGTGATGTACACTCGTGTGTGTGTGTGTGTGATAGTGTAGTGATGTACACTCATGTGTGTGATAGTGTAGTGATGTACACTCGTGTGTGTGTGTGTGATAGTGTAATGATGTACACTCGTGTGTGTGTGTGTGTGTGATAGTGTAGTGATGTACACTCGTGTGTGTGTGTCATAGTGTAGTGATGTACACTCGTGTGTGTGTGTGATAGTGTAGTGATGTACACTCGTGTGTGTGTGTGTCATAGTGTAGTGATGTACACTCGTGTGTGTGTGTGATAGTGTAGTGATGTACACTCGTGTGTGTGTGTCATAGTGTAGTGATGTACACTCGTGTGTGTGTGTGTGATAGTGTAGTGATGTACACTCGTGTGTGTGTGTGATAGTGTAGTGATGTACACTCGTGTGTGTGTGTGATAGTGTAGTGATGTACACTCGTGTGTGTGTGATAGTGTAGTGATGTACACTCGTGTGTGTATGATAGTGTAGTGATGTACACTCGTGTGTGTGTGTGATATTGTAGTGATGTACACTCGTGTGTGTGTGATAGTGTAGTGATGCCCACTCGTCTGTGTGTGTGATAGTGTATGTACACTGTGTGTGTGTGATAGTTTAGTGATGTCCACTCGTGTGTGTGATAGTGTAGTGATGTACACTCGTGTGTGTGTGTGATAGTGTATGTACACTGTGTGTGTGTGATAGTGTAGTGATGTACACTCGTGTGTGTGATAGTGTAGTGATGTACACTCGTGTGTGTGTGTGATAGTGTAGTGATGTACACTCGTGTGTGTGAGATAGTGTAGTGATGTACACTCGTGTGTGTGTGATAGTGTAGTGATGTACACTCGTGTGTGTCTGTGCGTGAGATAGTGTAGTGATGTACACTCGTGTGTGTGTGTGATCGTGTAGTGATGTACACTCGTGTGTGTGTGTGATAGTGTAGTGATGTACACTCGTGTGTGTGTGAGATAGTGTAGTGATGTACACTCGTGTGTGTGATAGTGTAGTGATGTACACTCGTGTGTGTGATAGTGTAGTGATGTACACTCGTGTGTGTGTTATAGTGTCGTGATGTACACTCGTGTGTGTGTGTGATAGTGTAGTGATGTACACTCGTGTGTGTGACAGTGTAGTGATGTATACTCGTGTGTGTGTGATAGTGTAGTGATGTACACTCGTGTGTGTGTGTGTGTGGTGTAGTGATGTACACTCGTGTGTGTGTGATAGTGTAGTGATGTACACTCGTGTGTGTGTGAGATAGTGTAGTGATGTACACTCGTGTGTGTGTGTGTGTGATAGTGTAGTGATGTACACTCATGTGTGTGATAGTGTAGTGATGTACACTCGTGTGTGTGTGTGTGATAGTGTAATGATGTACACTCGTGTGTGTGTGTGTGTGTGATAGTGTAGTGATGTACACTCGTGTGTGTGTGTGTCATAGTGTAGTGATGTACACTCGTGTGTGTGTGTGATAGTGTAGTGATGTACACTCGTGTGTGTGTGTGTCATAGTGTAGTGATGTACACTCGTGTGTGTGTGTGATAGTGTAGTGATGTACACTCGTGTGTGTGTGTGTCATAGTGTAGTGATGTACACTCGTGTGTGTGTGTGTGATAGTGTAGTGATGTACACTCGTGTGTGTGTGTGATAGTGTAGTGATGTACACTCGTGTGTGTGTGTGATAGTGTAGTGATGTACACTCGTGTGTGTGTGATAGTGTAGTGATGTACACTCGTGTGTGTATGATAGTGTAGTGATGTACACTCGTGTGTGTGTGTGATATTGTAGTGATGTACACTCGTGTGTGTGTGATAGTGTAGTGATGTACACTCGTGTGTGTGTGTGATAGTGTATGTACACTGTGTGTGTGTGATAGTTTAGTGATGTCCACTCGTGTGTGTGATAGTGTAGTGATGTACACTCGTGTGTGTGTGTGATAGTGTATGTACACTGTGTGTGTGTGATAGTGTAGTGATGTACACTCGTGTGTGTGATAGTGTAGTGATGTACACTCGTGTGTGTGTGTGATAGTGTAGTGATGTACACTCGTGTTTGTGAGATAGTGTAGTGATGTACACTCGTGTGTGTGTGATAGTGTAGTGATGTACACTCGTGTGTGTCTGTGCGTGAGATAGTGTAGTGATGTACACTCGTGTGTGTGTGTGATCGTGTAGTGATGTACACTCGTGTGTGTGTGTGATAGTGTAGTGATGTACACTCGTGTGTGTGTGAGATAGTGTAGTGATGTACACTCGTGTGTGTGATAGTGTAGTGATGTACACTCGTGTGTGTGATAGTGTAGTGATGTACACTCGTGTGTGTGATAGTGTAGTGATGTACACTCGTGTGTGTGTTATAGTGTCGTGATGTACACTCGTGTGTGTGTGATGGTGTAGTGATGTACACGTGTGTGTGTGATAGTGTAGTGATGTACACTGTGTGTGTGAGATAGTGTAGTGATGACTGCGGTGTGTAGTAAACATCGCCACTGGGGACAAAGGCGGTCGGGCGTGGTGCTGGCCACCCACCCCTTCATTAGGAGCTCGCTAACAGCACTTGCCCCAACAGTCTGTTAAGGCCATACGAGGGGTCTTTGTCTATCAACTTATTGGTATTTATTGATACGTATTCTTTTGTAATTAACTTGTTGTTGCCCGTGTAGTGATTTAGGGTATGCCTTGGTCTGGCTGTCGAATAAACACTAAAGTTTCCTTTGATTCTGAGAGCTTCAGGCTGTAACACTGAACCCTAAGAATCCTCAAGGCATCTGAGTCTGGACCTTTTCAGCCTCAAGTACAGTACTCTAATAATGAAATCCTAAAAATCTTTGGCATAATAGCGTGTGTGTAAAATACACTCACACGCAGGATAGCAACAGCTTCCTGACTCGATCGTACACACACGTGTGGTGTTATTAGAGCCCATGTAAGAGTGATGTACACTCGTGTGTATGCAGTGCCGGATTATCCTAGTAGCAAAAGTAGCTACAAATGCTACGGGCCCGGGCACTTTCGAGGGCCTCGCGCTAAATGCTTTCAAGCTGTCAATTCTGCTTCAGTGATTCTGCACTTGCTCTATTACTATAGTACTCTACTACCCTTAAACTTTTATGAACGACTGGGTGTTTAAGGTTAGCGATTTGTCGTTTTATCTGGCTGTATAGGAAATGAAAAGATTAAAATTACTTTACTATGCAAGTTAGACATATGTATTTTAATTTTTACGTGTATATTTTTTATTTAGAGACTCTTTATAACATATGCTACAGGCTCCGCACTAGCTTAATCCGGCACGGCACACGTGTGGTGCGAATAGAGGCAATGTAAGAGTGATGTACACTCATCTGTGTTTGTGTGTGTGCTATATATTAATGTATAGGTATATTGATACATGTTTTATTGTAATTACCTTTTTGCCTGTGTAGTGCTTTGCATGGCCAACCAAGCTTAAGCGTTGGTCTGGCTTTCTGATAAAAATCTGAATATTAACACAGAATCCTGAAGGTGCCTTTGATTCTGTGTGAGTTTCAGGCATTAACCATAAACCCCAAGAATATTTAAGGTGTCTTGAGTCTGGATCTCCCAGCCTCAAGATAAGCTACGAATGGACGCATCTGTTACATTGGAATGGACACTTCACCCATTCCTTATTCATCATTTCTAAATGAATCAGAATGTTCACGATTTTACTGAGAGGCTCTCATCCCTTATCAATTTCTCGTGTGATAACACGTCATATAACAGCCACACTCGACCTCTATGAGCAAGTGTGGGGGAGAGCAGGTGGGAGTGCTATTGGACATCTGAACTTGACAATGAAAAGCAGCATAGCGTGTGTCCAATCAGGGAAAGTTTTCAATCAGTGGAGTGGCACCTATTGTGTTAAATTGTTCAGATACATAAACACTGACAAATTCTGACAAATCTTCCGATAAGCACAGTTGGCTCAGTATTTTGCAAAATAATTTTAACATATATACACACATACATAGTGACTCACAGACACCCAGCCGCATATAGACCCGCAGAGACTCATCGATTAGCACGGTTGGCTACGTACAGTGCAAAACAAGTTCAACATGCATACATATGTAGAGGAGTAGTATGGAGACGTGACGTCATGCGCGCGGTGAGGCGCGATTATGTCATGTCACCTCGGGGTACTTAAGGGGGATCGGGTTGACGTAAGCGGGGTCATTGTTGGAGCCCGGGATGGAGAGTGTCTGAAGAGATAGCCAGGGGTAGGGCTGAGAGAAGTCTGCAAGAGCCAGCTAGGTTTATGTGGAGTGCTGCTCTCCTCGGTCGGGCAGTGTTGGTTCAGCCCCCGTCCCAACTCGAGTGAGAGAACCAAGAGATAGCCAAGGCTAGCAGCAGATAGAGCCAGAGGTCCGCGTGAAGGGCCGAGTGTAGGGACACCTACCTCTGGTGTGTAGTGTTATCCCCTTGTGTTAATAAACTGGCGTAAGCCCTTACTAGCAATTCTGCCTCCCGAGTCTTCATACACCACACAACACATACAAATGAGATTTAACAAAAGCTGAAAAGTGCGCAAATAAGGATGGAGAAGTACACACTTGTAATATAACTGACAGACAGAAACAGGAGCCCGTGCAGAAGGGAACACAGGCAAATTAGATAGCATAATATAAGCTACTAAGAAGACTACGTAAAAAAACTTGCATTCATCAATAAGAGTACCTTAAAAGTAAAAATATAGTCGTGAACGTGTATAAATATGCGTGTGCTCTGAATAATCTGTTGAGTTGTTTTGTTATTTGTGATTGTGCACCAATGCCGACATGGCGCCAGCATCACCAAACCATTTGGTAAGTAAAAAAAAAGTAGGGGTGCTAGAGAATGGCTTGATGCCGACATCACAAGAGATTAGTGCCCGAAAGATGTGGTCACTACTTGAGCATATTGGCACTACTGATAACAAGAGGAAAGTGGAAACAAATTACGAAATATGCAGTGGACACCTACTTCGGGCTATCTGCCAATGGATCGTGATGATGATTGAGTCAGAGACTCAGAGACTCAGTGATCCATAGAGACTCACAGATCCAGAGATGTATGGAGAGCTATAGATACTCCTTGAGACTCGTAGATACCAACTGAGACTCGTAAAGACCAATTAGGGATTCATAGACTCATAGAGGAAGACCTATCACAGAATGAGACAAGAGATTGGTGCCAGAAAGATGTGGCACTACTTGAGAATATTGGCACAAGACAGAGGAAAGTGGAAACAAATGACCAAATTTGCAGTGCTCAGGCGGGACACATCGCCAGAACGGACGAGGTCTGGTGGTCGACCCTAATGATGGAGTGGCAGCCAATGGTGAGTGCTTGCCCGAGAGATGGAGCGACGATGTGAGCGCATTAAGATAAAAGGTGCTCTAGATATGTAAAATGAGATGTGGAGTAGCTACATTATGACTTGTGGAGGCATTCATCCAGCAGTGGATAGATCATGAATGATGATGAGGGTGTTGATGTCATTACTCCCGTGCGACAGAAGCTGAGTTGTCTACGTTATTGAGCTCCACTCTACCTCCACCACTGATATCGATGCCCTCACCCCTGGTTGAGAGTTAATTGAGTGCCATGAGTTGTGAGGATTGGATGTGTTGTTCAGTAATTGGAGATTAAGCTAAGGCTAGACTCATCCCACTTGAGGACATTGGCTATCCTGGATAGGAGTTAGAAATGGGGCTTGAACCCAGGGCCCTGCTATTTGGGCTTGGCTGCTTCAACAGCACAGGCCTCCCCTTTACACTGAGCCAGGTTTGATGAACTCATTGGGGGAATGATGATAAATACCATCTGCCACAAGCAAAAACCAATATATGTCCTCATTTATTTGTGTGTTTCTATCTTTTGGTCTGTCTCCTTGGCACAGTAGGGGGCACAGGTGGTACATCGGCCAGTCATTTCAGTCAGTCGACCCATGGCACCTGGGTTTGTCCTGTGACCTGTCAGCGGGCGTTCGACACTTCACGTGCCCTTAACGTGCACATAGCCTGGCACTAGCACCGTGGTGAAGTAACCACCACTTAGTGACAAATGGCGGTTGCTGTTGTCTCATTCTATATGTCCGTGTATGACCTCTGATTAGCACGGTTGGCTCTGTACAGTGGAAAATAAGTTGAACATACAAACATACATACGTATATTGGCAGTGTGAATGTGAACTCACATGGTGCAGACAGCTTGAGCTTCTCAATGACTCCACTCAGCCAGCTCACGTCACCCAAAGTCAAGTCACTCGGAGGAGCGGGCGGTGGGGGGCGCTCAGTCCTAAGCACACGGGAAGAGAGGACGTCACACGAGCACGTGTCAACACGTAAACAACAAACAGTGCAGACACAGCACTGATACAGCACAGGGTAGATGACTTTAGGCAGAATCCTGCAGGAGGTGGGCTAGGTAGTGTTTAAGTTTATTTAGATTTGTTACACGGTTGGTCGCGCTTAGCCAGTTGCCTGGCTATCTTACAAAGGAGATCCGTGGTGCGTTAGCACGGCAACAACGAAACAAAAACGTCAACGTTGCAGAGAACGAGTACAGGGTCCTTAAGGAATATTGCACAACTATGGACAGAGGAAGATGGATGCGTTTGAAGCACACAATAAATATATACACAGACACAGTGAGACAGGGAGAAGACACTGAAACACTTGCGCTCAGCCACTATGTTGCTAAACTCTGCAATAATACCCTCCCCCTGAATTTAGGTGGCAATAGCCATTCTTACGTAAAGATCTTATACAATGGACTCTGCCACCATGGGGTACAACTTAGATATGCAGTAGCAGAAACCAATATTAGTAGAGACCAACATAGGAGGTTGAACAAAGACATGGACACAGGAGACACACAAAGACCTAGCGAGAGAGAGAGAGAGAGACAGACAGACAGCCATGGGGATAGACACAGCAACACTCGCCGATACATTTCTGGGTTCTTCAAATCCCTCTCTTACTAACGCATTCACATGGTGAGCAAACCCAGCCTCAGCCTGTGTTCGTGCACTAAGGTACCTCTCTGTCTTCTTCATATGGCCCTGTGGAAGAAAAAAGGGACAGAGATTGATACATAATATAAGATAAATTTAACCATTGATAGACAGGAGTGATCAGAGTGTATTATTGTATTGATGTAAAACACGATGAGAATAGAAGGCAGGGGAAGAGCATTCATGGGATGGTGACCAAAAGGAGTAAATTGCGAGGGTATTGAAAGAGATCTTGGATAATAAACAACTTGTTGACAATGTGTTAATGTGATGAAGATGCACACAGAATCTGTCTTTGTGGGCAAGTCATTTCCTTTGTTATCAGTACGTGTGCTGTATGGATAACACGTTTTTCTTCTGATTCCGATGACGTATGTGTACGTCGTAACTTTATCAGCACCAAGGCTTCCACAATGCCATGCAGGAGGGCGTTTGGCACAGTTTGGCGCCCACAATCGCAGAGTGCGGTCGAGTCGCTACCGTTTTCTGCGGTGACTACAATGTGTTTTAAAACAAAGGCGCCATGCCTCTCTGAATAAAATGTATGCTAATTGCTTGCGTGTTCCGATATTAATTGGTGAACGGAACCCACACTGCAACTTGCAGACGTTAAGAGTATGGGAAAGGGTTAACCACCGTATGGTAGGACACTACATTTCTCTTTCTCCTTTCCTCACACTAAACGTCCTTGAAAATGTCTCACTTGGTCTCTATTTACAAGTTCGAAGGTGTCAGTAGCCAGTCACTTTTTGTTCCAAACCTTGGGGCCTGTGCTCGGCAACCGTGGTTGAACACACACACACATAGATGTGTTAATATACGTGAACCCTTTAGCCAGGAGTCTGAGGACTCTGTCAAACTGGGACACTCGCCTAGGCTCTGCGAGCACTCTACCTGCAGGAACGTGAGCGAGTCCCTCTCCTCCTGCAGAGCGTGCAGGCGCATGGCTGCTTCCTGGAGCTCGCTGATCTCGCGCTCGTAATGAGCGATGTTCTCCTCGATCTGGGACAGCAGCTCGCGCCCCTTCACGTCCACGCGGTCCAGAGCTGCCCTCTCGTCCTCATTCAGCGTCGCCCTCATGCGGGTGAACTCACCTGCGATGCGAACCTTGGTCTGGGCCATGGAATCCTGCAAAGGGCGTGTGATGGATTCTATCAATTAACTTTTTCAGAGCCCTATTACCAGGTGGGATAGTGGAGGTAGGTTTGCTACTTTTCCCACAGACTAAACCCAGGCATATTTAATAGTTGGCCCAGGTTTATCTAAACCATGCAGTATAGTGTAATGAAGTTCAAGCCAATACGACCACATTTCATTACAAATCAATTCCTGGTTTAACACGTAGGCTTTCGCGACCAATATCATCCATAAAAGATTTGTTTTGGGTTAGATCGCGTAGATATATAAATGTGTCGTTAAAACCCATCACCACCCGACACAGCCAACAAGTAAGGGTTGTCACGTAAACAGAACATGCCAATTCGTCACTAGTACAGCACACTGGTTTGTTGGAGAGCCAAGCCACAACATTTACAATCTGAGTATGACGTTTCGCCAGTAATTAAAACTAGCTTCATCAGGCGACAGCCAGCTTTGTGGAGAAGTCCACCTGTTTTGTTCCTTATATAGAGGCGTAGATGTGGTGACCACACTTCTGCGCTCTTGCGGTCATTCTGTGTATTGCACATCAGTGTGTTTATTTACTACCCTCCGAGTGTAAGTGGACCGGAGTGAGATGATGTGCCATCCGGCTGACACCTTAAAAGCTCTTTTCTTGACAAGTTTCCTGTGGAAGCTGTCCCTTCGTCTGGCAACGAACGTGGCTCCCGTTGAATTCTTCTTCGCAAAATTGTGGGTCACGTGGTCTTTCCTTATATAGAGTGCCTGGCTCTCCACGTCTAAGCTCCTCCCCCTCCTATAAATACTCTATACCCATATGGTGATCTCTCGCACACTTATTAACTCTCTCCCAGAAAACAATAAATTACAATTATTATTATCCACTGTCCATTTGTACAAAATGTTCGTCACAACAGTGAATGCAGGAACCACTATAAATCAGACACAATGTATACGTTATGGAGATTTAAAACCTGTTTAATTGTATTTCAGTTCGCATGAATGTATCGTGCATTCGTGATTGAGTACCGGTGTCGTACATTTTAATGACAAAGATAATTACGTAATTGCGTCTACATTTGATGACTTCAATGATATCTCTATACGCTTGTTGTTTTGTTGTCACCTGCATAGATTTCCATTGCAAAGCAAATGCTGCTGTAAAAGAGGGCACCAAGTCACCTGGTGGTATAAATAATTTACACAATATAACCATGTTGTGGAGAATATTAATACAAACAGATAATCAGACACGACATCTTCAGATATGTCTCTATGTAAAACTTATGCAAATAAGAAACATCCCATCAGCCCCACAAACTGAGAGTACATAATTTAAGAAGTATTGATTCAGTACAGGAAACTCTGGAGAGGTTCATGCATCATATAATTTTGCGTCTCATTAAGATCCATATACAAAATAGGCTAATTGCCTATAATTTTTGGCAGGTCATCAGCATTGATTCAAGCGAGCCTGACACTGCTAATGGGATACTCCATGTCAAAGCAGGTCCAGAGTTTGCATATACTGAATCAATGGTGATAAAATTATGCATTACCAAATGCAGACGGATCTCTTAAGTAGGCGACTTGTGTGCTTATTGATTGTATTAATAATTTGCAGATCATTATCAATACACCTCTGGATGAAGGCTTCCCAACATCGTGCTAACCAATGAGGCTAGTGTGGCCATACTTAGTTCCTCCTCATTAGGGTTGACAACTTCCCAGGTTTGACTTGGGAGTTGGCTTCAGTGTTCGGGTGGTAAGAATTGATTTCATAATAGAGGGGTTTTTTCCGGTTAAATCATGTAAATATATTAGTGTCGTTAAAACCCGCCACCACCCGATACAGCCAACTAGTAAGGGTTTCTCCACAGGGAATGGATTTTTCGATTTAAAGCTTTCGTGACTGCAGGGATTCATCTTCTTGGTTCTTTCGGTAAAGTCACGTAGAAGGGAAGTAATAAAATAATAAAAATAAAACATAATAAAATGAAATAATTCTCACGACGTTTCGGCTACAACGCAAGCAGCCGTCTTCAGGTGAAGAATGAGACACTACCAAGCTAGGAGCTTATATATAAACTGGGTTGGAGGTGGAAGAGCGCCTTAACAAAAAAGAATGTGCATATGAAGAGGAATTTAGCATATTCATGGAGAATGCGTAGGAGGTGGGCGGGGGGGTTTCAAAGGCATATTATGCCCATGCATTATGCAGGATCAACAGCACCAAGGGGGGGTGCAGGGAGTAGCATTAACAAAGGAAAGGAATGTTATTGATATGTAGCTGCAGTTACTAAACAACCACGTAGAAAACTAAAGTATAAACTACATAAAAAATTAAAGTATAAACTGCATAGCACCATCAGTATACTTACTATACTCTACAATAAGCTGAGTTACTAACTCTAGATTTGAAGCTTTCGTGACTGCAAGGAATCATCTTCTTAGGTTTTTTCGGTAAAGTCACGTAGGTAAAACATCAAAATGAATGAAAATAAAATAAAATAAAATAAAAAATCACGACGTTTCGGAGGCAACACAAGTCTCCGTCATCAGGTGCGACCGTCACAGCCAGATTAGCTACATCAAGTGAGGCAATGATTCAAGATGTAATCCCTTAAAAGCGAGTTGAGGGGGGGAGGAGAGGGAGGGGGGAGCTCATCAGACTATGGTAGCCAATGAATGGAACGTATCGGGAGGGAGGGGGGGCGAGGCCAAAAGGGTGGGCGACGGCGTGCAAGCGATTGTGCGCAAGCGGCTAATTACTGCACACGCCAACACAATGGAGCGATTATGCGCAAGCGGCCAACTGCCGCACACGCCAACACAATGGGCAGAGAGGGGGAGGGAAGCTCTAATACACATGATAGACAAAAGAACGAAAATGCCCATGTTAATACCAATGCTGGCTGAACAATGAAGAGAGTACTGTTAAAAAATAACTGGGGATGTTAACACTCGGTAAAGTAAAGTAAAATAGTGCCTGTCAGATAAGATGGTCCAAAAAATTGTAATTAAGTCTTTTTTGCGTGGTTGATAACATCTTTCCAATGATTACTAAGTTTGTACCCATCATCACGGTTGAAATTATGTCTGTGTTTGTATATTTGTATGGCTTCGTGTACAAACCTTTGATGGTAGCCGGGAGGTTTGCAGAGAACCTTGGTCTCGGAAAAGACAATTTCATGAGAGCCCACCGAGTTGTAGCAATGATCGGCAACGGCAGAAGAATCAGTTCTGCCGTGTTTCAGATCTGACTTGTGCTCGCGGACACGATCAGAAACATGACGTTTCTCCAATGTAGCAATCACCACAAATGCAACTCAATTTGTAGACTCCAGGATACTGTAAGTCAGGAACGACATCCTTCACAGATGGAATCAGATCACGGATTTTATGCACTGTACTGAATCGGACTTGGATCTTATGTTTGTTTAGAATTTTGGAGATCTTTTTGGTCACGCCAGCTATGTATGGTAACGTGATGGTTTTGGTCGGAGTTTCATGTGGCTATTTCTGTGTGGTGGGAGAGACAGCTTGGCTGATAGTACGGTCAGAGTATCCGTTCATCCTGAGGGCCCGATGTACATGTCTTAATTCACCAGTCAGGTGGTGTTTGTCAGAAATGCCATGGGCTCTGTGGTATAGCGTTTTGATGAGAGAATTCTTTTGAGATGGGTGGTGGTGGGAATCCGGTTTCAAGTAGGAATCTGTGTGGGTGGCTTTTCTGTAGACAGAATGTCCCAAGGATCCGTCAGGCCTCCTCTCAAACAGAATATCCAAGAATGGTAGTTTACCGTCTTTCTCCACTTCCATGGTGAATCTGATGGATGGGTGTCTGGAATTGATGTGGTCCAAGAAGTGGTTCAATGCTGGGAGGCCATGTGGCCAGATGACGAAAGTGTCATCCACATACCTCTTCCACAGGGAAGGACGTAGGGTGGATGTCTGGATGGCGTCTGATTCAAACTTTTCCATGAACATGTTGGCTATAACTGGTGACAAAGGGGAGCCCATAGGGGTACCCTCATTCTGTTTGTAGAAGGTGCCATTCCAGGTAAAATAGGTGTTGGTGAGGCAATGCCTAACCAGCGCAGGTGCATCAGAATTCAATCCATGTTGGACTAAGTCCTCAATTATTGTTAGGGTGTCTGGTACTGGGACTTTGGTAAACAAAGATACTACATCAAAGCTGACGAGGATGTCATCAGGAGAGAGTACCATGTCCTTAACCATAGAGACTAATTGGGTTGAGTTGAGTACTGCCGAAGAGGTCTTGCCTGTGAAAGGGAGCAGAGTATCTGATAGAAAACGGGCTAGTTTGTACGTAGGAGAGTTTATCGTCGACACAATGGGTCGTAGCGGGGTGCCTTCCTTATGGATTTTGGGAAGACCATAGAGTCTGGGAGGTCTTGCAGCCGATGGTTTTAGAGAGGGACGTTTGCTTGGTTCGATTAGGGAAGTCGAACTCGTGATGATACTGTTGGTTTTCGTCGTTAGGCTTTTAGTGGGATCGTTTTTAATTTTGGAGTAACTCCCATCATTAAGAAGGTCCAGGATTTTGTTGTTGTATGAATCTTTATCCATGATGACCGTAGCATTGCCCTTGTCTGCCGAGAGGATGACTATATCATCTCTCTTTTTTAGGTCTGCGAGTTCAGAGCGTTCGTTTTTGCTGATGTTACTAGTGGGTTTCTTAGCATTCTTAAGAATCGTAGCTATTTCAGCTCTTGCTACATCCGCATGGATGTGTCCTATGCCTCTGAGGGCTACATCAATCTGGGAAATCATATCCTCTACTGGTATATATCCCACTAAAAGCCTAACGACGAAAACCAACAGTATCATCACGAGTTCGACTTCCCTAATCGAACCAAGCAAACGTCCCTCTCTAAAACCATCGGCTGCAAGACCTCCCAGACTCTATGGTCTTCCCAAAATCCATAAGGAAGGCACCCCGCTACGACCCATTGTGTCGACGATAAACTCTCCTACGTACAAACTAGCCCGTTTTCTATCAGATACTCTGCTCCCTTTCACAGGCAAGACCTCTTCGGCAGTACTCAACTCAACCCAATTAGTCTCTATGGTTAAGGACATGGTACTCTCTCCTGATGACATCCTCGTCAGCTTTGATGTAGTATCTTTGTTTACCAAAGTCCCAGTACCAGACACCCTAACAATAATTGAGGACTTAGTCCAACATGGATTGAATTCTGATGCACCTGCGCTGGTTAGGCATTGCCTCACCAACACCTATTTTACCTGGAATGGCACCTTCTACAAACAGAATGAGGGTACCCCTATGGGCTCCCCTTTGTCACCAGTTATAGCCAACATGTTCATGGAAAAGTTTGAATCAGACGCCATCCAGACATCCACCCTACGTCCTTCCCTGTGGAAGAGGTATGTGGATGACACTTTCGTCATCTGGCCACATGGCCTCCCAGCATTGAACCACTTCTTGGACCACATCAATTCCAGACACCCATCCATCAGATTCACCATGGAAGTGGAGAAAGACGGTAAACTACCATTCTTGGATATTCTGTTTGAGAGGAGGCCTGACGGATCCTTGGGACATTCTGTCTACAGAAAAGCCACCCACACAGATTCCTACTTGAAACCGGATTCCCACCACCACCCATCTCAAAAGAATTCTCTCATCAAAACGCTATACCACAGAGCCCATGGCATTTCTGACAAACACCACCTGACTGGTGAATTAAGACATGTACATCGGGCCCTCAGGATGAACGGATACTCTGACCGTACTATCAGCCAAGCTGTCTCTCCCACCACACAGAAACAGCCACATGAAACTCCGACCAAAACCATCACGTTACCATACATAGCTGGCATGACCAAAAAGATCTCCAAAATTCTAAACAAACATAAGATCCAAGTCCGATTCAGTACAGTGCATAAAATCCGTGATCTGATTCCATCTGTGAAGGATGTCGTTCCTGACTTACAGTATCCTGGAGTCTACAAATTGAGTTGCATTTGTGGTGATTGCTACATTGGAGAAACGAAACGTCATGTTTCTGATCGTGTCCGCGAGCACAAGTCAGATCTGAAACACGGCAGAAATGATTCTTCTGCCGTTGCCGATCATTGCTACAACTCGGTGGGCTCTCATGAAATTGTCTTTTCCGAGACCAAGGTTCTCTGCAAACCTCCCGGCTACCATCAAAGGTTTGTACACGAAGCCATACAAATATACAAACACAGACATAATTTCAACCGTGATGATGGGTACAAACTTAGTAATCATTGGAAAGATGTTATCAACCACGCAAAAAAGACTTAATTACAATTTTTTGGACCATCTTATCTGACAGGCACTATTTTACTTTACTTTACCGAGTGTTAACATCCCCAGTTATTTTTTAACAGTACTCTCTTCATTGTTCAGCCAGCATTGGTATTAACATGGGCATTTTCGTTCTTTTGTCTATCATGTGTATTAGAGCTTCCCTCCCCCTCTCTGCCCATTGTGTTGGCATGTGCGGCAGTTGGCCGCTTGCGCATAATCGCTCCATTGTGTTGGCGTGTGCAGTAATTAGCCGCTTGCGCACAATCGCTTGCACGCCGTCGCCCACCCTTTTGGCCTCGCCCCCCCTCCCTCCCGATACGTTCCATTCATTGGCTACCATAGTCTGATGAGCTCCCCCCTCCCTCTCCTCCCCCCCTCAACTCGCTTTTAAGGGATTACATCTTGAATCATTGCCTCACTTGATGCAGCTAATCTGGCTGTGACGGTCCCACCTGATGACGGAGACTTGTGTTGCCTCCGAAACGTCGTGATTTTTTATTTTATTTTATTTTCATTCATTTTGATGTTTTACCTACGTGACTTTACCGAAAAAACCTAAGAAGATGAGTTACTAACAGCAAGTAATACATTACAATTCTACGTCGTAAAAATTATATAATATGCTTCCATCTAAACTTTATTCTCTTACATCACACGAGCATATACCGTACTATATACTGCCATAGATAAACCCAACATTAAATTATATACTGTATTACTATAAACCACCCTATACTTTATACATTTCAACATAACACTATGTATTATTCTACCCACCCTAATGTGTATCGAAATGGTTTATTACGTCCTTCCAATGATTGCTAAGCCAGAATCCATCTTCTCGGTTAAAATTGTCTCTGTGTTTGTATATGTGGATCGCCTCATGAACGAATCTCTCATGATAGCCAGATGGCTTGCAGAGATTCGTTCATGAGGCGATCCACATATACAAACACAGAGACAATTTTAACCGAGAAGATGGATTCTGGCTTAGCAATCATTGGAAGGACGTAATAAACCATTTCGATACACATTAGGGTGGGTAGAATAATACATAGTGTTATGTTGAAATGTATAAAGTATAGGGTGGTTCATAGTAATACAGTATATAATTTAATGTTGGGTTTATCTATGGCAGTATATAGTACGGTATATGCTCGTGTGATGTAAGAGAATAAAGTTTAGATGGAAGCATACTATATAACTTTTACGACGTAGAATTGTAATGTATTACTTGCTGTTAGTAACTCAGCTTATTGTAGAGTATAGTAAGTATACTGATGGTGCTATGCAGTTTATACTTTAGTTTTTTATGTAGTTTATACTTTAGTTTTCTACGTGGTTGTTTAGTAACTGCAGCTACATATCAATAACATTCCTTTCCTTTGTTAATGCTACTCCCTGCACCCCCCCTTGGTGCTGTTGATCCTGCATAATGCATGGGCATAATATGCCTTTGAAACCCCCCCCGCCCACCTCCTACGCATTCTCCATGAATATGCTAAATTCCTCTTCATATGCACATTCTTTTTTGTTAAGGCGCTCTTCCACCTCCAACCCAGTTTATATATAAGCTCCTAGCTTGGTAGTGTCTCATTCTTCACCTGAAGACGGCTGCTTGCGTTGTAGCCGAAACGTCGTGAGAATTATTTCATTTTATTATGTTTTATTTTTATTATTTTATTACTTCCCTTCTACGTGACTTTACCGAAAGAACCAAGAAGGGAATGGATTCTTTGCTCAACTACAAGTTTCCTACCACCACTCTCCCATTGATATATTTCGGTGCTTCCTCTTAGTACCTTTCACGCGACGGTCAATGGTATAGTGTATAGCAGATTGTATAATAATAAATAGTATAAAAGTGTAATGTTTAATATAATGTATAAGGTAATATGTAGTATCGTAATTGTATAGTGAATATACAGCAGTGTGGTATACAGTAGGGTGGTTAGAATAATACAGTGTAATATTACAACGTATAGGGTGGTGTATAGTAATACAGTATATCATTTAATGTTGGGTTTGTCTATGGCAGTATATAGTACGGGGTAGACCCGTGTGATGTAAGAGAAAAAAGTTTAGCTGGAGGCATATTATATTTTTTGCGACATAGAATTGTAATGTATGACTTACTGTTAGTAGCTCAGCTTATTGGAGAGTATATTTAGTATATTGATGATACTGATGTAGTTTATATTTTAGTTTTTTACGTGGTGGTTTAGCTGCTGCAGCTCCATATTATTAACATTCCTTCCCTTTTATTAATGCTAACCCTACTCCCTCCCTTTGATGCTGCTAATCCTGCATAATGCACGGGCATAATGTGACTTTGAAACCCCCCGCCCACCTTCTACGCATTCCACAAGTAGTGACTAATCCCATATCTGCATTTCCCATAAATATGCTAAATTCCTCTTGATATTCAAATTCCTTTGTCAAGGCGCTCTTTCCCCTCCAACCCAGCTTAAATATACGCTGCCAAGCCTGGTGGTGTTCATTCAGACGTTGTCTTTCTGACAGACCTGTTCTTCACCTGAGGACGGCTGCTTGCGTTGTGGCCGAAACGTCATGAGAATTATTTTATGATGTTTTATTTTTATTATTTTATTATTTCCCTTCTATTTTACTTTACCGAAAGAACCAAGAAGATGAATCCCTGCAGTCACGAAAGCTTTAAATCGAAATTTAGCAAGGGTTGTCATGTAAACGGAACATGCCAATTCACACAATGGACAGGAAGGACAAGATCAAAGGGCTCGCATAATGTACCTTGGCATCTTTAATCCCCCTACCCCACTGCATATCTATCCTCGTAGCTTTTCAGGAGCCCGGAGACACGACACCAACTCAGGTCTGTGTCTAGTGGACAATAACTTTCAGGCAGGACCAGGCGAGACTCCACGGAGTGGGACCACGCTGGCAAGAAGCCCGCGAGATGACACCGTGGGAGCAATCGGCAAGAGCCACGGCGGAGGAGTGCTCACGGAAAGGGGAGGGAGTCTCGTCTCCGCTGAGTTTCCAGCCTCTGTTGGAGGTGCAACTGTGGATGACTGGTGGGTGGAAGTCTGAGAGAATCTGCTCTGTGGGAGGGCTACTGGGTGCCACGGTGGCGAGATGTTAACCACCTCGCCGGGTTTGCAGGACATCGTGGGTTGATCCTGACTCTGACGCCTATTGTATATTTGGAGACTGCGTGTTCCGTGGATTTTTATCTGGGTCCTCTGGGTTTTCCCTCCACATTTAGAATCAACATCACGCGTTAATAGTATTTGGCTGCAATAATTGCCTACGTGATAAGCCCATTCGTTGGACTATCATTTATGACAGCCAGGTAACTTTAGAAAAAAATGGTTTATAGCTCAGTAGCCCTTACCTGGTAAAATAAACATAGATTTGGTTAATAAAAATAACCCATCTTTAACTGCATGCTCTATGAGATGTACGAACTCTGTATAGTATTTTTTTAAGAAAACACTCTTACTACACACTGCCGTGAGTGCACGACCATATTATGGTGTACTCTATGTGAACACGTGCATTCTGATCGGGTGAACCTGTGTGCAGTATTGTCCCTGCTGACCAAGGAGAGTTGTGACCCGGTGATGTTATTGCGAGTAGCACGCTATTTGATTACCACACCCTGCAGGGTAGTTGTTGAGGATCGGGTAATACAATTCTGAAGCCTACGAAGCGTGACAGTGCATGTCAGATCGCTCTACCCCAACCCACAAGTTGCACAAACTGAACCACATTCCAATATCCGCTCCATTTCGTAACGCCAGGCATATCTCTTCAAGGTCGCATCTCGCGTTGTAAAATTTAACCGCCGATTTCTAGTAATATTTTGATCCTAATTGTATTTGTTTTATTTGTTGGTTTTTAATCCAATGCAGTCGTTGCACCATACTGTGCTTGTTTATCTCACCCATTGCAAGTCATTTGAATTAGCCTGAAAAATGCGTTGCAGTCTCACGAGATATGAACTTTTTAAAATAAATGTTGCATTTGTTTAAATATACATTTCAAGCACCCATAGCCATAACACTGCAATATCCTGCACCGTTTTACACATTGACTCAAGACTAACAACATTTCACTTGGATCTACGGAATTTTCCTCACAGGGAGTCACAGACTCCACGCAGGGTGGAGGTCACAGGGTCACAGAGCCCACACGTGTTACCTGCACGTCCTTGTGAGCGGCCTTCATCTGTCCCACGGACACCTCCGCCTTTTTCCTCTTCTCCTCCACCGCTCGCGTCTCCTCTTCGACTCCACTCTGTAAGAGAAGAAGTCACTAGAGGAGATTCCACTCGTTGAGCGGCCCCCTCTCAGCCCCACTCCACACAGCCATCCACTGTGATGGCCAGTAAGTCAGCTTCTACTGACTGAACAGTCTGAAAGGCAAGGGACAGTGGAGAGGGAATTGGCCCACACTGATGATTTACATCCCATATCGTTATACCCAGCGTCTATTAGCTCTAGTTGTGGTATCGTTTGTCTGCACCTGAGTGGTTCTCACTCTATGTATGGCGCCTCACCTTCCGTGTTTCGTGCTCTTTCTCCAGCGTGATGACATCATGTCCTCTATGGTCTCCTGCGATGGTGCAAACCGTGCAGGCCAGGCCCCTGTCCTGCTTGCAGAAGAACCTGTAAGGGTCTCCATGCTGCTGGCATCTTCGCTCCTCCAGGTTGACAATAGGAGCCACCAGGACGTGGTCTATCAACTTGGGGGTTTTCAGATGAGGCTTCAGGTGGGACTCACACAGGGACATCTCACACCTGAGGCAGGTCTTCACTGCAGGAGTCTCCCCATCACCACAGCCGTCACAGAAGACAATTGCGGCCATTCTATCTCCAACTCTGAGCTGCTCCACCAGGTTGGCGAGCGCCACGTTCTTTTTCAGCTGGGGTCGCTCAGGGAAGGCCGCTCGGCACTGCGGGCAGCTGAAGCTGCTCGCTCTCTCCCAGGCACCGTCCAGACACCGGAGGCAGAACGAGTGTCCGCAGCTCAGCGTGGAGGGGCAGTCAAACGTGCGCAGGCAGATGGGGCAGCTCAGCTCACTGTCGACACAATCACTGGGAGACGCGCTCGCCATGGCCCATGGCTTCACTCGGACTCAGTCGCTCGCCGCGGCTCACAGAGGAGCTATCGCAGCAGCAGCTGCTCACACAGCGGAGACGAATAAGGAAATGAACTGACTTCACCTGCAGTTAAGTTATAAATACCTCGAGACACGCCCTGGAATGTTCCACACGGCGGCCGGGCTCACCTGTGTAGACGTGGCGTTACAGTCACGCAGTGTTAGCTAAAACTGATTTTTGTGTTTAGTTTGTTGTCCTTCCCCTGCACTTCCAATTAGCACTGTTGGCTACGTACGGTGTGGAAGAAGTTCAACATACATACATAGCTTTGACCGGTCTCAAGTGATAAAATATTTATACAAACAAAACCCAGCAGCAGCAGCCAGGGACACAGTGATAATGGTTTGTCCCACAGGCTGATTGACCGGCTAGGTCAGGCTGTGTGCATTGCACACAGTGGAACCGCACCTTGTGGAAACATTCTGATGGTAAAGGTTAACTTGTTTTTTCCCCATCTGTGTCTTTATTAATTGTTTTCTTGCAAGGCCTGTTTGTTTAAGCTTCACAGTCTGTAATCGTCTTCCACCTTTATCAACTAATATTTAACTACTGGCTTCATGCATCCTCTGTTCATCTGTCAATTATTTTTTAGTTTATTTATTCCTATGACACCGTTTTATTCTGAGTGGACAGCGGTTGTATGTATGTTGAACTTTTTTTTCACCGTACGTAGTCAACCGTGCTAAACGAAGGTGTGTGGGTGAGTGTGTAGGTGGTGATTGGTTTAGTGTGTGGGTAAGCGGTTGGGTGAGTGGGTGTGTGGGTAAGTGGGAGAATATGTATGTTGAACTTATGTCGTAGCGTACGTAGCCACTCGTGCTAATCAAAGGTGCGGGTGAGTGGGTGGTGGAGTTTGAATGAGTAAGGGGGGGGGGGTTATTTGGTGAGAGGGGAGACAGATGAGCAGGAGGATGGCGTGAGGGTGGGCGAGCAGGCGGTGAGAGAGGGCTGGAGGAAGGGTGGCTGGGAGGGGCGTGCGGTTGAGTGGTTGGGTCACTGGGTGGGTGGCCTCACGCATTACCACAGCGAACAGCCCCTGGCTAAACAAACATCGTGGTTCATTTAAGCTTATTATCTGTATGACTTTCACCGTCTATTTTCCTATTATGCGTAAAAAAATCAAGGATTTAAATCTTCATAACCTAAACAATATATATTCATCACCTATTGTTAATGTTAAGATTTGACATCCTGGAATCGCTGAGTTTGGACGATTCTATAAACCTATTTTTATTTTACCAGGTAAGGCCCACGGAGGTTTATAGCTCTTTTCAGAAGCGACCTGGCCACAATTGATAGCTCAACGACGTAGCTTATTACGTGGACAGTTCTAGCAGCCAAACACTCTAAACGCATGTTTCTAGGTGTGGAGGGAAAAATTGGAGGACCGGAGACAAATTCACGCGACTACGGGGAGAGAGACAAATACATGTACAGACGTCAGGGTCGGGATCGAACCCACGACCTCCTGTATACCAGGCGAGGTAGTTAACATCTTTCAGCTACCGCAGCGAGATGTAAAAAAAGCACAGAGCAGCGACAACGAACAAGGAAACGAGCTGACTTCACCTGCAGCTCAATTATAAATACCGCGAGACGCGCCCTGGAATGTTGCACGCGGCAGCCCGCACTCACCTGTGTAGACGTGGCGTCACATTCACACACAGTGTCAAGGTTAAAGAGTCGCAATTGATATATTTTTACAAAAACCCCACGGTAACCATGAAAACGGTGATGGTTTGTCCTATAGACTGGTTACACCCGCTTGGCTGAGGCTGTGTTTTTCCACTGTAAACCTCACCGTGTAAATTTGTATTAAAGATTTAAAATTATAAGTAGGCTATCGCGACCAATATTATCTATAAAACGTGTTTTTGGGGTAGATCGCGTAAATATAAGTGTCGTTAAACCCGCCACCACCCGACACAACCAATGAGTAAGGATTGTCACGTAAACAAAATAAGTAATATTTAAAAAATATTTTTTTTAAACACGCTTTAATGAAATATACCATACTCTTCTTGGTTCTTTCGGTAAAGTCACGTAGAAGGGAAGTAATAAAATAATAAAAATAAAACATAACAAAATAATTCTCACGACGTTTCGGCCACAACGCAAGCAGCCGAGGCGACAGCGTCAGACACTGTTGCCTCGGCTGCTTGCGTTGTGGCCGAAACGTCGTGAGAACTGTATTTTATTATGTTTCATTTTTATTATTTTATTACTTCCCTTCTACGTGACTTTACCGAAAGAACCAAGAAGATGAATCCCTGCAGTCACGAAAGCTTTAAATCGAAATGTTATAATGTTTTATTTTTATTATTTTATGTTTTATTTTTATTATTTTATTATGTTTTATTTTTATTATTTTATTTTTATTATTTTATGTTTTATTTTTATTATTTTATTATGTTTTAATTTTATTATTTTAGTATGTTTCATTTTTTTTATTATGTTTCATTTTTATTATTTTATTACTTCCCTTCTACGTGACTATACCGAAAGAACCAAGAAGATGAATCCCTGCAGACACGAAAGCTTTAAATCGAAATTGTACCATACTCGTAATGGCAGAACTCGACGACTCCAGGAAGTGGCCCGAAGCTTGCCACAACGTAAGGGACCGTGGTGATTTACAGCCAACGTCAGTTGAGCATGGACAATTAAACCCAGGCCGAAACATAACATGTAAAAAAGATTGTTTAAAAATACTTGTTTCATTTCTTATAGAGTATAGTATTGTCATCAGTATGACGTAAGTATACCAAGTTTGCAGTCGATACCACATTGGGATGTGGGTTAAAATTGAGTTAAAAGATTTGAGGATACGACAACAACAACAGTGAGTTAAATAAAAGCGTGTAATAATACTAATAAAAACATTCCGGCTAGGGTGAGGCTGTGCGTTTTGCCCAGCAAACCACACAGCTGTCAGTTCGTATTCAAGGTTTAACAAAAAAAGATTCCCCTAAACCAGGGGGTTCAGAAACCAAAACAACAAGGAGAGACATTTTTTCCTATTTTTTACAATTCGGTAAGTAAAAGAGAAACCAAACAACTCATTATTTCAAGAGCCGCAATACAACGTGGTGTGTGTACGAGAGAAGGTGGTGGTCCTTGATAAATAAGAACGTGGTGTGAGTACGAGAGACCGTGGTGGTGGTGGTCCTTGATAAATAAAAACGTCTCACGAAGCAGCCGTCCCTCAAAGAGCCGCACGCTGCTACGGAGCTGCAGGTTGCCGACCCCGTGCCCTGAACCAACTGGCATGACCGTCAAGTAATAATACTTTCATTAGTATAATGTTATAATAATAATTAAATTATTACTTAATTTGAAATAGATAATAATTAAATGACGATTCAGCTATTTTTTTATGTATTATTAATTTAATTATAATTAAATAACTGAAATACTGACACCTAAACAATAATTAAATAAAAAATAAATGGTTGTGCTATAATACTTTGACGATAATAATGCAACAATAGTATTTTTATAATAAAATAATACATTTCTACTGATTACATAATCATGCAGTAATGGTAATATAATAATTAACATTTACAAAGCGCCATTGAACAATCGCTCTCGGGGTGCTATGCGTGGTAAGTCAGAAAATAGTGAACATCACCCAATGAAAGAAGTGAGAAGAACGTTTGAACATCACTAAAGGGAGAAAGCCATTTTAAACAGAGACGGCTTTAGTGGAGATGTGAAGATGAGCAGTGCCTCGGAAGTCCCCTTGACCTCGAAGGGCAACGAGTTGCAGAGTGTAGGTGCCATAATTGCCAACTCACCTCCACGTGTGCAGCCTGGAGACGGTGGGACGGTGAGCAACGCACAAGCTGAGGATCTTGACGATATTGATGGAATATTCGTGGCTGAAGGAGGTCATGGATGTAGGGAGGAGCAAGTCAATTTAAGGCGAGGGCGAGTTGGTTGGAGCTGCCTTTTTAAATCCTTTATATTAAGTTCACTTGCTTGCTTGGGACCGTGCAAATCTTTCGGTCGTTTTTTAACCCACTTCCCGTGATCCAATCGAGCTGACATTTTGCACACAGACTCGTTGTGCGTGACAATTAATTTTCGTGAAAAATGTTTTCCCAAATTTTACACTGTTTAGGGAAATGTTTTTAAATATTTAATTACCAATTGCTTAATGGTGGCAGCCATCTCAAGCCAGAGGACGAGAGGACTCTAGCCGCTCCGATGCCACGCATATAAAGGATTTATAGTGAAAAACTTTGTTTTTACGGGTTAATTTTTTCTCGTTGCTATCATTGCCTCTTCTTTCTGCAAGGATTTGTTTTTACACTTTGCAGTTCTTTCTTGGTCTCATTATCTCCATCAGAATATCTGCGAAACGGGTTTATTCCTGGGGGAGATGTTCCCCCTGGTTAATGGCGGCTGGTGAGTAGTGTGTGTGGTGAGTAGTGTGTGTGGATGGTGAGTGGTGAGTAGTGTGTGTGGTGAGTAGTGTGTGTGGATGGTGAGTGGTGAGTAGTGTGTGTGGATGGTGAGTGGTGTGTGGATGGTGAGTAGTGTGTGGATGGTGAGTGGTGAGTAGTGTGTGTGGATGTTGAGTGGTGAGTCATGTGTGTGGATGGTGAGTGGTGAGTAGTTTGTGTGGATGTTGAGTGGTGAGTCATGTGTGTGGATGGTGAGTGGTGAGTAGTGTGTGTGGATGGTGAGTGGTGAGTAGTGTGTGTGGATGGTGAGTGGTGAGTAGTATGTGTGGATGGTGAGTAGTGTGTGTGTGTGCATATGAGATGGTGAGTAATGTTTGTGAATATCGGCTGGTTTGTCGTGTGTAGATGGTGAGTGGTGAGTATTTGTATCAGTGCTCGCAGACAGACAAGAAGCAATGATATAAAATTACTTTACACGGGGTTACAAACCTCACGAGGTACCCCATGGAATGTGCTCAGATGTTTAAGGAATGTAAAAACAAGCCCCGCATCACACAAACATACAAACCTGTCTAGATGTACCTGTAGATTCGCGCCGTTGGCTTTAACAAGTACCAGCGTGTGTCACGCTAGCGCTCATTATTTCCCGCCTGTTGATTGGCCAAAACAACATTTACAATCGGTGATGTTTACACGAAAGAAAGTGTTTCTGTATTTAAAAGTTTAAATACAATAACATGTTTAAAACATGCTTTAAAGTTGAATTACAATTGAATAAAATAATTTGTCCGCTATGACCCACGGTGAGAGAAACCATTATCAACCACAGGGGTGATTCTATTCCATTACTTCAGAATGTTACGACTAAAACTTTACCATATTCCGTCAATTCAAATTGTAATTTGTTATACATTATCGAATAACACTTACAGTGATTTTATAATTCTGTCTTGCTTTGTTGATTATGTTTTAAAGTAAAAGTTAATGCAAAATTATTGTTACCCCCCCCCACCCGCTGACTGAGTGGTACATCCCGAACAGCCCAACAGCTACGGTGAGCGATGTGGATCAAAGCAGATACCGGTAACGAGATTTGTTATTATCACGGATGTTAATTTGGCATATTTGTACTGACGTACACCAGAATCGGAATATTTACACTGCAGGAGAAATCCGATGACCTGTAAAGCTCTTTGTAACAGATGTCCAGTAGGGGCACGGGGTAAGAACGTTACAACAACAAACAGAACACAAACATGATAGTAGCGCAAGTACAAGGAAAGTTAACACATCACCATAACACATCCACAGTATTTTAACACCATAACACACCTAACTGTATTCTTAGGTTTTTTCGGTAAAGTCACGTAGGTAAAAATTCTAAATAAAAATTAATAAAAGTAAAATAAAAATTTAATAAAAATCACGACGTTTCGGAGGCAACACAAGCTTCCGTCTTGCCTCCGAAACGTCGTGATTTTTATTTTATTTTACTTTTATTACTTATAATTTTTTACCTACGTGACTTTACCGAAAAAAACCTAAGAATATGAATCCTTGCAGTCACGAAAGCTTCAAATCTAGAACACCTAACAGTAGTTTAACACGTAAAGCTTTCGCGACCAATAACCATTATACAGTTTTAATGGCGGTTAACCATCTAACCCAGACAACCTGCATTATGGACATCTACAGTATATATATAAAAATATAAAAGTTAGTAGTTCCCTGCGTCTTGTTGACATTCGGGGCGATTGCCACAAAGTGCTTTGCTTTATCCACCGCTTTCTTTGTTGTCGGAGTGCAGCGACGACTTCGCCTTGGCTCCGTGTCGCCATGGACTGCGTCTGTAGCGCGTTGTGGCGAACGGCGTGCGGGTGGTGCAACTCGTTGACGCACAACAGCTGCTGCTGTTGTTGTTGTTGTACAACATTAATGGTTGACGCCTCATCAATGTCTCTTTCAATTCACTACGCGTGATTTTATCGCAGATGTGACTTTTTTACTTTGACGACGTAATTCTTGATTTGAAGCTTTCGTGACTGCAAGAATCCATACGCTTTGATTGTTTCGGTAAAAAAAAATATCTACGTGACTTTACCGAAAGAACCAAGAATATAAAATATATTGTTCAATATTTAAAATCGTCAATACCTAAACAAAAGAAGTCTTCATCACCTATTCTTGTCAATGTCAACATTTTACATCCTTTACTCTGGCTGATTTTGGCAAATGCTATTAAAAATATTTCTTTATATTTTACCAGGTAAAATCCACTGAGCTATGTAGCTCTTTCTTTAAGCGACCTGGCCACGATTGAAAGCTCAACAAAGCGGCTTTTCGCGTGGATATTTTTCAGCCAAAAACTTTAAACGCGTGACGTTGATTCTAAATGTCGAGGGGAAACCAGAAGAAGCAGAAAAAAAATCACGCAAACTACAAATATACAGCAGGCGTCAGGGTTGGAATGGAACCCACGACCTCCTGTATACCAGGCAGGGTAGTTAACATCTCCTAGCCACCGAAGCGATATGTAAAAAGCATGGAGCAGCCACGACGAACAAGGAAACGATCTGACTTCACGGGCAGTTAAATTATGAACACCACTAGACTCGCCCTGGAATGTTCTCCGCGGCAGCCCGTGCTCACCTGTGTAGACGTGGCGTTACATTTGTAATGTAGCTCTCAGAGACACCGTCTTATTCTTCATGTATATTTATTATGAATAAAGTCTGCTGACAACGTAACGAGTGACGATATACACTTGGGTAATTAGACGACTCTATTCTGATGAGACAATGTAATTCTAGCCTCAAGACTACTCAGAGACGATGGAGACGACGGCGATTCCCCACAACAACAACAGCTCCCAGGTCCGGTTCGCACCGGCTCTTATTCAATCTACGCCCTTGTTACACCTAAAAATAAAATAATAAAATAAAATAACATATTACGACGTTTCGATTGCAACACAAGCAATCATCATCAGGCATAAAAGAAATAGCAACAAAAATCTAACTAGAAAAAACTATAGACAGTTAGATTTTTGTTGCTATTTCTTTTATGCCTGATGATGATTGCTTGTGTTGCAATCGAAACGTCGTAATATGTTATTTTATTTTAATTTATTATTTTATTTTTAGACGTGACTTAACCGAAAAGAACCAAAGAATAATTCCTGCAGTCACGAAAGCTCCTAAATTAAGATTGCCCTTGTTACACTTCACGACCATTGGGTCACGTGCTTCCCCTCACGTGATCCTGTCAACGCTCGTCCCATCAATCATCATTAGCACTTCAATTAGTAACCATGGTCCCGGGGAGCCGTACTGTCCCTCTATCGCTTCGTACTGTCTTTTCAGATTTAAAAATATAAGTAGGCTAATCGCGACGAATATTATTCATTAAACGTGTTTTTTGGTTAGATCGCGTAAATATTTAACGTGTCGTTAAACCCGCCACCACCCGACACAATCAATGAGAAAGGTTTGTCACGTAAACAAAACACTGGCTAGGGTGAGGCTGTGCGTTTTGCCCAGCAAACCACACCGCTGTCAGATCGTATTCAGGGTTTAAAAAACCGATTCCCCTAAACCAGGGGGTTCAGAAACCAAAATAACGAGACATGTTTTCTTTGTTTGTTACAATTCGGTAAGTAAAAAAACCCAACACGTTATTTCAAGAGCTGCAATGCAACGAGTTGTGGGTACAAGACGGTGGTGGTGGTCCTTGATAAGTAAAAACGTGGTGTGAGTACGAGAGACGGTGGTGGTGGTCCTTGATAAATAAAAACGTGGTGTGACTACGGGAGACCGTGGTGGTGGTGGTCCTTGATAAATAAGAATGTGGTGTGAGTACGAGAGACGGTGGTGGTGGTCCTTGATAAATAAAAACGTGGTGTGGGTACGAGAGACGGTGCTGGTGGTGATGCGTGATAAATAAGAACGTGGTGTGAGTACGAGAGACTGTGGTGGTGGTCCTTGATAAATAAGAACGTGGTGTGAGTACGAGAGACGGTGCTGGTGGTGCTTGATAAATAAGAATGTGGTGTGAATACGAGAGACTGTGGTGGTGGTCCTTGATAAATAAGAACGTGGTGTGAGTACGAGAGACTGTGGTGGTGGTCCTTGATAAATAAGAATGTGGTGTGAGTACGAGAGACGGTGGTGGTGGTGCTTGATAAATAAGAATGTGGTGTGAATACGAGAGACGGTGGTGGTGTTGGTCCTTGATAAATAAAAACGTCTCACGAAGCAGCCGTCCCTCAAAGAGCCGCACGCCGCTACGGAGCTGCAGGTTGCAGACCCCGTGCCCTGAACCAAATGGCGTGAGCGTCAAGTAATAATTATAATTTAATAGTCACGTAGGTATAAAATTAATTAAATCACGACGTTTCGGGCGCAACACAAGCGTCCGTCATCAGGTGGGACAACCACAGCAAGAAACAATACGGGTAAACCCATATGGGTTGACAGGTATGGGTATGTAACAACATTACACATCACACTATACAGCACACTATGCACTGTATGTAACTCAGCTATAGTACATGGTGAGGGTATGTGACAGCATTACACATCACACTATACAGCACACTATGCACTGTCTATAACTCAGCTATAGTACATGGTGAGGGTATGTAACAGCATTACTCATCACACTATACAGCACAATATGCACTGTTTATAACTCAGCTATAGTACATGGTGAGGGTATGTAACAGCATTACACATCACACTATACAGCACACTATGCACTGTATATAACTCAGCTATAGTACATGGTGAGGGTATGTAACAACATTACACATCACACTATACAGCACACTATGCACTGTATGTAACTCAGCTATAGTACATGGTGAGGGTATGTAACAGCATTACACATCACACTATACAGCACACTATGCACTGTCTATAACTCAGCTATAGTACATGGTGAGGGTATGTAACAGCATTACACATCACACTATACAGCACTTTATGCACTGTCTATAACTCAGCTATAGTACATGGTGAGGGTATGTAACAACATTACACATCACACTATACAGCACACTATGCACTGTCTATAACTCAGCTATAGTGCATGGTGAGGGTATGTAACAACATTACACATCACACTATACAGCACACTATGCACTGTCTATAACTCAGCTATAGTACATGGTGAGGGTATGTAACAACATTACACATCACACTATACAGCACACTATGCACTGTCTATAACTCAGCTATAGTACATGGTGAGGGTATGTAACAACATTACTCATCACACTATACAGCACACTATGCACTGTCTATAACTCAGCTATAGTACATGGTGAGGGTATGTAACAACATTACACATCACACTATGCAGCACACTGTGCACTGTATATAACTCAGCTATAGTACATGGTGAGGGTATGTAACAGCATTACACATCACACTATACAGCACACTATGCACTGTATGTAACTCAGCTATAGTACATGGTGAGGGTATGTAACAACATTACACACAGGTATACTGTATCTGAGCTGTACACAGTAGATAGTGTGATGTGTCATGTTATGGACAACCTCATCGCTTGAATCTGGGTAGTAAATATAAACACACACTCACATAGCTACTCAGTGGTGTGAGTTGCACTCTCAAAGACACGTAGAAACTGAAATGCACAAAAATATATATGTACACGTGCAAATACACACGTATTTTTAACAATAAAAACTCACGTTTATTCATGACACTCTGTGGCCTTAAAAGGCAGTACTGTATACAACAGGCGACGTTTCGAGCAAAGGCCCCTCTTCACAGCACGAGAGGTAGAGCGACTCTACGAATGTGCTGAGATTGTTTGTTGTTGTTATTTGTGCGCCACTGCCAAACGTAGCGTCACCAAAACATTTTGGTGATTGGAGAACGGCTCGCCATGCTTCGGCGCTACAGAGGCTGGCGTTGTTATTTATTTATTAATTCGCTGTTGATCCGCTTAACTCTGCCACGTGCACACAGAGAGAAACGCGTGCGTGGGAACCAATTCCAAACCCTTACATTCACTCAAGCAACGATCATCAGAGTACAAACCCCAAGCACGCACGCACTCATTCAGAATCGCCCTCCTCCTTTAACTCTCAATTATGTCCTATGAATAGGTCCGTTGCCTGAAACGTCGTTTAATGTTACTTTTAAGCTCCACGCAGTGTTTTACGAACGCGTTGAGTTACTTTGTGACAGCGAGAGAACGTCCCACATGAACCGTCAGTGCGCACCGCGCTTTCGTGCGTTTGACTGCCCTCTGATGCTCGTGGGTGTTTTGCCTTGCCTCTGTTCTTGGCTCTGTATCAATGTGTTTCACGTTGTTTATAAACGTAAACCGTGTAAGATGTAGATTGTAACGTTTTTATTTGGAGTGATTAGATGTTAACTCCCTCGCCTGGTCTGCAGGAGGTCGTGGATTCGATCCCGACCCCGACGCCTGCTGCATATTAGGAGTTAGCGTGTCTCTCTCACTGGGGTCGTTTTTCCCCTCCACATTTAGAATCAACATCACGCGTTTAGAGTATTAAGCTACTCCTATACATTTCCACACGATAAACCACTTCGTTGAGCTATCATCTGTGATGGCCAGATCGTTTCTGAAAAAGAGCTACATTGTTCAGTGTGCCTTACCTGGTGAAATATAACAAAATATAGTCCACAGTAAACTTATTGAAGTTTTTACGCATGTGTCACTTGACACCGAGCACACCCTTGCGAATGAGAAGTTAAATCGAGCGACTTTCCAGATAAAATATTTTAACCATCAACATCCTGGGGACTCACAACATCGGAGATGAACAAGGAAGCCAACATTACTTAGCACGAGGTTACAAACCTCACGAGACACTCCGTGGAAATGTGCTCAGGTGGTCAAGGTCACAGACACGAGCTTCGTATCGCACGCAGCTGTCCAGACGCAACGTAAGACACGTTACACGGTCGGCTTTGACCACTTCCAGACAGGAGCCAGGTCCACTCGCTACGCTCTCTGTGGGGGCTGCGCTCGCCACGACTCTCAGTGGCTTCTGACCGATAGCCGCTCGCTGTGGCTGAGAGACGCTGTCCCTGGGGCGCACACGGCGGCGACGAACCAAGACACGAATCGACTCTCACCTGCGTAGACAGGAGCGTTGCATTCACATCGCGGTGTTGGGGTTTACAGGTCGCGATTTGTTAGAAAACCCAGAGTGGCCAGGCAAACGGGGATGGTTTGTCCCTTGGACTGATGTCGTCGGCTATGGTGAGGCTTCGTGGGATTCTGCACCAAACCGTACCGTGTAAAAAAATATTAATAAAGTTTAAAAAAAAAAAAGTATGCCGTCTCTATCATTGCCATTATTTTAGCATGACGGTTTCAAATTATCTTTAAAAAGAATCAACTTAATATTGTAATGTTTTTGACAAATGATCTTCTAACTTCACGCGTAAATGAGTGGGGGGATCAGGTGGGAGGGTAGGAGGGTGATCGTATTGGGTGGTTGAGCAGGTGTGTGTGGGTGGGTGGAGATTAGTGTTGTGGTGAGTGCGCTGTGGTACGAACCTGCCGACCCAAATTATTTTCCCACTCACGGCCACCAACACCAGTGACCAGTCTGAACCTGTCATGGGCATCCCCTAGGTCGACTCAGCCTCAAATGAGTACCTGGTGCGGAGTATAAATATCGCCACTTGGGAGTCAAAGGCGGCCGGGCTTGGTGCTGGCCACCCACCCACTCGTGTACCGTGCCAGCCGTCATAGGTGCTCGCTAACAGCACTTGCCCAACAGTCTGTTCAGGCTATACGGGGAATCTTTGTGTGGGTGTGTGAGTGAGCAGGTTTGCAGGCAATCAGGTGGGAGGGAGATCAGCCGGTAATGGACTCTTGAATATGCATGAGGTGGACGGGTGAGAGGGTGGGCGGGCGAGTAGGTGGGCGAGTGGGTGGGCAGGTGGGAGGGTAGGAGGAACGGGTGGCAGGATGGGCAGGTGTATGGTCGAGCAGGTGTGAGTGTGGGCACGTGGGAGGGAGGGTCTCTGTAGATGGCTGGGTGGGTCGTGGGTTAAAGGTGTGACAGGTATCGGGTAGGAGAGTGTTGGGTGCAGGTGAGTGGGTTGTGGTCATCATTACCAAGCATAGTCATTGTTATTTGTATCATCATCATACTCTTCATCATCATCCATCAGTCGGGATCAATTCATCATAGCTCATCGTGAATACGAACAAGCAAACTGACTGAGTGTGCAGTTATAAATACCACGAGACACGCCATAGAATTTGGCCCAATGCTACAGACAACACTTACATGTGAAGGCGTATGCTGTAGATTTCCAAATCGTACCGGGTTTAATCTCGCGTAATATAACACAAGGCAGTCAGGCTCAGCTCTAAGAGAGAAACATTCAAGCCTGGATGACAATCTTGATAATAATTTTCAAATTTTATTTTTATTCACCCAGAATATTTTGACCCTTGACCCACATACAACGTGATTCCAATTCACAGGTAACCCAGAACACAATCAAGTATACTTATATTTAAGCGATTTAACCCAAGAAACCTTTATTATTGATAATATTGGTCGCGACAGCCTACGAGTTAAAGTCAATTTGTTTAACCAGGTGAGAAATCAAGATACAAGGATGAGTGTCGGTTGCAAGAATGATGATGCTGCTGATTCTGCTGCTACTACTACTACTGATTATATTATTATTAATGCTGCTGGTCCTACTCCTGATAATATTGATGATGCTAGCGATGATGCTGCTGCTTATGCTATTGATTATTATGTTACTGCTGATAATGATTGTATTAGTATTGATTATGGTCCTACTTCTGATACTGATCATGATGATAACGATGGAGCTACCACTGCTAATGCTGTTGCTCCTGCTGTTGTTACTAATTCTGCTGCTGATGATGATCGAGTCGAGTTGAATTTCAATTTAACGAGGTGAGAACTCAGGAGATCAGGATGAGTCTCATTGACAAGAGTGACCTGGGTCACAAAAATGAAAAAAGCAAAACAAGCCAAAATCATGCCAGCAATGAAGCAAATATGAATCTCACCCACAGCCCAGAGCACAATGCGATTAGCGTTCACACAAGTACACAACTGGTACGATATAATCAATGCGTTACAAATAATCTACGTGTTGCTAGACACCCTGAGACTCGAGGTTGGGTTCACACCGTATTGGTGTCTCACGTTAAGGAGGGACGCCGTTGTGGCTAGGATATGTTAACTCCCTCGCCTGGTATGCAAGAGGTCATTGGTTGGATTCCGACCCTGACAGTTGCTGGAAATTTGGAGTTTGTGTTGTCTCTATCCCTGTAATAACACACAGTGTCTGTGTTATTAATGCGTGTTGAGACAATGTTAGTCGTGTCGTATTGTAAGGTAGATCCTCACTCTAGATATATATCAGGCGCTTAATAACTTTAACCCACTTCAAAGTCAAAACACAGTTCCTATTGTTGTCATCAGAAGCGTTATCCCATGAATCGAAGGTTGTGGCTTCAGGCCCAAGTCTTAGAGCAGATAAATAAAATATTAATCAAAACAAATCTTTACGAATATTGGTGGTGAAAGACCTCCTACTACTACTAGGTATTAAAATGGCTTATATCTCTCTCTATGCCCTGTAAAATAAAACTAGTTTGGGTGGGGGGAGGAGGGGGTCACTCGACCCCAGGTTATAACAACAATGTTTTGGCCCAGCGACACTCGGCACACACCACGAGTAGTCCCCCCCTAGTGATGCCATCCCATTCCCACCCCGGGTTTATCACCCAACGAGCGAGTGACTGCGAGGGGGATGGCGCGCGTCACCCCGCAGCGTCACGTGACGCGTGTTCCCAGCACGCCCGCGGTGGAGCTCCGCCCTCTCGGCGTTGAGCGCCACGCGGCGCGAGGGACGATGACGTCAGAGAGAAGCTTGGCTCCCCCCGCCCTCCCCCACCAGTGCGCTAACCACTGCACCACCGCTCCACCCCACACTACGCACATGGCTCTATACACTAAAGACAAAGATCCCCCATGTAGCCTTAACAGACTGTTGGGGAAAGTGCTGTTCGTAGCGAGTAGCAACTATGAAGGCCGGCACTGTGACACACGAGGGAGTGGGTAGGCAGCACTACGCCCAGACATACACACACAAAGACACGCACAGACACAGTAATAAAGGCACAAACATAATAACAAAGACACACAAAGACAGAGACACGCACAGACACAGTAACAAAGACACAAACACAATAACAAAGACACACAAAGACAAAGGAATACATACCAACCCACTTACTCGAAGACAAAGATCCCCCGTATAGCTTTAAAATACTGTTGAGTTAAGTGCTGTTAGTGAGTTTCACCTATGAAGGCCAGCCTGGGAGAGACCCACCTTTGTATCCCCAGGGGTAATGTTTACTCATCGCACCAGGTAGTGATTTGAGGCTGAGTCGACCTAGGGGAGACCCAATGCCGATTCATATAATCGCTATCAATGTTGTTTGTAAACCGGTCATGGGCCTCCCCTAGGTCGACTCAGCCTCAAATGAGTACCTGGGGCAGTGTGTAAACATCGCCACTGGGGAGACAAAGGCGGTCGGGCGTGGTACTGGCAACTCACCCCCTCGGGTACCGTTCGGGCCTTCATAGGTGCTCGCTAACAGCACTTGCCCCAACAGTCTGTTCAGGCTATACGGGGGATCTTTGTCTTTGTATATCTGTGTGTATCTATCTGTGTTTGTATGTGTCTGTGTGAGTGTGTGTCTGTGTGTGAGAGTGTCTGTATGTATGTATCTGTGTGTATGTATGTATCTGTGTGTATGTACGTGTGTCTATCTGTTTGTGTGTCTGTGTGTTTGTATGCGTGTGAGTGTGTCTATCTGTGTGTGTCTGTGTAGTCTTAACAGACTGTTGGGGAAAGGGCTGTTCGTAGCAAGTAGCAGAGCGTGTGAAGGCTGTCACTCTCGCACACGAGGGGGTGGGTGGCCAGCACCAAAACAAAAATACACACAAACAGACACACACGGACACAGTAACAAAGACACACAAATACACAAAGATACAATAACAAAGACACAAAGACACAGTAACAAAGACACACAGACAAAGGCGTACAGACCAAAAAACTAACCCAAAGAAAATTATCCCCGTGTAGCCTTAACAGACTGTAGAGGCAAGTGCTGTTTGCTAGTAGCACCTATGAAGGCCGACACTGTGGCACACGAGGGGGTCGGTGACCAGCACCACGCCCGACCCGCCTTTGTCTCCCCAGTGGCGATGTTTACACATCGCAGCAGGTACTCATTTGAGGCTCAGTCGACCTAGGGGAGAGCCTGGACCGATTCTGATAATCGTCACTGGTGTTGGTGAACCGGTCATGGGTCTCCCCTAGGTCGACTCAGCCTGAAAAAAGAGTTCCTGGTACGGTGTGTAAACGTCACCACTGGGGAGACAAAGGCGACCGGGCGTGGTGCTGGCCACCCACCCCCTAGTGTGCTGTGCCGGCCTTCATAGGGGCCGTCCATAAATGACGTCACGCAATTTTTGACCCCCCCCCCCCTTCGTCACAAAAAGTCAGACCCCCCCTCAAATATGACGTCACAAAGCTCTGCCCCCCCCCAAAGAAAATAAAACATGCTTCAAATCGCTTTAAACTATTGTCATTGTAGTGCATATTTAATGTGGCGCTGCACTCTTATGTTGTAGGAGAAAACATTTATAAAAAAAGTTTATTTAATTAAGTAGAACGTGTTGTCTATATTTATTTAAGTTGCGCATTTTGATGTGACGTCACATTTCTAACTCCCCCCCCCCCCCACGTGTGTGACGTCATTTATGGACGGCCCCATCGGTGCTCGCTAACAGCACTTGCCCCAACAGCCTGTGAAGGCTACACGGGGGATCTGTGTCTTTGTGTGCGCGAGTCTGTGCGCTGCGCCCGTTTCTCTGCGCTGCTCACACTCCGTGCTCTCAGCACGCACGACTCAGATCCAGAATCCTCACTGAGTCACCTTTACCCCACACCCACAGTGCGGGGTAGAGCGGTTGACTAAACGAGTGGTGGACGGAGTGCAGCAGCTCCATGGAGTCGGCGCGGTAGAACGACAGCAGCCCCGCCTCCCAGTGCAGGTGACACCCGACTCTCCGGGGAGGATCCCTCACCGGCACTGAGGTCCGTACACCACCATGCCACGCTGACCAGCTGTTGTTATTTTTATATAAAACCCAGGATGAGTCGTTGTATCCCAGCCTGCACTCGTTACCACGCCCTTTCCGTGCGATCGTCCCGTACGCGACTCCAACCGCACAGCCCCACGCCACACCCCCCACGTCCACCTCCCAGTAGTGCTGACCCGACGAGAAGCTCTCGGAGCACAGGGCTTGGTAGTAGCCATCAAAGCGGTGCGGGTGATCGGGGCGACCCTGGGAGACAGCGGTCCGCGTCACCGTCCTGAGGTCCGAGGAAATCTGGAGGTTGTTGTCGGCCGAGTTTGTGTCCACAGTCGGTGAGCGTCCGTCTGCAGTAACGATAATCACAGTAGCCGTGTAACAACAGCACCACTATAACAACAGCACTCGTGCACTAACACGCACGTGCACTACAATAGAGCAATTCATAATGAGCATTGTTATGCAACGTTGTAATGCGTAGCTATCGGTGTGATGACATGTAACGGGCACTTTGTCAATCCACTGCTGGATGAGGGCCTCCCTACGCCGTGGGGGTCGCGGGGGACATTTGACCATACTTCACCACGCCGGTCACCGCGCGTTGGCGAAGGCAGGTGGCGCAGCTGGTGAGAGCACAGAAGTACAGTACAGCGGTGCGTTTGTCTGCCCCGCATCTACATTTTTAAAAGTCCCGCTTCAGTTCAATATTCACTGTGTAGTAGATGTAAAACATGTGATGATACCATCAAAATGTGAACTGCTCTATATATTCTAATGCAAGGCTGAAAACTAAAAATGTATTAATTGCTTTCAACATGTATTTGTTAACATTTTTTATTTAAATAGAAAGATCAAACATGGAGCAATTGTTAAGTTTTTTCGGTAAAGTCACGTAGGTAAAATAATAATAATAAAATAAAGTGATACCGTACATTTAGCTGTGACGGTCCCACCTGAAGACGGAGACTTGTGTTGCCTTCGAAACATCGTGATTGAATTGAGTTATTTTCATTTATTATTATTTTATTTTATTATTATATTTTACCAACGTGACTTTACCGAAACAACCTCAGAGTATGAATCCTTGCAGTCACGAAAGCTTCAAATCTAGAATTGTTAAGTTAAATCAATAAAGTTCTAATAATAAAAAATAAAACACTTTTCAAAAATCGCAGCTTTTGCGATTTGCTAATCGCATTGTTTCAAATTGCGACTTCGATTTGGAATCGATTCATCGTTCAGCCCCACTGTGCGGAAGTGCCCGTGGGAGGCAGTGGATCACAGCAGCAGCGGCAACGTGGATATCAACACCGCCGCAGCGTCTCTGTGTGTGTACAACAAACACAAACATCTCCCGCGTGTCACCTTTCACAGACTGTAGGGGCAAGTGGTGTTGGTGAGCACCTGTGAAGGCCGACACGGCACACGAGGTGGGTGTGATAGTGTAGTGATATACACTCGTATGTGTGTGTGATAGTGTAGTGATGTACACTCGTGTGTGTGTGATAGTGTAGTGATGTACACTCGTGTGTGTGTGTGTTATAGTGTAGTGATGTACACTCGTGTGTGTGATAGTGTAGTGATGTACACTCGTGTGTGTGTGTGATAGTGTAGTGATGTACACTGTGTGTGTGTGTGATGGTGTAGTGATGTACACTCGTGTGTGTTTGTGTGATAGTGTAGTGATGTACACTCGTGTGTGTTTGTGTGATAGTGTAGTGATGTACACTCGTGTGTGTGTGTGTGTGATGGTGTAGTGATGTACACTCGTGTGTGTGTGATAGTGTAGTGATGTACACTCGTGTGTGTGTGTGTGATAGTGTAGTGATGTACACTCGTGTGTGTGTGTGTGTGATAGTGTAGTGATGTACACTCGTGTGTGTGATAGTGTAGTGATGTACACTCGTGTGTGTGTGTGATAGTGTAGTGATGTACACTCGTGTGTGTGTGATAGTGTAGTGATGTACACTCGTGTGTGTGTGTGTTAGTGTAGTGATGTACACTCGTGTGTGTGTGTGTGATAGTGTAGTGATGCACACTCGTGTGCGTGTGTGTGTGTGATAGTGTAGTGATGTACACTCGTGTGTGTGTGTGTGATAGTGTAGTGATGTACACTGTGTGTGTGATAGTGTAGTGATGTCCACTCGTGTGCGTGTGTGTGATAGTGTAGTGATGTACACTCGTGTGTGTGTGTGTGATAGTGTAGTGATGTACACTGTGTGTGTGTGTGTGATAGTGTAGTGATGTACACTCGTGTGCGTGTGTGTTAGTGTAGTGATGTACACTCGTGTGTGTGTGTGTTAGTGTAGTGATGTACACTCGTGTGCGTGTGTGATAGTGTAGTGATGTACACTTGTGTGTGTGTGTTATAGTGTAGTGATGTACACTCGTGTGTGTGTGTGATAGTGTAGTGATGTACACTCGTGTGTGTGTGTGATAGTGTAGTGATGTACACTTGTGTGTGTGTGTGATAGTGTAGTGATGTACACTCGTGTGTGTGATAGTGTAGTGATGTACACTCGTGTGTGTGTGATAGTGTAGTGATGTACACTCGTGTGTGTGATAGTGTAGTGATGTACACTCGTGTGTGTGTGTGATAGTGTAGTGATGTACACTCGTGTGTGTGTGTGTGATGGTGTAGTGATGTACACTCGTGTGTGTAATAGTGTAGTGATGTACACTCGTGTGTGTGTGATAGTGTAGTGATGTACACTCGTGTGTGTGTGTGTGATAGTGTAGTGATGTACACTCGTGTGTGTGATAGTGTAGAGATGTACACTCGTGTGTGTAATAGTGTAGTGATGTACACTCGTGTGTGTGATAGTGTAGAGATGTACACTCGTGTGTGTGATAGTGTAGTGATGTACACTCGTGTGTGTGTGTGTGTGTGATAGTGTAGTGATGTACACTCGTGTGTGTGATAGTGTAGTGATGTACACTCGTGTGTGTGTGATAGTGTAGTGATGTACACTAGTGTGTGTGTGATAGTGTAGTGATGTACACTCGTGTGTGTGTGTGTGATAGTGTAGTGATGTACACTCGTGTGTGTGTGATAGTGTAGTGATGTACACTCGTGTGTGTGTGTGTGTGTAATAGTGTAGTGATGTACACTCGTGTGTGTGTGATAGTGTAGTGATGTACACTGTGTGTGTGTGTGAGATAGTGTAGTGATGTACACTCGTGCGTGTGTGTGTAATAGTGTAGTGATGTACACTCGTGTGTGTGTGATAGTGTAGTGATGTACACTCGTGTGTGTGTGTGTGATAGTGTAGTGATGTACACTCGTGTGTGTGTGTGATAGTGTAGTGATGTACACTCGTGTGTGTGTGTGTGTAATAGTGTAGTGATGTACACTCGTGTGTGTGTGTGTGATAGTGTAGTGATGTACACTCGTGTGTGTGTGTGATAGTGTAGTGATGTACACTCGTGTGTGTGTGATAGTGTAGTGATGTACACTGTGTGTGTGTGAGATAGTGTAGTGATGTACACTCGTGTGTGTGTGTGTGGTAGTGTAGTGATGTACACTCGTGTGTGTGTGTGTGTGTGGTAGTGTAGTGATGTACACTCGTGTGTGTGTGTGATAGTGTAGTGATGTACACTCGTGTGTGTGTGTGTGGTAGTGTAGTGATGTACACTCGTGTGTGTGTGTGTGATAGTGTAGTGATGTACACTCGTGTGTGTGTGTGTGATAGTGTAGTGATGTACACTCGTGTGTGTGTGTGTGGTAGTGTAGTGATGTACACTCGTGTGTGTGTGTGTGTGTGGTAGTGTAGTGATGTACACTCGTGTGTGTGTGTGATAGTGTAGTGATGTACACTCGTGTGTGTGTGTGTGATAGTGTAGTGATGTACACTCGTGTGTGTGTGTGTGATAGTGTAGTGATGTACACTCGTGTGTGTGTGTGTGGTAGTGTAGTGATGTACACTCGTGTGTGTGTGTGTGGTAGTGTAGTGATGTACACTCGTGTGTGTGTGTGGTAGTGTAGTGATGTACACTCGTGTGTGTGTGTGTGATAGTGTAGTGATGTACACTCGTGTGTGTGTGTGTGTGATAGTGTAGTGATGTACACTCGTGTGTGTGTGTGATAGTGTAGTGATGTACACTCGTGTGTGTGTGTGATAGTGTAGTGATGTACACTCGTGTGTGTGTGTGATAGTGTAGTGATGTACACTCGTGTGTGTGTGATCGTGTAGTGATGTACACTCGTGTGTGTGATGGTGTAGTGATGAACACTCGTGTGTGTGTGTGTGATAGTGTAGTGATGTACACTCGTGTGTGTGTGATAGTGTAGTGATGTACACTCGTGTGTGTGATGGTGTAGTGATGTACACTCGTGTGTGTGTGTGTGATAGTGTAGTGATGTACACTCGTGTGTGTGTGTGTGGTAGTGTAGTGATGTACACTCGTGTGTGTGTGTGTGGTAGTGTAGTGATGTACACTCGTGTGTGTGTGTGGTAGTGTAGTGATGTACACTCGTGTGTGTGTGATGGTATAGTGATGAACACTCGTGTGTGTGTGTGATAGTGTAGTGATGTACACTCGTGTGTGTGATAGTGTAGTGATGTACACTCGTGTGTGTGTGTGTGTGATAGTGTAGTGATGTACACTCGTGTGTGTGTGTGATAGTGTAGTGATGTACACTCGTGTGTGTGATAGTGTAGTGATGTACACTCGCGTGTGTGTGTGATAGTGTAGTGATGTACACTCGTGTGTGTGTGAGTGTAGTGATGTACACTCGTGTGTGTGTGTGATAGTGTAGTGATGTACACTCGTGTGTGTGTGTGTGATGGTGTAGTGATGTACACTCGTGTGTGCATTTATTTGAATTTATGTATGCATTTTAGTAATACGTTAAGTCTAATTCTTATTTTATACAACCCCATTAATGTATATTATGCCATATTAAATATAATTTCTTATACTCTGGAACGGATTATTTTCTCTTCCTTTATTTCTTATAGGAAAAATTCGTTTGGTATACGTCATTTTTGGTATAAGTCCTACCTTCTGGAACGAATTAACGACGCATACCGAGGTACCACTGTAAACTGAAACTGGTGGGCTTAAGGGTCCTATATTTATACTACTTTTTTATTACTGGAAAGTTCTTGAATGTTCTAGAAGTTACTACAAGTTTCTACTCAGCACTGAATCTATCTGGAATTCCCATTGAAAATGTGTAAATTTCAAAATATCACTGTCCTGGTCACAAAAGCAAAGTTTGTGGTGAGTAATAACCATTTTGTGTACTTTTGAGGCATAAGCAATTATAAAATAACACTTACTACCCAGGGACAATTTTTATTTATTACACAGTGTAATGAATCTTAATAATATCAGCCACAGCCTGTTTGTGTCAAAGACTCAGTGCCGTTGATGCTGAGAACTTCAGACTTTAACACAGAACCCTAAGAATCCTAACTGTGTCTGAGTCTGTATCACGCTGCCTCAAGCACTAATAATGAATCCTAAGAATATCAGCCATAGTGTCTCTGTGTAAAACACTCACACGCAGAATAGCAACAGCATCCTCACTCAATGATACACACGTGTAGGGTTAATATAGCTCATGTAATACTCCTTTACACTCGTGTGTGTGCTGTATGTGAGCGTAGAGGTATTGCAATACATGGGCAATAGCAATGTATCTGTTTGCACAGTGATACATGTGGTCAGCCACAGCGATAGCCCAGTCTGGCTCTGTGAGCCTCAGGTATTAGCATTGAACCCCAATAATCCTTAAGATGCCTTAGTAGGGATATAGCAGCCTCAAGCACATTATGAATGAACAATGAGAATCCTTAGGTTGCCTTAGTCTGGATATGAGCCTACATCATTAACAATGAAATCCTGCGCATCACTACGGTGATGTAGTCTGGCTCGAGTCTGATGATGACATCCATTACAGAGAAGACTTATACTCGTAGGTTCATCTGCTACAATGGTTACTTTGGCCAACAGCATCCTTACGGATAATACACGCGTGTAATATCAATGGAGCTTATGTAATAGTGAAATACACTCGTGTGTGTGCTATATATTATTGTCTAATGAATACATTACAGTCGTAAAGTTGATGTTTGCACGTGCAGTGTAGTGATAGACAAGGTCGACCAAGATTATGCCTTAGTCTCGCTCTGTGAGCCTCAGCCATTAACTGGGGAACCTAAGAATCCTAAAAATGCCTTAGTTTGACTGAGTATCAGGCTGTGGACATGAAGCCTAAACATCTTCAACGTGTCTTAGTCTGGATGTATGATCCTTGGGCATTACCAATCAACCCTAAGTTTATATAATCCATAATAGAGGTTTTTTGGGGTTAGATTGCGTAAATATATAAATGTGTCGTTAAAACCCGCCACCACCCGACACAGACAACTAGTAAGGGTTGTCACGTAAACAGAACGTGCCAATTCGTCACTAGTACAACACGCCGGTGTGTTGGAGAGCCAAGCCACAACATTATTGAAATTTATATTGATGTAGTTATAAAATCTATTTCACCATATGAATTCTGCAGGCCGATTTTGTGTCCGCAGTGCTGATGCTTACAGAACGTACCCGGTACTCGTTTAAGCCAAGGGTTCATCTGGGAGAGGCTCAGAATTGGTTCTGAATCAACTCACCATTGATGATAGCCATGGCCGTGAGTCACGTGTAGGTGACCATGTTTGTAGCTCAGTGCTCAGAGCATCCCATCATCATTGCACATCCGTACTCACTCTCGCTCATCTACACATACGTATACAAACAGACGCAATTACAAGACCCCCCGTATAGCCCAAACAGGCTGTAGGGGCAAGAATTGTTAGCGAGTGACACTTCAAGGCCGGTATGGAACATGAGGGGGTGGGTGGCCAGCACCACGTAAGGCCGCCTTTGTCTCCCTAGTGGCAGTTTTTACACACTACACCAGGTAGTCATTTGATGCCGAGTCGACCTAGGGGAGGCTCATGACCGGTTCAGAAAATTGTCACTGGTGTTGGCTGTGAACGGGAATCGAATTTGTGTTGCCAGGTTCATATTGTAGCACGTTAACCACTATGCCACCGCTCCGCAACATACACACAAGACACAATTAGACGCACAATAACACACACGCACAGGTGGTAAGAGTCCGTGGAACTCACACATGAATGCCAGCAGGTTGACCACAGCTCCGTGCAGGGCGCTGATCGTGGCGATGTCTTTTTTGCTGAGAGATGTGGGTGGATCTCCCTTCTGAGCGTCTCTCCTGTGAGACAAAAACCAGCAGTGACACACAGCATCATTACGCACAGCATAATCACACACAGCATCAGCATACACAGTATCATACTACACATAATCACATACAACATCATCACCCACCATCATCACACATACCATCATCACACATGGCATTATCACACATGGCATCACAAACGGCAACATCGTGCACAGCATCACAGGACACAACATCACACAACCCTCGTCTTACACAGCATCATGCCACACATCAGCACACAACATAACACAGCATCATCACACATCATCATCATCACACATAATCATCATTACTCAGCCCATGTTCCACACAAGGCATCACCCCGTGTGTTAATCTGTGCAAGTTCATAGTCCATACCGGTTTGTCTCTTTCAGGTGAACCTGCAGGAGTCAGACACAGGGGGCGTGAGTCAGTTCACCTCCAGCCACGTTAACCACATGGTGATTGGTAGACGCGATGAGGCTGCACTCAGACATTCGCGTGGCCTAGTGTTGTTGTCTGTAATCAAGACAAAGCCATGGATGCATTAGGACTCAATGATTCTCATCAGTAAGGTGTCGCCTCTAAAACTGTTGCCACTCGGTACCTGATGTCATGGCAAGAGGCGTCCGTGGCACTTGACATCGAGTTGCAGTGATTGTGAACCAACAATCAAAATAATGATCCACTGCGAGCGTGAATTACAACCAGAGCGTGGTGTTACCAGAGTCCATAATTTAGCAGGGTGAACATTTGTTGAGGCAAGCAATCTCGGGATTTGTTTCAACTTTCAAAGACTCATCAGCAGTGAATGCTGAAATATAACTGCTTCTGGCTTTCCTGATGTTAAAAACCCTTCCGTGTTCAGCATTACTAATGGTTGGTATACATTTGGTAAAATGAAAAATTTAAATGTAGTGTCAAGTGGCCTCAATCTGATGTACATTACAGGATGATGCGGTTACGATTTGTAATGCCAATGTCTGCATATATTACCAACCAATTAACTCGAGGAATTTGTGTGTTAATAGTTTTTTTTTTATTTGGAAATTCAGCGCTAGTTTATATTTGTATTACAATATACAAATCCAAGTTGGTGAACTTGACTCTACATTTACTTTCAGAACCCATGGGCTATATGCTGTCTTGACAATGGAAGTGGCGTTATCCTGTGTTTTGTGTTGCAACACATCTGCCAAGTTTACCAACGTAATGAACACGCGAACTGGGGCACTTGCCCTGGCTCCGTGAGCGCTCTACCTGCAGGAACGTGAGTGAGTCCCTCTCCTCCTGCAGAGTGCGCAGGCGCGTGGCTGCTGCCTGGAGCTCGCTGATCTCGCGCTCGTAATGAGCGATGTTCTCCTCGATCCGGGACAGCAGCTCGCGCCCCTTCACGTCCACGCGATCCAGAGCTGCCCTCTCGTCCTCATCCAGCGTCACCCTCATACGGGTGAACTCGCCTGAGATGCGAGCCTTGGTCTGGACCATGGAATCCTGCAAGGGGCATGCAGTGGATTATATAAATTAATATTCCATGCTGTTAAGACAAAAGCCAAATTGTTTTCCGGTTACTCCAAACCTATTTTTCCCTGCCTTCACGTTATGTCTTTAGACTCACATCCCATTGAACAGGTCGATAACTTTAGGTATTTAGGTGCTATCTTGCCCTTCAATTTGATCATATCGTTTAATAAACAAAATCTTCTATATAAATAAACACATTGTCTCACCTCGGCTCCATCTTCATATAGTCCAAGCCGCCATCCTCCCCATCTTTGACTCCTGTGAAATCATCGACTGCCTCGCCTCTTGTTCCATTATACCACCTGGCCGCCCACTTTGACCTTGATGCCTCCATATCAACACATTATTGCAACCTCTGTATCACCTCCAATTTATCTCCCCTGGATATGTTTAGAGACCACCACAGGGCTGTCTTCATCCTAATATTCCTTTAAAACAAATCCGCCAAGTATGTAAGCACCTCCTAACTCTGCAAATTCCCAATCGCAACCTCAACAAGTACCTCCCTGTTCTCTCTAAAATTACCAGAAATTAAAACTAGGTTTTGCGACGCGTCCTTCCACGCTGCTGTTACTACCCCACGTTACTGGCGTGTCCTTGCCTCAGCCTAGGCTGGGCTCCCTCCCCAGCCTCCAACACGATTAGAGGGCTGCGTAATGATTGAGATATGAACCAGTGCTGGACTCTACCTTCACAAACCTGCACTGACCCACGCAACTAAGTATGGCCAACTAGCCTCAATGATCAACACGATGTTGTGGAACCTTCGTCCAGAAGTGTATTGTTGAGGATCTGTAAATTATTTACCAAAACAGATAGGCACATGTTCTTGGTCCTTTCGGTAAAGATAAGCACATGATTCACCTTCTGCATAGATTCATCATTAAAAGTATTTTGTACACAATCTATTTGCCCCATGGCCTTTTGGGACTGAATTATTTTATCAGTACTGGCAGACCTCGCTAAATGCTCAGTATGCTTCCTGAAGTGAGTGCTTATCGAATAAGCGCAAAAATGGGCCATTATACTGTTGTATATATCAGGATGTGTTCCCGTCAGCGTTATTGCTTTCGGATGACCAATATATGAGGGCTTCATTGGAGTATAGGTAAAAGCACCAAAAATACAGATGGTAAACATTTAATGAATAAAAAATAATTATAATAACCATATTAAGTATGACATGCTGTGCATAATACTGTACTCCTGCTACCATGGCAGCAGTGGGAGACGAGGGTGGAGCAGCTGCTGCACTCCCAGTCTGGGGTCATTCTCAGAGAAGAGCTCCAGGACCTCTGTGAACTTAGCAGTGCCCTCAGTCTACATTTCTGTGACGAGGTATCTTTTAGATGGAGCCTGGAACTCTATCCTGGTCGAGTGAGTTCTCACCTCGCTAACATAACCGAAAGAACCAAATAATAATTCCTGCAGTCACGAAAGTTCTAAAATTAAGATAAAAAAATGGATTGTTTTAATTTTTTTTTAATAAAAATCGTGATAATAGAATCTTGGGGGGTGGGGTCTGGTTGGCTCAGCGTGCGTCACTCTCATTGGCTGAGCGAATGATTAGGGGTGGGTACGTTTCCTAAGCCAGCACTGCTGCGTGTTCCCACTCGTAAGGGCTTTATACGAGACTAGCTGTACCTGGTGAAACATTCACTGATCTAGCAGATCTTAATTAAACATTAACGCATTTTTGTTACTCATATTTTTCAACAAAGATTGATATAAATACACAATTGCCATATTCTGGGTTTTTTTCCGACACTAGATTAAGTGAATCACACGATATGACTCTTGATCGAGCTAGATATAATTGTATACTCTTTGGTTTTTTCGGTAAAGTCACGTAGGTAAAAAATAAAATAAAAATAAATTAAATCACGACGTTTCGGAGGCAACACAAGCTTCCGTCTTCAGGTGGCAAAGTCACAGCAAAATTACTGTATCACTTCACTTGATACAGTAATTTTGCTGTGACGGTGCCACCTGAAGACGGAAGCTTGTGTTGCCTCTGAAACGTCGTGATTTAATTTATTTTTATTTAATTTTTTACCTACGTGACTTTACCGAAAAAAACCAAAGAGTATGGACCCTTTCAGTCACGAAAACTTCAAATCTAGAAAAGATATAATTGTCCTTGACTAAAAACAGACTTAGGTAAGTTAATGCATTTTTCATCAAACGTTTGACATTGTGACTTATTGATTGTAAATAGAAAAAGCCAATCGTATGGGGAATTGTTAGCGTATGAAACTGAATGTTAAATTAATATCTAATAGAATAAGTACCCTGTCGGAGGTTGCTCCATCGATAATTTTTGCTTCGATTATGCAAGTTTGTATTTGAGTAAAAGTAAGTCTTGTACCATTAAGTAGTCCTCACAATGACATTAGGTTTTTAAGGAGCATGATAACGGCTCCTACTTTAAGTTTCAGTTCATGAGAAGGCATTCCGGTTGGAGTAAGACTTTAACAATTCTTCCGGGATTGCAAGTTGATCAGCAGTATCATCACTCACAATAGTATCCACGCACTAGAAAAGCACTCAGCTCCATTGTTGAGATAAAAAAAGTCTGCATTTGTAACATTCAGTATTGCGCTTCATTTAAGCTGTTCAGGAGTAATCGTAGAAAAGTAAATGTCACCGTATAGTTGCGCAAATGTATCTTGATTTTCTGGATAGCAGTGTGAGTGTAATGTTGCTGTATCGTCTGTTTTTCCATCAACAACGTCCAGGAGCTATTCCACAAGTTCCGTTTCACTTTCCAGAGCTGGCAAATTCTGTTTCAGCTTCAGCACCTGTAATTCTCCCCAGAAACGATGCTTCTTTATACAAGAGGCCGTGATCCATGTAAAGTAACCAGTAGGACTTGCCTCCAAATTGTTTACATTTAACTGTTCGATAACCCAATAAGCTATCAACAGCCTGGCATACGTGTGTGCTTCATCCCAGACAATTAGTTTCGATTGGAATATATTTGTGGCTTCGTGTTTGGCTTTATATTGCAAGTCAATGTTGCAGTTATTTTCAAAGGGATTTTAGAGACTGAATGAGCAGATCAGCCTCCAGCTAATAGTTTTGCTGGTATTCGTGTTGACGTAACTGGTGTTGCTATATCCCCTTTACCTCTAATAGTAGAGTGACATAGTGCTGACTCTTGTACAGCAGCTGCAACTGTAGGTGGGCCGTTAGCACACACGCCATTGAGCATATATGTGTAGGACTTGAGTTATAGCGCGCCACACATTCTCTTCCACTGTTGCTATGCGAGCGAGCAGAGTACAGTGGGGGGTATGTGAGGACAGGGTTGTTGTTGTGGGATTAGGTGAGGGGGTCTTTAAGTGTTGAGACAGGTGTTCGGGGTAGCCGGGGGGACACAGGCCAGCAATTGCCTAAGAGGGTAATTGGGTATTAGCTGGCATCGCGCTGGCGGCAAAAACAAGGTCACGTGAGACCGGGGGCCAGGGGGCGAGTAATAAGCGGGGGGTTGAGATAATTAATGGGGATTAATTGGTATGGGGATATAAACCACAACGCGACAGCGAGAGGGGGTCTTCTGGTCGGCGTCTTGGATGGAGCTGCAGCGACGGTGCCGGGGAATCGCAGAGCAGGCGGTGACGGTAGTAGAGCAGAGAAAGAGTGGGTTAGCAGCGACAGACGGAGTGGAGATAGAGAGACAGTGATAGCGAGAACGCAGTGTGCGAACAGGGGTAGCCATGCATCTGAAGGATGCAGTGTAGCATAGCAGTAGAGTCGACAGACCTAGCGAGAGAGAGACGCGGAGGAGACGCGGCGCGGCGAGAGAGAGACGCGGAGGAGACGCGGCACGGCGAGAGAGAGATGCGGAGAGACGCGGAGCGGAGTGAGGGCACGGAGCGACGCGGAGTGGAGTGAGGGCACGGAGAGACGCGGAGCGGTGGCGCGGCGGAGGTGGACTCTTAAGCGGAAAATAAAGAGAACAGAAAGACAGCCGAGTACGAGTCCTACATATGCGTGTGTGCCGGTAGGGTGGAGGAACTGGGGCAAGGGTCACGGTAGACCTCGTGGGGAAGCCCCAAGAACCCTCTGGTGGGTTCGAGAAGGGAGGCGTGGCTAGGGCGGAGCCAAGCCACGCTGAGGGGAATATAAGCAGCAGAGAGCGAGAGCTCCAGGCTGCCGGTTCTGGGAGTGGACTCGTCTCTTCGTCGTCGCTACCCGCCTTCACCTGGGCATTGCGCGGCCGGACAGTAGTTTGCTGTCTTGATCGACGCCATCGGTGCAATGCGGCAGGGTCGTGTCTGGGCTGGGTCGTGCGGCAGCATGGTCGTGAGAGAGGGAGCCAGAGTTGGTGGCGTGCACACAACACCAATAAAAGGGGAGGATGGTGCCTCCTGCGACTACCCCGTCTCTGACTGAGTGTGTGCGACGCACGCCACCCGCACACACACACAAGCTTCCAACAAGAAGGAAGAAGAGACCTATGACACTACACTTCGAAAGAGTGATAGATGCCATTCAGGACAATAGCACAGGTAATATATATATGCAAGGAGACAGAATAAAGATTCGTGGACGACATAGATCTAATGGAAAATAAGATGCATAGTCCTGCAGCAAAGTGTTCATACGCTCAATAAGTTAGGAAAGGATGCAAGACTGAGGATTAACGTGGAAAAGAAAAGGCAAAGACAATGGTGTTCTGAAGGGATACATTCAGAAAGAAGCAATAATACAAAGCAGCAAGATTGTGAATATAAAGGAACTTGTATTCCTCGGGACATCTACTGACATGGGACAATGACTACACTAAAGACGCAATAAGAGCGAGAATCGCAAAGGCAAAATGATTAATGGCAGGATTTAATAACATCTGGAGAAGCAAGAAAATCAGCTACAAGAACAAACTGAACATCATAAGAACATGTGTGTTCAATACAGCTTTGTATGCTTGCGAGACTTGGACATTAACAAATATTGACAGACATAAGATATTGGTACTCGAAATGTATTGCTATAGAAGGATACTGCATCTAAGCTGAACCCAAAGAGTGACCAATGTAGAAGTAAGAAAAATATGGCACACAGAAGAAGACCTGATGATGCAGCAATGATAAGGAAACTGGCAGTACACATATGTAGTATGGAAAACAACAGGCAAATGAAAACTATTTTGTTGTTCAGAAATATGGAAGGAACCGGAAAGAGAGTTAGACCTCACAGAGAATGGATTGACATTAAAGATTGGTACCAGAAAGATGTGGCACTACTAGAGCATATTGACAAGACAGAGAGAGGAAAGTGGAAACCAATCACGACATGGGCAGTAGACACCTACTACGGGCTATCTGCCCATGAATCGTCATGATGATGTTCACCAGGTAGGGCAGTGGTGGTGGGGTGGTCATCAAACTGTGTGGTTAGTCATTTATGAATGGGTGCTGGGCTGTCTTCACCAACCCACATTGACCAGCATGGTAATGTATTGTTAAGCAATCTGCTAGCATGAAGGTTGTGGCAAGGCCTCAATGTTACACTGGTTTAACAAAGGGTATAATTTATCCATAAGAGTTCTTTTTAATACATGTGTAGTGTAATAGTGCCGGCTGGTGGACAGCGGCGGAAACTGAGGTGGACAAACAGTACACACGCCGATGAGGGTGTGCACGGTGTGTTGGCAGAGAGAAATAACTCAGGCAAGGGTCATGGAGGACCCCATCTGGACGCCCCTGGAACCTGCTAGCAGGTTTGAGAAGGGAGGTGCGGTCAGGGCGGAGCCAGGCCGCTCTGGGAGCATAAAAGGAGCCGAGAGTGGGGTCTCGGGGCTGCCGGTTCTGGGAGTGGACTTGTCTCGTTGTTGCTGTCAATTCGTTGCCGTCATCACTGCCGTCTTCACTAGATATTGCGCTGCTTAAAGTTGTTGGCTCAGTCGGCATGGTCAGTGTTTGACCGTTAGTGTTGTGTACAGGGTAGGCTAAGCAAATGTGGAGAGTGTGTGGACAAAACTGTGGAAGTTGATAAACAAAAGGTGCCTCCTACGAACCTTGTCTCCGAATCATTGAAACTACAAATGGAGAATGTACATACATGATATATATCTTGTGTGTTGATTAACTGTGAATAACCCAACCAATAGTAGATATCAATTGTAATTTATATAAATACACGAACCCCTCCCCCATCCCCTGGTCTCCGAACTTGATTGGCTCACAAGTGATGACATCGCATTTATTTCTTTATTTAAGAACAATTCTGGCTGTGGCCTGATGAAGCTGGTTGCAATTACCGGTGAAATGTCATACTCAAATTGTACATGTTGTGGGTTTCTTCTCCAACACACCGGTTTGCTGAACTAGTAATATCTAATTGGCATGTTGTGTTTATGTAACAAACCTTACAAATTGGCGGTGTTGGGTGGTGGTGGGTTTAATGACACATTCATATTGTCACGATCTAACTCCAAAAAAAACTCTAATTTGGATAATAATAGTCGCAAAAGCCTAAGTGTTAACCTGGTGTAAATTATTATTACCATCACAAGGTGACTTGATAAAAGGATATAAATCAATCTTTAGCAGGCCGGGGTGTTGCAATGCTCATGACACATTGCCAGGCAACTCTGTCCTGGGTTACACACCATGCTGAGTGCAGGCCGCCTAGATTACGATGCCTGAGATCGGCCTCAATCGTGCGCGTTCAGGTCAGCCTCGGCCTGCCCGTGGGCCACCTCCAATCCTGAGCAAGGCCATCAATGATTGCACACAGTGCTCTGGTGGGATCATCCCATGCGTCAGCCCTGCAATGTGTCCACAGAGCCAGATCCTCCTGGCTGTGACTGCTTCAGACAGCAACTGGCATGCTGTTCATCGATGGACTCCGGTATTTGAGATACATTCGCAGAGTGAATGTGAAGTCTCCGTCGCAAGCAACACTGGTCAAAGGCGTCCAGTTCTCTATATGAGGATACGCCCTATTCTAGGACATATATTTAGTTAGAATGTAAATCCATGCAGTTGATAACAAATAGGCTCAAACCCATTCCTTGCAGAAATGTTAAAAGTATACGCAATTGCATCATTATCGGATGCCTTATACCAGGAGTGGGGAACATTTTTTCTGCCAAGGGCCATTGGACATTTATAACATCTAGATTTGAAGCTTTCGTGACTGCAATGATTCATATTCTCAGGTTTTTTCGGTAAAGTCACGTAGGTAAAACATTAAAAGTAATGAAAGTAAAATAAAACAAAACAAAAACAAAAATAAAATTCACGACGTTTCGGAGGCAACACAAGTCTCCGTCATCAGGTGGGACCGTCACAGCCAGATTAGCTGCATCAAGTGAAGCAATGATTCAAGATGTAATCCCTTATAAGCAAGTTGAAGGGGGGGAGGAGAGGGGGGGGGAGTTCATCAGAATGTGGTAGCCAATGAATGGAACGTATCAGGAGGGAGGGGGGGTGGGAGGGGGAGGGAGCCAACAAAACATTTGGCGACGGCTTGGACGCGGCTGCTGCGCACGCCAACACAATGGGCAGAGAGGGGGGAGGGGAGGTCTGATACACATGATAGAACAAAGGAACGAAAATGCCCATGTTTATACCAATGCAGGCTGAAAAATGAAGAGAGTACTGTTAAAAATAACTGGGGATGTTAACACTCGGTGAAGTAAATTAAAATAGTGCCTGTCAGATAAGATGGTCCAAAAAGTGTAATTAAGTCTTTTTTGTGTGGTTAATAACATCTTTCCAGTGATTACTCAGTTTCCAGTGATTACTCAGTAATCACTGGAAAGATGTTATTAACCACACAAAAAAGACTTAATTACACTTTTTGGACCATCTTATCTGACAGGCACTATTTTAATTTACTTCACCGAGTGTTAACATCCCCAGTTATTTTTAACAGTACTCTCTTCATTTTTCAGCCTGCATTGGTATAAACATGGGCATTTTCGTTCCTTTGTTCTATCATGTGTATCAGACCTCCCCTCCCCCCTCTCTGCCCATTGTGTTGGCGTGCGCAGCAGCCGCGTCCAAGCCGTCGCCAAATGTTTTGTTGGCTCCCTCCCCCTCCCACCCCCCTCCCACCCCCCCTCCCACCCCCCTCCCTCCTGATACGTTCCATTCATTGGCTACCACATTCTGATGAACTCCCCCCCCCCTCTCCTCCCCCCCTTCAACTTGCTTATAAGGGATTACATCTTGAATCATTGCTTCACTTGATGCAGCTAATCTGGCTGTGACGGTCCCACCTGATGACGGAGACTTGTGTTGCCTCCGAAACGTCGTGAATTTTATTTTTGTTTTTGTTTTGTTTTATTTTACTTTCATTACTTTTAATGTTTTACCTACGTGACTTTACCGAAAAAACCTGAGAATATTTATAACATCATTCGCCGGCCATGCAAAAGTATCAAATTAAAGATTATCCCGTTATATTTGGTCAAAACATTTAATTAACTCACCCCTAATGTGATGGCTGCAACTGCCAAATGATTTCGCGAGTTTTATGCGGCCCGCGGGCCGGACGTTCCCCACCCTGCCTTATATGCACAACACCAAGATTCAGTCATTAATACATCCCAATGAATGCAAACTGAAATGCAAGTAAAACAAGTTTTAACATTCCATTACGTATGAATTGTCTATTGTATACTTGGGTGTGTGATGAAACAGTTTTCCCTGCGTTCCCTGTCATATATCAAGTCAACTCTTGTGTTCTAGAATTAAAGAGCTAAGATTTTCTATGAAATTGTATCACAATCTTTACTTCTTTTAAGTGTTAGTTTTTAATCCAATGCACTTTTATATTATCAAACCCATAGAAAGTCATTCAATTTATCCCATATACAGCTTTGCAGTGGTACTAAAAATTAACTTGTTTGTTATAAACGTTGCATTTTAAAATCCACATTCAAGCAGCAATATAAATAATGTATTGCTATTTCCAATGATACTGAAGGCTCACTTGAATCTACGGAGTTGTCCTCATAGAGAGAGTCACAGACTTTACGCAGGGTGGAGGCCACGAGATTACCAGAGCCCACAGGTCGTACCTGCAAGTATTTGCGAGTGGCCTTCATCTGTCCCACAGATGCCTTTGCTTTCTTCCTCTTCTCATCCACCGCTCGCGTCTCTTCTCCGACTCTACTCTGTAAAAGACGAAGTCACCAGAGGGGACTCCACTCCTTGAGCGGCTCCCTCTCAGCCCCACTCCACACAGAGCCCTCCACAGTGACAGCTCTAGAATTGCCCACCAGAAGAGTGCCACGGAAGTCAGCCTGGACTGACTTAACAGTCTGTAAGCAAGAAGGCACAATGAAGAGAGAATAATAACTTCATGTTATCTTTAATGCGATGTGGAAGTTGCGAATTTGTCAGCTCGTGTCCAGGTGTTGTAGAGGCCACAGCAGGGGACAGGGACATGTGATCGTTCAACACAATGGCTCTTCACTTCACGAGCAACATCCAAACACGGCCTTCCTCCAGCACGGCTCGCTCAAAAAGCCTCGACCCACCCTCCTCCTCCCTGCACTCAAACTCCTGTCCCTTCCTTTCCCTGCCAAAACCGAATGGCTACCTTGAACTGAAGCGATCCCATTCTCACACCGTGAGGTACTCACCTTCCGTGTCTCATGCTCATCCTCCAGTGTGTCGACATCATGCCCTCTATGTTCTCCGGTAATGGTACAGGCAACGCACACCAGGCTCGCGTCCTGCTTGCAGTAGAACATGAGCTCCTGTTTGTGTTTCTTGCATCTTCTTTCCTCCAGGCTGACAATGGGAGCCACCAGGACGTGGTCCATCAACTTGGGGTTTTTCAGATGAGGCTTCAGGTGGGTCTCACACAGGGACATCTCACACCTGAGGCAGGTCTTCACTGCAGGAGTCTCCCCATCATCACAGCCGTCACAGAAGACAACTCCGGCCATCCTCTCTCCAACTCTGAGCTGCTCCACCAGGTTGGCGAGCGCCACGTTCCTCTTCAGCTGGGGTCGCTCACGGAAGGCCGCTCGGCACTGCGGGCAGCTGAAGCTGCTCGCTCTCTCCCAGGCACCGTCCAGACACCGGAGGCAGAACGAGTGTCCGCAGCTCAGCGTGGAGGGGCAGTCAAACGTGCCCAGGCAGATGGGGCAGCTCAGCTCACTGTCGACACAATCACTGGGAGACGCGCTCGCCATGGCCCATGGCTTCACTCGGACTCAGTCGCTCGCCGCGGCTGACGGAGGAGCTATCGTAGCAGCAACTGCTCACACAGCGGAGACGAACAAGGAAATGAACTGACTTCACCTGCAGTGAAGTTATAAATACCTCGAGACACGCCCTGGAATGTTCCACACGGCGGCTGGGCTCACCTGTGTAGACGTGGCGGTACAGTGACGCACTGTGTAATAGCTAAAATTGACTTTTGTGTTTAGTTTGTTGTCCTTCCCCTGCACTTCCGATTAGCACGGTTGGCTACGTACGGTGTGGAAGAAGTTCAACATACATACATAGCTTTGACCGGTCTCAATTGATATAATATTTGTACAAACAAAACCCAGCAGTAGCAACCCGGGACACAGCAATAATGGTTTATCCCACAGGCTGATTGACGGGCAAGGGTCAGGCTGTGTGCATTGCACACAGTGGAACCGCGCCTTGTGCAAACATTCTGATGTAAAGGTTAACTTGTTTTTTATCCCATCTGTGTCTTTATTAATTTTTTTCTTGCAAGGCCTGTTTGTTTAAGCTTCACAGTCTGTAATCGTCTTCCACCTTTATCAACTAATATTTAACTACTGGCTTCATGCATCCTCTGTTGATCTGTCAATTTTTTTTTATTCTTACGACACAGTTTTATCCTGAGTGGACGGTGGTTGTATGTATGTTGAACTTATTTTACACCATACTTAATCAACCGTGCTAATCGAAGGTGTGTGGGTGAGTGTGTAGGTGGGTGTTTGGTTTAGTGTGTGCGTGAGTGGGTGTGTGGGTGAGTGAGTGTGCGAGTATGTATGTTATACTTATTTCGCAGCGTACGAAGCCACTCGTGCTAATCGAAGGTGCGGGTGAGTGGGTGGTGGTGGAGGATGAGTGAGTAAGTGGGGGGGGGGATATTTGGTGAGAGGGGAGACAGATGAGCAGGAGGATGGCGTGAAGGGTTGGCGAGCAGGCGGTGAGGGAGGGCTGGAGGAAGGGTGGCTGGGAGGGCGTGCGGTTGAGTGGTTGGGTCTCTGGGTGGGTGGCCTCACGCATTACCACAGCGAACAGCCCCTGGCTAAACAAACATCGTGGTTCATTTAAGCTTATTATCTGTATGACTTTCACCGTCTATTTTCCTATTATGCGTAAAAAAATCAAGGATTTAAATCTTCATAACCTAAACAATATATATTCATCACCTATTGTTAATGTTAAGATTTGACATCCTGGAATCGCTGAGTTTGGATGATTCTATAAAACATTTTTTTATTTGACAAGGTAAGGCCCACTGAGGTATATAGCTCTTTTCAGAAGCGACCTGGCCACAATTGATAGCTCAACGACGTGGCTTATTACGTGGACATTTCTAGCAGCCAAACACTCTAAACGCACTTTTCTAAGTGTGGAGGGAAAAATTGGAGAACCCTGAGACAAATCCACACGACTACGGTGAGAGAGACAAGCAAACTCCAAGTACACGTACAGGCGTCAGGGTCGGGATCGAACCCACGCCCTCCTGTATACCAGGCGAGGTAGTTAACATATCATAGCCACCGTGGCGAGATGTAAAAAAAAATCACAGAGCAGCGACAACGAACAAGGAAACGAGCTGACTTCACCTGCAGCTAAATTATAAACACAACGAGACGCGCCCTGGAATGTTGCACGCGGCAGCCCGCACTCACCTGTGTAGACGTGGCGTCACATTCACACACACAGTGTCAAGGTTAAAGAGTCGCAATTGATATATTTTTACAAAAACCCCACGGTAACCATGAAAACGGTGATGGTTTGTCCTACAGACTGGTTACACCCGCTTGGGTGAGGCTGTGTTTTTCCACTGTAAACCTCACCGTGTAAAGTTTAATTAAAGATTTAAAATTATAAATAGGCTATCACGAAAAATATTATCCATCAAACGTGTTTTTGGGGTAGATCGCTGAAATATAAAAGTGTCGTTAAACCCGCCACCACCCGACACAACCAATGAGTAAGGTTTGTCACGTAAACAAAATAAGTAATATTTAAAAAATATATTTTTTAACACGCTTTAATGAAATGTACCATACTCTTCTTGGTTCTTTCGGTAAAGTCACGTAGAAGGGAAGTAATAAAATAATGAAAATAAAACATAACAAAATAATTCTCACGACGTTTCGGCCACAATGCAAGCAGCCGAGGCGACAGCGTCAGACACTGTCGCCTCGGCTGCTTGCGTTGTGGCCGAAACGTCGTGAGAACTGTATTTTATTATGTTTTATTTTTATTATTTTATTATTTCCCTTCTACGTGACTTTACCGAAAGAACCAAGAAGATGAATCCCTGCAGTCACGAAAGCTTTAAATCGAAATGTTATGTTTTATTTTTATTATTTTATTATGTTTTATTTTTATTATTTTATTATGTTTTATTTTTATTATTTTATTATGTTTTAATTTTTATTATTTAATTATGTTTTTATTTTATTATTTTGTTATGTTTCATTTAAATTTTTGTTTTATTATGTTTCATTTTTATTATTTTATTACTTCCCTTCTACGTGACTTTACCGAAAGAACCAAGAAGATGAATCCCTGCAGTCACGAAAGCTTTAAATCGAAATTGTACCATACTCGGAATGCCAGAACTCGACGACTCCAGGAAGTGACCCCGAAGCTTGCCACAACGTAAGGGACCGTGGTGATTTACAGCCAGTTGAGCGTGGACAATTAGGCCCAGGCCGAAACATAACATGTAAAAAATTATGTTTCAAAATACTTTTTTTAATAGAATATAGTATTGTCATTAGTATGACGTAAGTATACCAAGTTTGCAGTCGATACCACATTGGGAAGTGGGTTAAAATTGACTTACAAGATTTGAGGATACGACAACAACAGACAGTGAGTTAAATAAAAGCGTGTAATAATAAGACAAAAACCATTCCGGCTAGGGTGATGCTGTGCGTTTTGCCCAGCAAACCACACAGCTGTCAGTTCGTATTCAAGGTTCAAAAAAACGATTCCCCTAAACCAGGGGGTTCAGAAACCAAAACAACAAGTAGAGACATTTTTTCTTATTTTTTACAATTCGATAAGTAAAAGAGAAACCAAACAACTCATTATTTCAAGAGCCGTAGTGCAACGTGGTGCGAGTACGAGAGACGGTGGTGGTGGTGGTGCGTGATAAATAAGAACGTGGTGTGAGTACGAGAGATGGTGGTGGTGGTTGTCCTTGATAAATAAGAACGTGGTGTGAGTACGAGAGACGGTGGTGGTGGTGGTGGTGCGTGATAAATTAGAACGTGGTGTGAGTACGAGAGACGGTGGTGGTCCTTGATAAATAAGAACGTGGTGTGAGTACGAGAGACGGTGGTGGTGGTGGTCCTTGATAAATAAGAACGTGGTGTGAGTACGAGAGACGGTGGTGGTGGTGGTGGTCCTTGATAAATAAGAATGTGGTGTGAATACGAGAGACGGTGGTGGTGGTGGTCGTTGATAAATAAAAACGTCTCACGAAGCAGCCGTCCCTCAAAGAGCCGCACGCCGCTACGGAGCTGCAGGTTGCAGACCCCGTGCCCTGAACCAACTGGCGTGAGCGTCAAGTAATAATTATAATTTAATACTCTTTGGTTCTTTCGGTAAAGTCACGTAGGTATAAAATTAATTAAATCACGACGTTTCGGGCGCAACACAAGCGTCCGTCATCAGGTGGGACAACCACAGCAAGAAACAATACGGGCAACCCCATATGGGTTGACAGGTATGGGTATGTAACAACATTACACATCACACTATACAGCACACTATGCACTGTATGTAACTCAGCTATAGTACATGGTGAGGGTATGTAACAACATTACACATCACACTATACAGCACACTATGCACTGTATGTAACTCAGCTATAGTACATGGTGAGGGTATGTAACAACATTACACATCACACTATACAGCACACTATGCACTGTATGTAACTCACCTATAGTACATGGTGAGGGTATGTAACAACATTACACACAGGTATACTGTATCTGAGTATTACACAGTAGTAAGTGTGATGTGTCATGTTATGGACAACCTCATCGCTTGAATCTGGGTAGTAAATATAAACACACACTCACATAGCTACTCAGTGGTGTGAGTTGCACTCTCAAAGGCAGTACTGTATACAACAGGCGACGTTTCGAGCAAAGGCCCCTCTTCACAGCACGAGAGGTAGAGCGACTCTACGAATGTGCTGAGATTGTTTGTTGTTGTTATTTGTGCGCCACTGCCAAACGTAGCGTCACCAAAACATTTTGGTGATTGGAGAACGGCTCGCCATGCTTCGGCGCTACAGAGGCTGGCGTTGTTATTTATTTATTAATTCGCTGTTGATCCGCTTAACTCTGCCACGTGCACACAGAGAGAAACGCGTGCGTGGGAACCAATTCCAAACCCTTACATTCACTCAAGCAACGATCATCAGAGTACAAACCCCAAGCACGCACGCACTCATTCAGAATCGCCCTCCTCCTTTAACTCTCAATGATGTCCTATGAATAGGTCCGTTGCCTGAAACGTCGTTTAATGTTACTTTTAAGCTCCACGCAGTGTTTTACGAACGCGTTGAGTTACTTTGTGACAGCGAGAGAACGTCCCACATGAACCGTCAGTGCGCACCGCGCTTTCGTGCGTTTGACTGCCCTCTGATGCTCGTGGGTGTTTTGCCTTGCCTCTGTTCTTGGCTCTGTATCAATGTGTTTCACGTTGTTTATAAACGTAAACCGTGTAAGATGTAGATTGTAACGTTTTTATTTGGAGTGATTAGATGTTAACTCCCTCGCCTGGTCTGCAGGAGGTCGTGGATTCGATCCCGACCCCGACGCCTGCTGCATATTAGGAGTTAGCGTGTCTCTCTCACTGGGGTCGTTTTTCCCCTCCACATTTAGAATCAACATCACGCGTTTAGAGTATTAAGCTACTCCTATACATTTCCACACGATAAACCACTTCGTTGAGCTATCATCTGTGATGGCCAGATCGTTTCTGAAAAAGAGCTACATTGTTCAGTGTGCCTTACCTGGTGAAATATAACAAAATATAGTCCACAGTAAACTTATTGAAGTTTTTACGCATGTGTCACTAGACACCTTGGACACCCTTGCGAATGAGAAGTTAAATCGAGCTACTTTCCAGGTAAAATATTTTAACCATAAACATCCTGGGGACTCACAACATCGGAGATGAACAAGGAAACCAACATTACTTCGCACGAGGTTACAAACATCACGAAACACTCCGTGGAAATGTGACTAACCAAGACACGAATCGACTCAACTGCTTAGACAGGAGCGTTGCATTCACACCGCGGTGTTCGGGTTTAGAGGTCACGATTTTTACAAAACACAGAGTGGCCAGGCAAACGGTGATGGTTTGTCCCTTGGACTGATTTCGTCGCCTATCGTGAGGCTCTGTGGGTTTCTGCACCAAGCCGTACCTTGTAAAACATTCTTATTAAAGGGTTTATAAAAAAAAAGGTATGTCGTCTCTATCATTGATATTTATTTGTTCTGGATTTATGTTAGCATAACTGTTTAAAATTGTCTTTAAAAAATAGTAAACATTAAATTGTTAATTTTTTTGACAAATCATCTCACAACTTCACGTGTAAATGAGTGGGGGATCAAGTGGGAGGGTAGGAGGGTGATTGTGTGGGTGGTTGAGCAGGTGTGTGTGTGTCGGTGGAGATTGGTGTTGTAGTGGTTAGTGCGCTGTGCTATGAACCTGCCGATCCAAGTTCAATTCCCACTCATGGCCACCAACACCAATGACCATTGTCTGAACTGGTCATGAGCCTCCCTTAGGTCGATTCAGCCTCAAATGAGTACCTGGTGTGGAGTATAAATATCACCACTCGGGAGACAAAGGCGGCCGGGCTTTGTGCTGGCCATCCACCCACTCGTGTGCAATGCCGACCTTCATAGATGCTCGCTAACAGGACTTGCCCAACAGTATGTTCAGGCTATTCGGGCGATCTTTGCCTTTGTGCGGGTGGGTGAGTGAGCGGGTTTGCAGGTGATCAGGTGGGAGGGAGATCAGCCGGGAATGGGCGCTTGAAAATGCATGAGGTGGGCAGCTGGGAGGGTGGCAGGATGGGCAGGTGTATGGCCGAGCAGGTGTGAGTGTGGGCAGGTGGGAGGGTCTCTGTAGACGGCTGGGGGGTAGTAGGTTAGGGAGTGGCAGGTGTCGGCGAGGAGAGTGTTGGGTGCAGGTGAGTGGGTGGTGGTCATCATTACCAAGTGTAGTCATTATCATCATCATCTTGCTCTTCATCATCATCCATCAGTCAGGATCCATTAATCATCATAGCCCATGATGACGAGGAACAAGCAAACTGACAGAGTGCAGCAAAAAATAACACGAGATGCGCCATGGAATGTGGCCCAAGGCTACAGACAGCACTTACCTGTGAAGGCGTAAGCTGTAGATTTACTAACTGTGCCAGGGTTTAATATCCGTTAATGACATCTAAACAAACAAAACAACAGCAACCATCCCAAAAAAATACATGTTACACAAGTCAGTCTCAGCTATGAGAGAGTCACATTCACAGCCTAGATGACAATCTTGACAATAGATTTTCAGATTTTATTTTTTATTCACCCAGAACACATTGACCCTTGACCCACAATACAATGTGATTACAATTCACAGGTAACCCAGAACACAATCAAGCCTATGTATATTTATGCGATCTAACCCAAAAAACCTTTATCATTGATAATATTGGTCGCGAAAGCCTACGTGTTAAAGTCGATTTGTTTAACCAGGTGAGAACTCAATAAACCAGGATGAGTCTCGGTTGCAAAAGTGATGATAATGATGCTGGTTCTGCTGCTGATGATGATTCTGTTACTGCTGATAATGATTCCATTATTATTGATGTTACTTGTTCTACTCCTGATGCTGATGATAATTATGATGGAGCTACTGCTGTTGATGCTGTTGCTCCTGTTACTATTTTTTCTGCTGATGATACTTCTGCTGATGATCGAGTCGAGTTGAATTTTAATTTAACGAGGTGAGAACTCAGGAGATCAGGATGAGTCTCATTGACAAGAGTGACCTGGGTCACAAAAATGAAAAAAGCAAAACAAGTCAAACCCATGCCAGCAATGAAGCAAATAGAAATCTCACCCACAGCCCAGAACACAATGCGATTAGCGTTCACACAAGTACACAACTGGTACGATATAATCAATGCGTCTCAAATAATCTACGCGTTGCTAAACAGCCTGAGACTCGAGGTTGGGTTCACATCGTATTGGTGTCTCACGTTAAGGAGGGACGCCGTTGTGGCTAGGATATGTTAACTCCCTTGCTTGGTATGCAAGAGGTCATTGGTTGGATTCCGACCCTGACAGTTGCTGGAAATTTGGAGTTTGTGTTGTCTCTATCCCTGTAATAACACACAGTGTCTTTGTGTTATTAATGCGTGTTGAGACAATATTAGTCGTGTCGTATTGTAAGGTAGATCCTCACTCTAGATATATATCAGGTGCTTAATAACTTTAACCCACTTCAACGTCAAAACACAGTTCCCATTGTTGTCAGCAGAAGCGTTATCCCATAAATCGAAAGTTGTGGCTTCAGGTCTAAAAGTCTGACAGCAGATAATTAAAATATTAATCAAAACAAACCTTTACGAATAATATTGGTGGCGAAAGACCTCCTACTACTACTATGTTTTAATTGGCTTCTCTCTCGCTATGGCCCTGTAAAATAAAACTAGTTTGGGTGGGGGGGGTCATTCGACCCCTGGTTATAACAAAAATGTTTTAGCCCAGTGACGCTCAGCACACACCACGAGTAGTCCCCCCCTAGTGATGCCATCCCATTCCCACCCCGGGTTTATCACCCAACGAGCGAGTGACCGCGAGGGGGACGGCGCGCATCACCCCGCAGCGTCACGTGACGCGTGTTCCCAGCACGCCCGCGGTGGAGCTCCGCCCTCTGGGCGTTGAGCGCCACGTGGCGCGCGGTGCGAGGGACGATGACGTCAGAGAGAAGCTTGGCTCCCCCCGCCCTCCCCCACCAGTGCGCTAACCACTGCACCACCGCTCCACCCCACACTACGCACATGGCTTTCTATACGCTAAAGACAAAGATCCCCCGTGTAGCCTTAACAGACTGTTGGGGCAAGTGCTGTTCGTAGCGAGTAGCAACTATGAAGGCCGGCACTGTGACACACGAGGGAGTGGGTAGGCAGCACCACGCCCAGAAATACACAAACACAAAGACACGCACAGACACAGTAACAAAGACAACCACAATAACAAAAACACACAAAGACAAAGACATGCACAGACAGTAACAAAGACACAAATAATAACAAAGACACACAAAGACATGCACAGACACAGTAACAAAGACACAAAAACAATAACAAAGACACACAAAGGCATACACACCAACCCACTTACCCGAAGACAAAAATCCCCGGTATAGCTTTAAAATAATGTGAGTTAAGTGCTGTTAGTGAGTTTCACCTATGAAGGCCAGCCTGGAAGAGACCTGCCTTTGTATCCCAAGGGGTAATGTTTACTCATCGCACCAGGTAGTCATTTGAGGCTGAGTCGACCTCGGGGAGACCCAAGACCGATTCAAATAATAGTTATCAATGGTGTTGGTAAACCGGTCATGGGCTTCCCCTAGGTCGTTTCAGCCTCAAATAAGTACCTGGTACAATGTGTAAACATCACCACTGGGGAAACAATAGCGGCCAGGCGTGATGGTGGCCACCCACACCCTCGTGTGAAGTGCCGGCCTTTATAGGTGCTCACTAACAGCACTTGCCCGTACAGTCTGTTAAGGCTATACGGGGGATATGTCTTTGTATCTGTGTGTGTATCTGTGTATGTATCTGTTTGTGAGTGTATTTGTGAGTGTATGTACATGTGTCTACCTGTTTGTGTGTCTGTGTGCTTGTATGTGTATGAGTGTGTTTGTCGATCTGTGTGTGTGTCTGTGTAGTCTTAACAGACTGTTGGGGAAAGGGCTTTTAGTAGCAAATAACAGAGCCTGTGAAGGCTGTCACTCTTGCACACGAGGGGGTGGGTGGCCAGCACCAGAACAAAAATACACACAGACACACACACACAGACACAGTAACAAAGACACACACACACAGACACAGTAACAAAGACACACACACACAGAAACAAAGACACACACACACAGACACAGAAACAAAGACACACACAGACAAAGGCATACAGACCAACCCACTAACCCAAAGAAAATTATCCCCGTGTAGCCTTAACAGACTGTAGGGGCAAGTGCTGTTTGCTAGTAGCACCTATGAAGTCCGGCACTGTAGCACACTAGGGGGTCGGTGACCAGCACCACGCCCGACCCGCCTTTGTCTCCCCAGTGGCGATGTTTGCACGTCGCAGCAGGTACTCATTTGAGGCTGAGTCGACCTAGATAAGAGCCTGGACCGATTCCGATAAACGTCACTGGTGTTGGTGAACCGGTCATGGGCCTCCCCTAGGTCGACTCAGCCTGAAAAAAGAGTTCCTGGTACGGTGTGTAAACATCACCACTGGGGAGACAAAGGCGGCCAGGCGTGGTGTTGGCCACCCACCCCCTAGTGTGCTGTGCCGGCCTTCATAGGGGCCGTCCATAAATGACGTCACACGATTTTTGATCCCCCCCCCCCTTCGTCACACGGCGTCACAAAAAGTCAGACCCCCCCCCTCAAATATGACGTCACAAAGCTCTGCCCCCCCCAAAGAAAATAAAACATGCTTCAAATCGCTTTAAACTATTGTCATTGTAGTGCCTATTTAATGTGGCGCTGCACTCTGATGTTGTAGGAGAAAACATTTATAAAAAAAGTATATTTAATTAAGTAGAACGTGTTGTCGAAATTTATTTAAATTTGCGCATTTTGACGTGACGTCACATTTCTCAACCCCCCCCCCCCCCCCCATCGTCACAAATATTTGCCCCCCCCCCCAGGTGCGTGACGTCATTTATGGACGGCCCCATAGGTGCTCGCTGACAGCACTTGCCCCAACAGCCTGTGAAGGCTACACGGGAGATCTGTGTCTTTGTGTGCGTGAGTCTGTGCGTTGTGCCCGTTTCTCTGCGCTGCTCACACTCCCGTGCTCTCAGCACGCACGACTCAGATCCAGAATCCTCACTGAGTCATCATCATCACCCACCCACAGTGCGGGGTAGAGCGGTTGACTAAACGAGTGGTGGACGGAGTGCAGCAGCTCCATGGAGTCGGCGCGGTAAAACGACAGCAGCCCCGCCTCCCAGTGCAGGTGACACCCGACTCTCCGGGGAGGATCCCTCACCGGCACTGAGGTCGATACACCACCATGACGCACGTAGCAGCTGTTGTTATCTTTATATAAAACCCAGGATGAGTCGTTGTATCCCAGCCTGCACTCGTTACCAAGCCCTTTCCGTGCGATCGTCCCGTACGCGACTCCAACCTCACAGCGCCCCGCCGCACCCCCCACGTCCACCTCCCAGTAGTGCTGACCCGATGAGAAGCTCTCGGAGCACTGGGCTTGTGGCCACCAGTCAAAGCGGTGCGGGTGATCAGGGCGACCCTGGGAGACAGCGGTCCACGTCACCGTCCTGAGGTCCGAGGAAATCTGGAGGTTGTTGTCGGCCGAGTTTGTGTCCACAGTCGGTGAGCGTCCGTCTGCAGTAATCACAGTAGCCGTGTAACAACAGCACCACTATAACAACAGCACTCGTGCACTAACACGCACGTGCACTACAATAGAGCAATTCATAATGAGCATTGTTATACAACGTTGTAATGCGTAGCTATCGGTGTGATGACATGTGACAGGCATTTTGTAAATCCACTGCTGGATGAGGGCCTCCTTACGCCGTAGGGGTCGCGGGGGACATTTGACCATACTTCACCACGCCGGTCACCGCGCGTTGGCGAAGGCAGGTGGCGCAGCTGGCGAGAGCACAGAAGTACAGTACAGCGGTGCGTTTGTCTGCCCCGCCATCTACATTTTTAAAAGTCGAGCTTCAGTTCAATATTCACTGTGTAATAGATGTACAACATGTGATGATACCATCAAAATGTGAACTGCTCTATATATTCTAATGCAAGGCTGAAAATTAAAAATTTATTAATTGCTTTCAACATGTATTTGTTAAAAAAGATTTCTTGAAATAGAACGATCAAACATAGAACAATTGTTACGTTTTTTCGGTAAAGTCACGTAGGTAATAATAGTAAAATAAAGTGATACAGTAAATCTAGCTGTGACGCTCCCACCTGAAGACGGAGACTTGTGTTGCCTCCGAAACATCGTGATGTAATTGAGTTATTTTCTTTTATTATAATATTTATTTATTTTTACCTACGTGACTTTACCGAATCAACCTAAGAGTATGAATCCTTGCAGTCACGAAAGCTTCAAATCTAGAATTAATTGTTAAGTTAAATCAATAAAGTTCTAATAATAAAAAATAAAACATTCCAATAAGAAAGTAATAGGACTTTTCAAAATCGCAGCCTTTGCGATTTGCCAATCGCGTTGTTTCAAATTGCGACTTCGATTTGAAATCGATTCATCGTTCAGCCCCACTGTGCGGAAGTGCCCGTGGGAGGCAGTGGGTCACAGCAGCAGCGGCAACGTGGATATCAACACCGCCGCAGCGTCTCTGTGTGTGTACAACAAACACAAACATCTCCCGTGTGTCACCTTTCACAGGCTGTAGGGGCAAGTGGTGTTGGTGAGCACCTGTGAAGGCCGGCACGGCACGCGAGGTGGGTGTGATAGTGTAGTGATGTACACTCGTGTGTGTGTGTGTGTGTGATGGTGTAGTGATGTACACTCGTGTGTGTGTGTGATAGTGTAGTGATGTACACTCGTGTGTGTGTGTGATAGTGTAGTGATGTACACTCGTGTGTGTTATAGTGTAGTGATGTACACTCGTGTGTGTGATAGTGTAGTGATGTACACTCGTGTGTGTGATAGTGTAGTGATGTACACTCGTGTGTGTGTGTGTGTGATGGTGTAGTGATGTACACTCGTGTGTGTGTGTGTGTGATAGTGTAGTGATGTACACTATGTGTGTGTGATAGTGTAGTGATGTACAATCGTGTGTGTGTGTGATAGTGTAGTGATGTACACTCGTGTGTGTGTGATAGTGTAGTGATGTACACTCGTGTGTGTGTGTGTGATAGTGTAGTGATGTACACTCGTGTGTGTGATAGTGTAGTGATGTACACTCGTGTGTGTGTGGTAGTGTAGTGATGTACACTCTGTGTGTGTGTGTGATAGTGTAGTGATGTACACTCGTGTGTGTGTGTGTGATAGTGTAGTGATGTACACTCGTGTGTGTGTGTGATAGTGTAGTGATGTACACTCGTGTGTGTGTGTGTGATAGTGTAGTGATGTACACTCGTGTGTGTGATAGTGTAGTGATGTACACTCGTGTGTGTGTGGTAGTGTAGTGATGTACACTGTGTGTGTGTGGTAGTGTAGTGATGTACACTGTGTGTGTGTGGTAGTGTAGTGATGTACACTGTGTGTGTGTGATAGTTTAGTGATGTACACTCGTGTGTGTGTGTGTGTGTGTGATAGTGTAGTGATGTACACTCGTGTGTGTGTGTGTGATGGTGTAGTGATGTACACTCTGTGTGTGTGATAGTGTAGTGATGTATACTCGTGTGTGTGTGTGTTAGTGTAGTGATGTACACTCGTGTGTGTGTGTGTGATAGTGTAGTGATGCACACTCGTGTGTGTGTGTGTGATAGTGTAGTGATGTACACTCGTGTGTGTGTGTGTGTGTGATAGTGTAGTGATGTACACTCGTGTGTGTGTGTGATAGTGTAGTGATGTACACTCGTGTGTGTGTGTGTGTGATAGTGTAGTGATGTACACTCGTGTGTGTGATAGTGTAGTGATGTACACTCGTGTGTGTGTGTGTGATAGTGTAGTGATGTACACTCGTGTGTGTGATAGTGTAGTGATGTACACGTGTGTGTGTGTGTGATAGTGTAGTGATGTACACTCGTGTGTGTGATAGTGTAGTGATGTACACTCGTGTGTGTGTGTGTGTGATAGTGTAGTGATGTACACTCGTGTGTGTGTGATAGTGTAGTGATGTACACTCGTGTGTGTGTGTGATAGTGTAGTGATGTACACTCGTGTGTGTGTGTGATAGTGTAGTGATGTACACTCGTGTGTGTGTGTGATGGTGTAGTGATGTACACTCGTGTGTGTGTGATAGTGTAGTGATGTAAACTCGTGTGTGTGTGTGATAGTGTAGAGATGTACACTCGTGTGTGTGTGATAGTGTAGTGATGTAAACTCGTGTGTGTGTGTGATAGTGTAGAGATGTACACTCGTGTGTGTGTGTGATAGTGTAGTGATGTACACTCGTGTGTGTGTGATAGTGTAGTGATGTACACTCGTGTGTGTGTGATAGTGTAGTGATGTACACTCGTGTGTGTGTGATAGTGTAGTGATGTACACTCGTGTGTGTGTGTGATAGTGTAGTGATGTACACTCGTGTGTGTGTGTGATAGTGTAGTGATGTACACTCGTGTGTGTGTGTGATAGTGTAGTGATGTACACTGTGTGTGTGTGTGTGATAGTGTAGTGATGTACACTCGTGTGTGTGTGTGATAGTGTAGTGATGTACACTCGTGTGTGTTTGTGTGATAGTGTAGTGATGTACACTCGTGTGTGTGTGATAGTGTAGTGATGTACACTGTGTGTGTGTGTGTTTGATAGTGTAGTGATGTACACTGTGTGTGTGTGTGTTTGATAGTGTAGTGATGTACACTCGTGTGTGTGTGATAGTGTAGTGATGTACACTCGTGTGTGTGTGATAGTGTAGTGATGTACACTCGTGTGTGTGTGATAGTGTAGTGATGTACACTCGTGTGTGTGTGATAGTGTAGTGATGTACACTGTGTGTGTGTGATAGTGTAGTGATGTACACTGTGTGTGTGTGATAGTGTAGTGATGTACACTGTGTGTGTGTGATAGTGTAGTGATGTACACTCGTGTGTGTGTGTGATAGTGTAGTGATGTACACTCGTGTGTGTGTGATAGTGTAGTGATGTACAGTCGTGTGTGTGATAGTGTAGTGATGTACACTCGTGTGTGTGTGATAGTGTAGTTATGTACACTCGTGTGTGTGTGATAGTGTAGTGATGTACACTCGTGTGTGTGTGATAGTGTAGTGATGTACACTCGTGTGTGTGTGATAGTGTAGTGATGTACACTCGTGTGTGTGTGATAGTGTAGTGATGTACACTCGTGTGTGTGTGATAGTGTAGTGATGTACACTCGTGTGTGTGTGATAGTGTAGTGATGTACACTCGTGTGTGTGTGATAGTGTAGTGATGTACACTCGTGTGTGTGTGATAGTGTAGTGATGTACACTCGTGTGTGTGATAGTGTAGTGATGTACAGTCGTGTGTGTGATAGTGTAGTGATGTACAGTCGTGTGTGTGATAGTGTAGTGATGTACAGTCGTGTGTGTGATAGTGTAGTGATGTACACTCGTGTGTGTGTGTGATAGTGTAGTGATGTACACTCGTGTGTGTGTGTGATAGTGTAGTGATGTACACTCGTGTGTGTGTGTGTGTGATAGTGTAGTGATGTACACTCGTGTGTGTGTGTGTGTGTTATAGTGTAGTGATGTACACTCGTGTGTGTGTGTGTGTGTGTGATAGTGTAGTGATGTACACTCGTGTGTGTGCGATAGTGTAGTGATGTACACTCGTGTGTGTGTGTGATAGTGTAGTGATGTACACTCGTGTGTGTGTGTGATAGTGTAGTGATGTATACTGTGTGTGTGATAGTGTAGTGATGTACACTCGTGTGTGTGTGTGATAGTGTAGTGATGTACACTCGTGTGTGTGTGATAGTGTAGTGATGTACACTCGTGTGTGTGTGTGTGTGTGTGATAGTGTAGTGATGTACACTCGTGTGTGTGTGATAGTGTAGTGATGTACACTCGTGTGTGTGTGTGTGATAGTGTAGTGATGTACACTCGTGTGTGTGCGATAGTGTAGTGATGTACAGTCGTGTGTGTGATAGTGTAGTCATGTACACTCGTGTGTGTGTGTGTGATAGTGTAGTGATGTGTACTGTGTGTGTGATAGTGTAGTGATGTACACTCGTGTGTGTGATAGTGTAGTCATGTACACTCGTGTGTGTGTGTGTGATAGTGTAGTGATGTACACTCGTGTGTGTGTGATAGTGTAGTGATGTACACTCGTGTGTGTGTGTGATAGTGTAGTGATGTACACTGTGTATGTGTGATAGTGTAGTGATGTACACTCGTGTGTGTGTGTGATAGTGTAGTGATGTACACTCGTGTGTGTGTGTGTGTGATAGTGTAGTGATGTACACTCGTGTGTGTGTGTTAGCCCAGTGATGTACACTCGTGTGTGTGTGTGTGTGATAGTGTAGTGATGTACACTCGTGTGTGTGTGATGGTGTAGTGATGTACACTCGTATGTGTGTGATAGTGTAGTGATGTACACTCGTTTGTGTGTGTGATAGTGTAGTCATGTACACTCGTGTGTGTGTTAGTGTAGTGATGTACACTCGTGTGTGTGTAATAGTGTAGTTATGTACACTCGTGTGTGTGTAATAGTGTAGTGATGTACACTCGTGTGTGTGTGTAATAGTGTAGTGATGTACACTCGTGTGTGTGTGTGTAATAGTGTAGTGATGTACACTCGTGTGTGTGTGTGTGTGATAGTGTAGTGATGTACACTCGTGTGTGTGTGTGTGTGATAGTGTAGTGATGTACACTCGTGTGTGTGTGTGTGATAGTGTAGTGATGTACACTCGTGTGTGTGTGTGTGTGTGTGATAGTGTAGTGATGTACACTCGTGTGTGTGTGTGTGATAGTGTAGTGATGTACACTCGTGTGTGTGTGTGATAGTGTAGTGATGTACACTCGTCTGTGTGTGTGATAGTGTAGTGATGTACACTCGTGTGTGTGTGTGATAGTGTAGTGATGTACACTCGTGTGTGTGTGTGATAGTGTAGTGATGTACACTCGTGTGTGTGTGTGTGTGTGATAGTGTAGTGATGTACACTTGTGTGTGTGTGACTAAGGTGTCTGTGATGGTTCCACCTGGGTCACAAATCCTACTACCCCTCAGGCTGCGCAGACCATTAAAATTGGATTCCCCAGAGGCAGGTATCCTCTTGTCTCCCTTCAATTACTTTGAGGTTAAATGGGTAGGTAGGCGCCTTGACGGCCGTGTTGGCGGGCCAGGACCCCTTTTTACAGGTCCTAAATTCGGGGCCCTCGCCGATCGTCGTTCCAGCCGGTGCCTGTTTTAGCGCATGCTACCCCGGGCCCCCCTCCCAATGACGCTAGGCCGGCTGGAGGGGTTGTGGCAGGCGTACTGCACAAGGGGAGAACCAACGCATCGTGGATCGATGTGTTGTGTCACAAGAATGTCTCATTATCCTCCGAGGAGCGCTAGCCGCTCCGCGAACTCATCGTGAGGTTCACCGATGTGTTTAGCCAGAGTGAATTCGATCTCGGTCGCACCACTCTCCTGCAACATCACATAGATACGGGCAACTCGACCCCTATTCAGCTAAATTCGCACCGCTTTAGCCCGGCGGAAAAGGATCATGTCCGCTCCGCACGTGACGAGATGTTGGCAGCGGACATTATCTCCCCATCCACTAGCCCTTGTGGTGCCCCCATTGTGCTAGTCAAGAAACGGGAACGGGAGTCTCCGTTTCTGCGTCGACTTCCGTAAATTAAACAAGATCTCGGTGGCCGATGCATATCCATTGCCTCGCATGGACGATTCTCTGGACGCTCTCTCGGGTGCGCGGTTCTTTTCGACCCTAAACTTGCTCTCAGGCTTCTGCAGTTGCCACTGGACGAGGCCTCCAGACCCAAGACAGCATTCCGCACACCCCAGGGGCTGTTCCAATTCAATCGGCTTGCTATGGGTCTCCATTCGGCCCCGGCCACCTTCTAGCGTCTCATGGAGATGGTCTTGGCGGGGCTGCAGTGGTAATCTTGTTAAATCTACTTGGACGATGTTATTGTTTTTGGCCATAGGTTTGACGAGCACTTGCAACGCCTTGAGGCAGTGTTCCTCAAAGTGCGGGCCGTGGGCTTGAAGTTCAAACCACAGAAATGTCATTTATTGCAACCATTGGTGAAGTATTTGGGACACATTGTGAGTGTGTCAGGTGTTGCCACGGATCCGGAAAAGACAGCTTGTGTCCGGACGAGGCCGACTCCTACATCTGTTGCTGAGGTTCGTAGCTTTGTTGGCTTTGCATCGTACTATAATCGGTTCGTCCGCGATTTTGAGACAATTGCGAAACCACTGCACGCACTCTCCGCCAAAGGTCAAAAGTTTTGCTGGGGGATAGAGGAGGAAGCCGCTTTTGTGGCGCTTCGTACGGCCTTGGCGGACGCGCCACCCCTGGGGTATCCGGACTTCTCCAAACCGTTCCTCCTCGATATTGATGCCAGTGACACGGGCATTGGGGCTGTCCTGGCTCAGGTGGTCGACGGGGTTGAGAGGGTTGTTGCCTATGGCAGCCGTGTTTTGTCTCCCAAAAGCAGTACTGTGTGACCCGGAGGGAGTTGCTGGCCATAGTGTTTTTAGTCCAGCTGTACAGGCCCTATTTGTATGGTAGGTGGTTTACCATCCGGACCGACCATGCGGCCCTGCAATATTCCCTGCGGATTGACCAGCCGTCGGGTCAGCTGTCCCGCTGGCTCGAGGTGCTCCAAGAGTACCCCTTCGACGTCATCCACAGGAAGGGGACACAGCATGGGAATGCGGATGGCCTTTCCAGGCTGCCTACAGACGGCGGGTGCGCTTGTGCCCTGGGTTGTAGCCGCTGCAAAGCCCCAGTGGACACTGCGGCCCAGTTGGTTGCATCGGCCGAAGCGGCCCCCCTTCTGGGTGTGGCCTTGCCTGTTGATTTCGGCCTGGGACTCCCCTGAGAGGTTTGGTCTAAGTTGCAGATGGAGGATTCTTCTCTGCTGAGGCTACGACGCTGTGTTGGGCCAAATGCTCGGAGCTCAGCTCCATCGGCTGCCCCGGTGATTGACGTGCATGACGGCCTCCTCATGCGTTGGGATGCCCAGTTGGAACGCTATTGTGTGGTTGTGCCCATTGGCGTGCGAGATAAATTGATCTGAGCCATTCACGAGAATCTTATGCTCCTTGGCACAAAGAAAATCCACACTTCGCCCTACCACCCCCAGTCCAACGGGATGGTAGAGTGCTTAAACCACACCTTCACATCCATGCTGTGCCACCACGTGAGTACGTCCCAATCGGATTGGGACCTGTTCATTCCGGGGGTTCTGGCTGCGTATAGGTTGGCTGCGCATGCCTCGACAGGGTTCTCGCCTTTTTATTTAATGTATGGGAGGGAACCGGAGCCCCCGATGCATATCCAGCTGGACCTGGGTCCTTCAAATAAGGCTCGCCAGTGCCTGCCCCAATGAAAGTCGCGCTTGACCGGCTGCGTGAGGCATGGCAGGTGGCCTTGGATAATTCGGCCAGCCGGCAGGCGGCTAACGAGTGCTTGCCCAAACACCAGGCTGTTGGCCTTCCATGGGAAAAGGTCCAGAAGGCGTGGCTGCACTGCCCCCAAGTACCTGTTGGCACGTCCCCTGAATTGCATCGTCCTTGGCAGGGCCCTGTCGAGGTCATAGAAGTCCGCCGACCGCAGTGCATCCCTATTCAGTTGGGCCGCCGCCACTGGATTGTGCACCCGTCTCGGTTCAATCGAGTTGTACCGCCTGGCCTCACTCATTCATCCCCACTTCAGGAGCGGCCAGCGATTGATGCGTGCGACAAGCCGGGCCGCACGGGTTGTTATGGCGCGAGCGATACCCTGCCTGTGTGTGCGCCTGCAGAGTCCCCGCCAGTAACATCAACAGCGACGCCTCATCCGGCGGATGTACCGGCGACGGACTTGACACCTGCCAGTAGACCGCCGGTTCTGATGCCCGACGCTGCGCGGGGAAGCGGGCCGGCGTCACGCACACACTCACGGGGCGTGCGGATACTGTGACGGCCAGTGGAGCTGTTTCTTCGTCCCCTGCCTTCCTCAGACACTTTTATGGTGTCCCACGTGGGGACTGTCTCCAAACTTTGCCTTGTATCATGCTGCCTAGTAATGGTTACCGTTGGGTAGGCTGATTTTTTTTCACGGGGGGGTGGGTAATGTAGAGGAGTAGTCGGGGACATTACGTCACGCTCACCTTCTGGTGCGGTGACATCACAGGATGTGACGTCATGCGGACCTTCCGGTAGGATGACATCACGGACAGTGACGTCATGCACGGGGGGCGGGGCGATGACGTCATGTCTCCGTGGGGTACTTAAGCTGGAGCCCGTGACGTGAGCGGGGTCGTCGCAGGAGCCCGGATAACGTGAAGGGTGGAAGTTTGGACCCAGGGGTAGGGCTGACGGGGAATAAGGGAAATCTAGCACGAGGGTTAGGAGTGGCTGCTTTACCCGGTCGGCCGATGTTGGTTGAGCCCTCGGGCTGGCGCAGTGGGAAGAGCCCGCTAAGTCAGTGTGTTAGGAGTCCCAGTACCCTATCCCTGGAGAGAATTATATTAGCCCTTAGCCCATAACTGGCGTAATCCCCTAATAGTCCCTTGGCGTAAGCCCCTAATAAGATTTGCCCCTGAGTCGTCTTTGCACTGTAACATATGTACAATGATACACATGGTCAGCCACAGTTATAGCCCAGTGTGGCTCTGTGAGCCTCGGGAATTAACACCCAATCCCAATAATCCTTGAGGTGCCTTAGAAGGGATATAGCAGCCTCAACCAATAAAGATGAAACCTAATGCTGAGTTAGCCTGGCTATGCACCTCATGCATTAACAATGAACCTTTTGCATTACTACGGTAATGTAGTCTGGCTCTAGTCTGAGGATGACATCCATGACCGAGAAACCTCCTCTACTAATAGATGAATCTGCTACAATGGTTACTTTGGCCGACAACATCCACACTCGATATTATACACTCACACCTCCAATTAGCACGGTTGGCTAAGTGCAGTGGGAAACAAGTTCAATATACACGTGTAGTATTAATAGAGCACTGTAAGAGTGATTTACACTCATGCGTTTGCTATACATTAACATTTAGAAAATACACTACCTGTGTAACTGTCACGTTTCTTATGATATGCAGAGTGATAAAGTTATCACCTGAGCCTGGAATATGGACACTGAACCCTACGACTTATGAAAGTTGATCGAGCCTAAATGTAACAGCCTCGAAACGAGACTTATTCTGCTTCTGTGAGTCTCGGGCATTAACACTGCGTCATATGAATCATGATTTTACACTGATATTGATGCCCTCGCTTCTGGATGAGTGAAATAAGTGCTATTAGCAATGGAGGGTTGTGTTTGTTGTGCAACGATTGGAGACTAAGCTCAGGCTAGACTCACAGCAATGAGTACATTGACTATACTAGGTATCAGCTAGAACTGGGGATTGAACCCAGGACCCTAGTATCTGGAATCAGTTGTTTCAATAGCCAAGGTCTCCCCTCCACACTGGGGCAGGAGTGATGAACTCACAGACGAGAGGGAGCAGTCTGCCCATGACTCTCTCAAGGGAGCGGATCGTGGGGGTGTCCAGTGGAGTTGGAGCTGGGGGCGGAGACTTTTTAGGAACCTTTCCCCTGTGACAACGATTAGCAAAAAACAATCAGCATCACCACACACACGGCATCACCACACACACACACAGCATCACCACACACACCCAGAATCACCACTCACACACAGCATCACAACACATACAGTTTCACCACACACACCGCATCACCACAAAAACACAACATCACCACACACACACAGCATCATCACACACACACACAGAATCACCACATGCAAGACAACGTAAAAAATGCAGAACCATTAAATGTAACCTATTTCCTACACACAGCGCATGCCCCATACATAGCCCTTGTGCAATATGCAGTCCTCTATTTATGCAACATTAGCATGGTCACACGCATCCAGTTTGTAACACCAACTCAATATAAACAGCCGATGTTCCACACACAGATAATCACAGACAGCACCAGCACACACAGCAAATGGTCCATATTACCACAAAGAGCATCATCACACACATATGTATGTATTACAATCTTACGCATCGAACGTAGCCAAGCATGCTAATCGAAGGTGAGGGGAATGACAACGAACTAAAACAAAGCAGTTCTAAAGAAATGATCTAGGATAGTATCGTTTAAAGTAATTTAAACATACGGTTACATCAGAACCACCTGACGTTAACTTTAATTCATGCAACAGGGATTAAAATCACTATCCAAGTAAACTACAATCACAATGGTGATTAAAATCACTTTACAAGTAAACACACAGCACAAGGCTCCCACACTGCACCGCCTCGTGGTCTGTGAGGGTCTGTACCTGCGCGTCTCCTCCAGGTGCCCCTGTGGGATACAGAGAGATGCGTCACTGTGATGCTGCCTCCATTCACTCCCAAGGGATCGCTCGCGTTCCCTCTGCGAGTCCCATGACCGGAATATGAATCCCACGTCTTGGCTAATGACCCTGTGAAGGCCAAATCTGTATCCTTGGTTAATAAGTGAAGCGATCTTCTCAAGACCTGAGCATCTCAACCCTTTTGCCAGAGTTTGAGTCCCCTCCAGCCTTGGGCAGTACCCATTTCTGATGGCTTGAGACAGCCTCTCAAATTGATAAGCAATGTCTATTTCTGCAGAGGCAATTCATCAATGTATATTAAGGGTGCTTGAGAGTGGATATCAAACATCTGATAGCAACAGAGCAACTGTATAGCATACCATCAGGTATTTAGAATTGAACTTTATCTGAATGTTATCTTCACGGTAATATGTGGAATTCTCTGCAGGAAATGCGATAATACACATAATTTAATTAGATAGATAGTGGGATTTCAAAAGAAGCCACTATCGTGGTTAAGGGAATTATTATTGTTATTGAAACTGTGTTCTCAAGTTCTAAACCCTCGGGCCAGAAGCCTCTCTACTGCTGAGGGCTCTGTCCCTGGCTCCATGAGCGCTCTACCTGCAAAAACGTGAGCGAGTCCCTCTCCTCCTGCAGAGTGCGCAGGCGCGCGGCTGCTGCTTGCAGCTCGCTGATCTCGTGCTTGTAATGAGCGATGTTCTTGTCGATCTGGGACAGCAGCTCCTTCTCCTTCAGTTCTGCGCGATGTAAAGCCGTCCTCTCGTCCTCATCGAGTGCCGTTCTCAGACGGGTGAACTCGGCTTTGATTCGCTCCTTCACCCCAGTCATAGATCCCTGTCGAGACACGCAAATTCTAATGATTGACCATTCCCCTCTAAATTTCGATATAAAGCTTTCGTGACTGTAGGGATTCATATTCTTGGTTATTTTGGTAAAGTCACGTAGAAGGGAAATAATAAATTAATAAAAAATTTAACAATAAAATTCTCACGACATTTACCCTCTAGATGAAGCAGTCCCCCTCAACTTCCTTTCGTTCGTCTCTCAAAGTTCACCCATTCCCTTCCACTCCCCTTACCCCTCCCCTCCTTCCCACTCCTCCCCTGCACTTTCGTGACCCCTATGTGCCCTCTGTTACTGTCACGGATCTATTGGCCCTGCCATCTAACTTACTCTATTGTTACCGTTTTTGTTTATATATAAAGCGCCATGAGAGAACGCACTCTATAAATTTAAGATATCATTTTCCATGAGCCATGATTATTAGTTTGATTATTCTGCTTGTTTGCCCAGAAAGATCTCTCTTGTATGTATGTTGAAGTTCTTTTGCACCGTACATAGCCAACTTGGTTGCAAGACAATTTTTTGCAAGGTCCTGCCAAGTTTTGAGAGTAGAGGGCAACGCTGTTGCTTTGTGGTATTAATTGAGTAACTTCTCAGCATCGTGAAGTTTGGCCAATACCAGTGAGATGTTATGTTTTTTAGCTGCCCGGCGCTCCGCTCGTTTTTGTGAGCTTCACTCCTCTACCCTCCACTCTTGCTGGATGGCGACTGCCTCCAACTGCCCAGGAGCGTCCTTCATGAGCATTCTCCTCCACAGAGGCCAATCTTGACATTGCTGGTACCGGTCATCGGCAAGTCCACTCAGCCCCACATCCTCATGTACCACACCATCTCTTTTCTAGCCCGTGCCATGCCTGTTTATCCCCCTCTGTCTGGTCAAACACAAGCTGATTGGGCATGCGTGGCATTGTGGATCACGCTGTAATTTTGCAAAGGCTAAAATGGCTACATTTCTCGGATTGTGCAATCAACTGGATTCGCAACAACTTATGTCACCGATTTCAAATTGTGTCCATAATGGGGGTCTGACAGGACCCCGATTACTAAGGGAGTTCCTCAGAGCTCTGTGCTTGGCCCTGTTCTGTTTTCTCTCTATATCAACCATATAGGCATCTCCAATCTGCACTTTGACATTTAAGTTTTTGCTGATGACACAGCCCCAACAGCATCTACAACAGGGCTTCGATGGACTTCAACTTAATGCCCTAAAACTGGTCCTCAACATTTATAATTGTCAGCAAACGCCAATTAGCACAGCACTTTTTTTCAAAATACTATAAGGCCTATACTTTTGACATAGGTACATTTTAACAATTCAAAATTTAATTCAATATTTAGCCAGACATCTTCTGTTTGTCTGAAACATGGCTTACCTCACATATAAATCCTAGCCTAATAAAATGTATGGAAATAATAATTTGTGATTAGGTGTGGTAGTATATTTGAAAAATGACTTACCTTGCATACAACTCGCTACTGTAACCAACCCTTGCTCTTTATAATATAATGTATTCTCCAAGTAACCAACATTTTACTCTGATGTGTTGCTATAGACCGTCAAATAGTAAAATAGAATATTAATCTCTGGATTTTATAGAAGCAAACATTGTTTTCCCATTTGATGACGCCTGCAAATTGTTGAAGCTGTCATTCAATCACTCATTTACTACTGTGATCCCGCTTACAGATCAGATCCTAATGAATCACGAAACCGACTAAACCCGATTTATCATTCTGCTCTTCCATTTGCACTGGATGTACCACACATAACCCGCCATTTAAGTAGATGTCTACTTAAAAATCCTATCTCACATCACTGGATCCAAGAAGAAATCTACATTGGGCCGTGTTCATCCACAAAATCCTGATTGGCAAATCTACGCTAATTCATTCACCCCATTGCCAAATCCAAGAAAGCTAAGGCATCCATCTAATTGCATTTTAACTATCCAAAGAACAAACATTGGAATAGGTGACAAAGCCCTTACCATTGCAGCACCAACGTTTTTGAAAAAAAACCTTGTTTCCTTCACATCATAAGTATTCCTTTAAAAAATATTCTGCAACCAGGCGCGGTTCGTACACAAGGGGCATTGGGGCACCGCTCCACCAAGCAGCTGGAGATGAGAAATAATTTTTCTAATAAAAATACTTTTCTATACATTTTTTGTTGTGTTTAAAAAGTATACATATAATGATTCGTTCAACGTGAATTGCCTAATGAAGATAACATTTTAAGTTGTTCATATTAGAAACCGCTGCAACGCCACAGTCTGATTTGTGCCTCGGTGAAGTCTCGGGGCGGTTGTGAAGGCGTCCGAATGAGAGCTATCCCTTAATTCATTGCGATTAGATTCTAGTATTTTATCCACGCCGTTTGAGACCTATTCATGGTGGTGAAAATGGTGCCCATGTCTGTAATGATGATGTCACAACGCTAGGTTGCACTGTGCAAATATAGTAGGTCACGGCCTCCACGTAGGTGGGTGTATGACGGTATGTGGCTGTTATTGTACAGTATGCGGTATCTTGGTTTCCTTGGTTAATTCATTGAGTCGTGTCAGCTGATCTTAAATTGTTCTTTAGGCTTTTGGCAGTGTCAAAGTCTATAATTTGCACGTGGAGATCAATCGACATATTCTGATTGAGTATGGTGCTGAGGCTCTGGAGATGAGTAGAAAACTGAATCCTGGAGTCTGCGACCACCACACCTGATCCTCCCACAAATGTTTTCGCCTGCAGTACCTCTGATTTTTATGGATTAAGCAGCATTTCATTTCGTGCAAACCACATGTGCACCGCTGACATGCAATTTTCAAGGTCACCGAGGCTCTCCATATCTAACTTTGAATACACTATGGTATATAATTGTGTCTCATCAGCATATAGATGGAACTTGATGTCATGCGATGAGAGAGATATGTTGAAAATAGGAAGGGCCTGATGATGGACCCTTGTGGTACACCAACTAGGCACAGCGTAATTGATGACTTTTCATCACTCAGCTTCACGGTCCGTGATCGACTTATGTAGGTATGACTCAATCCACGGCAGTGCCATACCTGATACACCAGTATGCTGGTGTTCCATAGTGGAATAACGTCTTTGATCAACGCATTTGGTCAACCCTAACACTCTAAAATTTACATTGTGTACACTAACTCTATAGCATATAATCTATAACCTATACTCGAACACTATAAACAAATACTATTTCATCATGTGCTTCTATTGATATATTTTATCTCCTGGTTAAATACAGTTTAAGTTGATTTTTGTTTTATCGGGTGAGAACTCTAGATTGCGAGAGAGTCTTATTTATCAGAGTAACCTAGGTCAAAAAATACGAAATAAAAAATGTATAAAGCACAGCAACGAAGAAAATAGAAATCAGCACAAAGACAACCATGCCACAAGATAAAACAAACGAGCATAAATATATGCAAAGTAATAAACTCCCTGCAGCACAAGGTCGTCTTGTGTAGATTATACCTATACTGGTCCTACCATTTCGCCAATAGTGAATGTTTTAAGTCATTCAGTAAAATAACGTGAAACACCTCGGCTAGGGGCACGAGATATTAACATTGTTCTTAGAAAAGTTGAATTTTTTTTAAACAATACATCCCATGCACTCGTAACCATAATGATTCAATATCCTGTAGAGTTATTAAGCATTTACTGAAGGATGACAAAGTTCACTTTAATCTACGGAGTTGGCCTCACAGGGAGAGTCACAGACTCCACACGGTGGAGGTCACAGGGTCACAGAGCCCACATGCGGTACCTGCACGTCCCTGCGAGCGGCCTCCATCCGTTCCACAGACGCCTCCGCCTCCCTCCTCTTCTTCTCCACTGCTCGCGTCTCCTCTCCGACTCCACTCTGTAAGAGACGAAGTCACCAGAGGAGACTCCACTCCCTGAGTGACACCCTCTCAGCCCCACACCACACGGAGCCACTCCACAATGGTGGCCCTGAAATGCCCCCCAGAAGAGTGGTCATGAAGTCAGGCTAGACGACTGACAAGTATACAATGCAAGAGACCACCGAGAGGCAATCAACTCATGGTGATGTTTTTTTATGAGATGTTTCTATTAATCCCAGTGACACTGATTATTTAAATGCCACGTTGTTATTCCCAGTGATGGCTTTTACCAGCTCGTGTGTGGTATCATTCACTCCTGAGTGGTTCTCACTCCCTGAGGGCCTCACCTTCCGTATCTCATGCACATCCTCTAGTGTGTTGACATCATGCCCTCTATGGTGTCCGGCGATTGTGCAGACCGTGCAGATCAGGCTTTCGTCCTGTTTGCAGAAGAACCTGTAAGGGTCTCCATGCTGCTGGCATCTTCGCTCCTCCAGGCTGACAATGGGAGCCACCAGGACGTGGTCAATCAATCTCGGGTTGTTCAGGTGAGGTGTCAAGTGGGACCCACAGAAGGAAGTCTCACACCTGAGACAGGTCTTCACTGCACGAGTCTCCCCATCACCACAGGTGTCACAGAAGACAACTGCAGCCATCCTCTCTCCAACTCTGAGCTGCTCCACCAGGTTGGCGAGCGCCACGTTCCTCTTCAGCTGGGGTCGCTCAGGGAAGGCCGCTCGGCACTGCGGGCAGCTGAAGCTGCTCGCTCTCTCCCAGGCACCGTCCAGACACCGGAGGCAGAACGAGTGTCCGCAGCTCAGCGTGGAGGGGCAGTCAAACGTGCCCAGGCAGATGGGGCAGCTCAGCTCACGGTCGACACAATCACTGGGAGACGCGCTCGCCATGGCCCATGGCTTCACTCGGACTCAGTCGCTCGCCGCGGCTCACAGAGGAGCTATCGCAGCAGCAGCTGCTCACACAGCGGAGACGAACAAGGAAATGAACTGACTTCACCTGCAGTGAAGTTATAAATACCTCGAGACACGCCCTGGAATGTTCCACACGGCGGCTGGGCTCACCTGTGTAGACGTGGCGTTACAGTCACGCACTGTGTAATAGCTAAAACTGCTTTTGTGTTTAGTTTGTCCTTCCCCTGCACTTCTAATATGCACTGTTGGCTACGTGCGGTGTGGAAGAAGTTCAACACACATAGCTTTGACCGGTCTCAATTGATATATTTGTACAAACAAAACCCAGCAGCAGCAACCCGGGACACCGCGATAATGGTTTGTCCCACAGGCTGATTGACCGGCTAGATCAGGCTGTGTGCATTGCACAATGGAACCGCACCTTGTACAAAGATTCTGATGTAAAGGTGAACTTGTTTTTTTCCATCTGTGTCTTTATCCATTTTTTTCTTGCAAGGCCTTTTTAAAGTTCGCAGTCTGTAATCGTCTTCCACCTTTATCAACTAATATTTTAACTACTGGCTTCATGCATCCTCTGTTCATCTGTCAATCATTTTTTAGTTTTTTTATTCCCACGACACCGTTTTATTCTGGGTGAATGGTGTATGTTGAACTTCTTTTTCACCGTACGTAGTTAACCGTGCTAATCGAAGGTGTGTGGGTGAGTGTGGAGGTGGGTGATTGGTTTCGTGTGTGGGTGAGTGGTTGGGTGAGTGGGTGTGTGGGTATGTATGTTGAACTTATGTCGCAGCGTACATAGCCACTCGTGCTAATCAGAGAGGCGAGTGAGTGGGTGGTGGTGGTTGAGTGAGTGGAGGGGTTATTTGGTGAGATGGGAGACAGATGAGCAGGAGGATGGCGTGAAGGGTGGGCGAGTAGGAGGTGAGGTAGGGAGGGAGGGTGAGTGGGTGGCTGGGAGGGCGTGCAGCAGTGATTGGGTACCTGGGTGGGTGGCCTCACGCATTACCACAGCGAACAGCCTCTGGCTAAACAAACATCATGGTTCATTTAAGCTCATATGACTTTCACCGTCCATTTTCCTATTATGCGTAAAAAAAATTAGGATTATAATCTTAGAAACCTAAAAAAATATTTATTAATCACCTATTGTTAATGTGAATATTTTACATCCTGGACTCGTTGAGTTTGGACGATTTTATATATAAAAAAAAATATTTAATTAAAATTTACCAGGTAAGGCCCACTGAGGTATATAGCTCTTTTCAGAAGCGATCTGGCCACAAATGATAGCTCACAGACGTGGCTTATTACGTGGACATTTCTAGCAGCCAAACACTCTAAGTGCATGTTTCTAAGTGTGGAGGGAAAAATTGGAGAACCCTGAGACAAATCCACACGACTACGGTGAGAGAGACAAGCAAACTACAAGAACACGTACAGGCGTCAGGGCCGGGATCGAACCGACGACCTCCTGTATACCAGGCGAGGTAGTTAACATCTCATAGCCACCGCGGCGAGATGTAAAAAAAAAATCAGAGCAGCGACAACGAACAAGGAAACGAGCTGACTTCACCTGCAGCTAAATTATAAACACCACGAGACGCGCCCTGGAATGTTGCACGCGGCAGCCCGAACTCACCTGTGTAGACGTGGCGTCACATTCACACACAGTGTCAAGGTTAAAGAGTCGCAATTGATATATTTTTACAAAAACCCCACGGTAACCATGAAAACGGTGATGGTTTGTCCTATAGACTGGTTACACCCGCTTGGCTGAGGCTGTGTTTTTCCACTGTAAACCTCACCGTGTAAATTTGTATTAAAGATTTAAAATTATAAGTAGGCTATCGCGACCAATATTATCTATAAAACGTGTTTTTGGGGTAGATCGCGTAAATATAAGTGTCGTTAAACCCGCCACCACCCGACACAACCAATGAGTAAGGTTTGTCACGTAAACAAAATAAGTAATATTTAAAAAATATTTTTTTTAAACACGCTTTAATGAAATGTACCATACTCTTCTTGGTTCTTTCGGTAAAGTCACGTAGACAAATAAAACATAACAAAATAATTCTCACGACGTTTCGGCCACAACGCAAGCAGCCGAGGCGACAGCGTCAGACACTGTCGCCTCGGCTGCTTGCGTTGTGGCCGAAACGTCGTGAGAACTGTATTTTATTATGTTTTATTTGTATTATTTTATTACTTCCCTTCTACGTGACTTTACCGAAAGAACCAAGAAGATGAATCCCTACAGTCACGAAAGCTTTAAATCGAAATGTTATGTTTTATTTTTATTATTTTATTATGTTTTATTTTTATTATTTTATTATGTTTTATTTTTATTAGTTAATTATTTTTTATTTGTATTATTTTATTATGTTTTAATTTTATTATTTATTATGTTTCATTTAAATTTTTTTATTATGTTTCATTTTTATTATTTTATTACTTCCCTTCTACGTGACTATACCGAAAGAACCAAGAAGATGAATCCCTGCAGACACGAAAGCTTTAAATCGAAATTGTACCATACTCGTAATGGCAGAACTCGACGACTCCAGGAAGTGGCCCCGAAGCTTGCCACAACGTAAGGGACCGTGGTGATTTACAGCCAACGTTAGTTGAGCGTGGACAATTAGACCCAAGCCGAAACATAACATGTACAAATTTATGTTTAAAAATACTTGTTTTTATAGAGTATAGTATTGTCATCAGTATGACGTAAGTATACCAAGTTTGCAGTCGATACCACATTGGGAAGTGGGTTAAAATTTAGTTAAAAGATTTGAGGATACGACAACAGACAGTGAGTTCAATAAAAGCGTGTAATAATAATAAACACATTCCTGCTAGGGCGAGGCTGTGCGTTTTGCCCAGCAAACCACACAGCTGTCAGTTCGTATTCAAGATTTAACAAGAAAATATTCCACTAAACCAGGGGGTTCCGAAACCAAAACAACAAGGAGAGACATTTTTTCTTATTTTTTACAATTCAGTAAGTAAAATAGAAACCAAACAACTCATTATTTCAAGAGCCGCAATACAACGTGGTGTGTGTACGAGAGAAGGTGGTGGTCCTTGATAAATAAGAACGTGGTGTGAGTACGAGAGACCGTGGTGGTGGTGGTCCTTCATAAATAAGAACGTGGTGTGAGTACGAGAGACGGTGGTGGTGGTGCGTGATAAATAAAAACGTCTCACGAAGCAGCCGTCCCTCAAAGAGCCGCACGCCGCTACGGAGCTGCAGGTTGCCGACCCCGTGCCCTGAACCAACTGGCGTGACCGTCAAGTAATAATACTTTCATTAGTATAATGTTATAATCATAATTAAATTATTACTTAATTTGAAATAGATAATAATAAAATGACGATTCAGCTATTTTTTTATGTATTATTAATTTAATTATAATTAAATAACTGAAATACTGACACCTAAACAATAATTAAATAAAAAATAAATGGTTGTGCTATAATACTTTGACGATAATAATGCAACAATAGTATTTTTATAATAAAATAATACATTTCTACTGATTACATAATCATGCAGTAATGGTAATATAATAATTAACATTTACAAAGCGCCATTGAACAATCGCTCTCGGGGTGCTATGCGTGGTAAGTCAGAAAATAGTGAACATCACCCAATGAAAGAAGTGAGAAGAACGTTTGAACATCACTAAAGGGAGAAAGCCATTTTAAACAGAGACGGCTTTAGTGGAGATGTGAAGATGAGCAGTGCCTCGGAAGTCCCCTTGACCTCGAAGGGCAACGAGTTGCAGAGTGTAGGTGCCATAATTGCCAACGCACCTCCACGTGTGCAGCCTGGAGACGGTGGGACGGTGAGCAACGCACAAGCTGAGGATCTTGACGATATTGATGGAATATTCGTGGCTGAAGGAGGTCATGGATGTAGGGAGGAGCAAGTCAATTTAAGGCGAGGGCGAGTTGGTTGGAGCTGCCTTTTTAAATCCTTTATATTAAGTTCACTTGCTTGCTTGCTTAGGACCGTGCAAATCTTTCGGTCGTTTTTTAACCCACTTCCCGTGATCCAATCGAGCTGACATTTTGCACACAGACTCGTTGTGCGTGACAATTAATTTTCGTGAAAAATGTTTTCCCAAATTTTACACTGTTTAGGGAAATGTTTTTAAATATTTAATTACCAATTGCTTAATGGTGGCAGCCATCTCAAGCCAGAGGACGAGAGGACTCTAGCCGCTCCGATGCCACGCATATAAAGGATTTATAGTGAAAAACTTTGTTTTTACGGGTTAATTTTTTCTCGTTGCTATCATTGCCTCTTCTTTCTGCAAGGATTTGTTTTTACACTTTGCAGTTCTTTCTTGGTCTCATTATCTCCATCAGAATATCTGCGAAACGGGTTTATTCCTGGGGGAGATGTTCCCCCTGGTTAATGGCGGCTGGTGAGTAGTGTGTGTGGTGAGTAGTGTGTGTGGATGGTGAGTGGTGAGTAGTGTGTGTGGTGAGTAGTGTGTGTGGATGGTGAGTGGTGAGTAGTGTGTGTGGATGGTGAGTGGTGTGTGGATGGTGAGTAGTGTGTGGATGGTGAGTGGTGAGTAGTGTGTGTGGATGGTGAGTGGTGAGTAGTGTGTGTGGTGAGTAGTGTGTGTGGATGGTGAGTGGTGAGTAGTGTGTGTGGATGGTGAGTGGTGTGTGGATGGTGAGTAGTGTGTGGATGGTGAGTGGTGAGTAGTGTGTGTGGATGGTGAGTGGTGAGTAGTTTGTGTGGATGTTGAGTGGTGAGTCGTGTGTGTGGATGGTGAGTGGTGAGTAGTGTGTGTGGATGGTGAGTGGTGAGTAGTGTGTGTGGATGGTGAGTGGTGAGTAGTATGTGTGGATGGTGAGTAGTGTGTGTGTATGGTGAGTGGTCAGTAGTGTGTGTATGGTGTGTGGTGAGTGGTGAGTAGTGTGTGTGTATGGTGAGTGGTGAGTAATGTGTGTGGATGGTGAGTGGTGAGTAGTGTGTGTGGATGGTGAGTAGTGTGTGTGTGTGCATATGAGATGGTGAGTAATGTTTGTGAATATCGGCTGGTTTGTCGTGTGTAGATGGTGAGTGGTGAGTATTTGTATCAGTGCTCGCAGACAGACAAGAAGCAATGATATAAAATTACTTTACACGGGGTTACAAACCTCACGAGGTACCCCATGGAATGTGCTCAGATGTTTAAGGAATGTAAAAACAAGCCCCGCATCACACAAACATACAAACCTGTCTAGATGTACCTGTAGATTCGCGCCGTTGGCTTTAACAAGTACCAGCGTGTGTCACGCTAGCGCTCATTATTTCCCGCCTGTTGATTGGCCAAAACAACATTTACAATCGGTGATGTTTACACGAAAGAAAGTGTTTCTGTATTTAAAAGTTTAAATACAATAACATGTTTAAAACATGCTTTAAAGTTGAATTACAATTGAATAAAATAATTTGTCCGCTATGACCCACGGTGAGAGAAACCATTATCAACCACAGGGGTGATTCTATTCCATTACTTCAGAATGTTACGACTAAAACTTTACCATATTCCGTCAATTCAAATTGTAATTTGTTATACATTATCGAATAACACTTACAGTGATTTTATAATTCTGTCTTGCTTTGTTGATTATGTTTTAAAGTAAAAGTTAATGAAAAATTATTGTTACCCCCCCCACCCGCTGACTGAGTGGTACATCCCGAACAGCCCAACAGCTACGGTGAGCGATGTGGATCAAAGCAGATACCGGTAACGAGATTTGTTATTATCACGGATGTTAATTTGGCATATTTGTACTGACGTACACCAGAATCGGAATATTTACACTGCAGGAGAAATCCGATGACCTGTAAAGCTCTTTGTAACAGATGTCCAGTAGGGGCACGGGGTAAGAACGTTACAACAACAAACAGAACACAAACATGATAGTAGCGCAAGTACAAGGAAAGTTAACACATCACCATAACACATCCACAGTATTTTAACACCATAACACACCTAACTGTATTCTTAGGTTTTTTCGGTAAAGTCACGTAGGTAAAAATTCTAAATAAAAATTAATAAAAGTAAAATAAAAATTTAATAAAAATCACGACGTTTCGGAGGCAACACAAGCTTCCGTCTTGCCTCCGAAACGTCGTGATTTTTATTTTATTTTACTTTTATTACTTATAATTTTTTACCTACGTGACTTTACCGAAAAAAACCTAAGAATATGAATCCTTGCAGTCACGAAAGCTTCAAATCTAGAACACCTAACAGTAGTTTAACACGTAAAGCTTTCGCGACCAATAACCATTATACAGTTTTAATGGCGGTTAACCATCTAACCCAGACAACCTGCATTATGGACATCTACAGTATATATATAAAAATATAAAAGTTAGTAGTTCCCTGCGTCTTGTTGACATTCGGGGCGATTGCCACAAAGTGCTTTGCTTTATCCACCGCTTTCTTTGTTGTCGGAGTGCAGCGACGACTTCGCCTTGGCTCCGTGTCGCCATGGACTGCGTCTGTAGCGCGTTGTGGCGAACGGCGTGCGGGTGGTGCAACTCGTTGACGCACAACAGCAGCTGCTGTTGTTGTTGTTGTACAACATTAATGGTTGACGTCTCATCAATGTCTCTTTCAATTCACTACGCGTGATTTTATCGCAGATGTGACTTTTTTACTTTGACGACGTAATTCTTGATTTGAAGCTGTCGTGACTGCAAGAATCCATACGCTTTGATTGTTTCGGTAAAAAAAAATATCTACGTGACTTTACCTAAAGAACCAAGAATATAAAATATATTGTTCAATGTTTAAAATCGTCAATACCTAAACAAAAGAAGTCTTCATCACCTATTCTTGTCAATGTCAATATTTTACATCCTTTACTCTGGCTGATTTTGGCAAATTCTATTAAAAATATTTCTTTATATTTTACCAGGTAAGATCCACTGAGCTATGTAGCTCTTTCTTTAAGCGACCTGGCCACGATTGAAAGCTCAACAAAGTGGCTTTTCGCGTGGATATTTTTTCAGCCAAAAACTTTAAACGCGTGACGTTGATTCTAAATGTCGAGGGGAAACCAGAGGAAGCAGAAAAAAATCCACGGGACCACGGCGAGAGAGACACGCAAACTACAAATATACAGCAGCAGGCGTCAGGGTTGGAATGGAACCCACGACCTCCTGTATACCAGGCAAGGTAGTTAACATCTCCTAGCCACCGAAGCGATATGTAAAAAGCATGGAGCAGCCACGACGAACAAGGAAACGATCTGACTTCACCTGCAGTTAAAATATGAACACCACTAGACTCGCCCTGGAATGTTCCCCGCGGCAGCCCGTGCTCACCTGTGTAGACTTGGCGTTACATTTGTAATGTAGCTCTCAGAAACACCGTCTTATTCTTCATGTATATTTATTATGAATAAAGTCTGCTGACAACGTAACGAGTGACGATATACACTTGGGTAATTAGACGACTCTATTCTGATGAGACAGTGTAATTCTAGCCTCAAGACTACTCAGAGACGATGGAGACGACGGCGATTCCCCACAACAACAACAGCTCCCAGGTCCGGTTCGCACCCGTCTCTTATTCAATCTCCGCCCTTGTTACACTTCACGACCATTGGGTCACGTGCTTCCTCTCACGTGATCCTGTCAACGCTCGTCCCATCAATCATCATTAGCACTTCAATTAGTAACCATGGTCCCGGGGAGCCGTACTGTCCCTCTATCGCTTCGTACTGTCTTTTCAGATTTAAAAATATAAGTAGGCTAATCGCGACGAATATTATTCATTTAACGTGTTTTTTGGTTAGATCGCGTAAATATTTAACGTGTCGTTAAACCCGCCACCACCCGACACAATCAATGAGAAAGGTTTGTCACGTAAACAAAACACTGGCTAGGGTGAGGCTGTGCGTTTTGCCCAGCAAACTACACCGCTGTCAGATCGTATTCAGGGTTTAAAAAACCGATTCCCCTAAACCAGGGGGTTTAGAAACCAAAATAACGAGACATGTTTTCTTTGTTTGTTACAATTCGGTAAGTAAAAAAACCCAACACGTTATTTCAAGAGCTGCAATGCAACGTGGTGTGGGTACAAGACGGTGGTGGTGGTCCTTAATAAGTAAAAACGTGGTGTGAATATGAGAGACGGTGGTGGTGGTCCTTGATAAGTAAAAACGTGGTGTGACTACGGGAGACCGTGGTGGTGGTCCTTGATAAATAAGAATGTGGTGTGAGTACGAGAGACGGTGGTGGTGGTCCTTGATAAATAAAAACGTGGTGTGGGTACGAGAGACGGTGCTGGTGGTGGTGCGTGATAAATAAGAACGTGGTGTGAGTACGAGAGACTGTGGTGGTGGTCCTTGATAAATAAGAACGTGGTGTGAGTTCGAGAGACGGTGGTGGTGTTGGTCCTTGATAAATAAAAACGGCTCACGAAGCAGCCGTCCCTCAAAGAGCCGCACGCCGCTACGGAGCTGCAGGTTGCAGACCCCGTGCCCTGAACCAACTGGCGTGAGCGTCAAGTAATAATTATAATTTAATAGTCACGTAGGTATAAAATTAATTAAATCACGACGTTTCGGGCGCAACACAAGCGTCCGTCATCAGGTGGGACAACCACAGCAAGAAACAATACGGGTAAACCCATATGGGTTGACAGGTATGGGTATGTAACAACATTACACATCACACTATACAGCACACTATGCACTGTATGTAACTCAGCTATAGTACATGGCAGAGGTGGGACAAAGTCATTGTTATGCAAGTCCAAGTCGAGTCGCAAGTCATCAAATTCATGACTAGAGTCTGACTCGAGTCCAAGTCACATGACTCGAGTCCACATCTCATAGGTGGGACAAAGTCATTGTTATGCAAGTCCAAGTCGAGTCGCAAGTCATCAAATTCATGACATGGTGAGGGTATGTAACAACATTACACACAGGTATACTGTATCTGAGCTGTACACAGTAGATAGTGTGATGTGTCATGTTATGGACAACCTCATCGCTTGAATCTGGGTAGTAAATATTAACACACACTCGCATAGCTACTCAGTGGTGTGAGTTGCACTCTCAAAGACACGTAGAAACTGAAATGCACAAAAATATATATGTACACGTGCAAATACACACGTATTTTTAACAATAAAAACTCACGTTTATTCATGACACTCTGTGGCCTTAAAAGGCAGTACTGTATACAACAGGCGACGTTTCGAGCAAAGGCCCCTCTTCACAGCACGAGAGGTAGAGCGACTCTACGAATGTGCTGAGATTGTTTGTTGTTGTTATTTGTGCGCCACTGCCAAACGTAGCGTCACCAAAACATTTTGGTGATTGGAGAACGGCTCGCCATGCTTCGGCGCTACAGAGGCTGGCGTTGTTATTTATTTATTAATTCGCTGTTGATCCGCTTAACTCTGCCACGTGCACACAGAGAGAAACGCGTGCGTGGGAACCAATTCCAAACCCTTACATTCACTCAAGCAACGATCATCAGAGTACAAACCCCAAGCACGCACGCACTCATTCAGAATCGCCCTCCTCCTTTAACTCTCAATGATGTCCTATGAATAGGTCCGTTGCCTGAAACGTCGTTTAATGTTACTTTTAAGCTCCACGCAGTGTTTTACGAACGCGTTGAGTTACTTTGTGACAGCGAGAGAACGTCCCACATGAACCGTCAGTGCGCACCGCGCTTTCGTGCGTTTGACTGCCCTCTGATGCTCGTGGGTGTTTTGCCTTGCCTCTGTTCTTGGCTCTGTATCAATGTGTTTCACGTTGTTTATAAACGTAAACCGTGTAAGATGTAGATTGTAACGTTTTTATTTGGAGTGATTAGATGTTAACTCCCTCGCCTGGTCTGCAGGAGGTCGTGGATTCGATCCCGACCCCGACGCCTGCTGCATATTAGGAGTTAGCGTGTCTCTCTCACTGGGGTCGTTTTTCCCCTCCACATTTAGAATCAACATCACGCGTTTAGAGTATTAAGCTACTCCTATACATTTCCACACGATAAACCACTTCGTTGAGCTATCATCTGTGATGGCCAGATCGTTTCTGAAAAAGAGCTACATTGTTCAGTGTGCCTTACCTGGTGAAATATAACAAAATATAGTCCACAGTAAACTTATTGAAGTTTTTACGCATGTGTCACTTGACACCGAGCACACCCTTGCGAATGAGAAGTTAAATCGAGCGACTTTCCAGATAAAATATTTTAACCATCAACATCCTGGGGACTCACAACATCGGAGATGAACAAGGAAGCCAACATTACTTAGCACGAGGTTACAAACCTCACGAGACACTCCGTGGAAATGTGCTCAGGTGGTCAAGGTCACAGACACCAGCTTCGTATCGCACGCAGCTGTCCAGACGCAACGTAAGACACGTTACACGGTCGGCTTTGACCACTTCCAGACAGGAGCCAGGTCCACTCGCTACGCTCTCTGTGGGGGCTGCGCTCGCCACGACTCTCAGTGGCTTCTGACCGATAGCCGCTCGCTGTGGCTGAGAGACGCTGTCCCTGGGGCGCACACGGCGGCGACGAACCAAGACACGAATCGACTCTCACCTGCGTAGACAGGAGCGTTGCATTCACATCGCGGTGTTGGGGTTTACAGGTCGCGATTTGTTAGAAAACCCAGAGTGGCCAGGCAAACGGGGATGGTTTGTCCCTTGGACTGATGTCGTCGGCTATGGTGAGGCTTCGTGGGATTCTGCACCAAACCGTACCGTGTAAAAAAATATTAATAAAGTTTAAAAAAAAAGTATGCCGTCTCTATCATTGCCATTATTTTAGCATGACGGTTTCAAATTATCTTTAAAAAGAATCAACTTAATATTGTAATGTTTTTGACAAATGATCTTCTAACTTCACGCGTAAATGAGTGGGGGGATCAGGTGGGAGGGTAGGAGGGTGATCGTATTGGGTGGTTGAGCAGGTGTGTGTGGGTGGGTGGAGATTAGTGTTGTGGTGAGTGCGCTGTGGTACGAACCTGCCGACCCAAATTATTTTCCCACTCACGGCCACCAACACCAGTGACCAGTCTGAACCTGTCATGGGCATCCCCTAGGTCGACTCAGCCTCAAATGAGTACCTGGTGCGGAGTATAAATATCGCCACTTGGGAGTCAAAGGCGGCCGGGCTTGGTGCTGGCCACCCACCCACTCGTGTACCGTGCCAGCCGTCATAGGTGCTCGCTAACAGCACTTGCCCAACAGTCTGTTCAGGCTATACGGGGAATCTTTGTGTGGGTGTGTGAGTGAGTGAGCAGGTTTGCAGGCAATCAGGTGGGAGGGAGATCAGCCGGTAATGGACTCTTGAATATGCATGAGGTGGACGGGTGAGAGGGTGGGCGGGCGAGTAGGTGGGCGAGTGGGTGGGCAGGTGGGAGGGTAGGAGGAACGGGTGGCAGGATGGGCAGGTGTATGGTCGAGCAGGTGTGAGTGTGGGCACGTGGGAGGGAGGGTCTCTGTAGATGGCTGGGTGGGTCGTGGGTTAAAGGTGTGACAGGTATCGGGTAGGAGAGTGTTGGGTGCAGGTGAGTGGGTTGTGGTCATCATTACCAAGCATAGTCATTGTTATTTGTATCATCATCATACTCTTCATCATCATCCATCAGTCGGGATCAATTCATCATAGCTCATCGTGAATACGAACAAGCAAACTGACTGAGTGTGCAGTTATAAATACCACGAGACACGCCATAGAATTTGGCCCAATGCTACAGACAACACTTACATGTGAAGGCGTATGCTGTAGATTTCCAAATCGTACCGGGTTTAATCTCGCGTAATATAACACAAGGCAGTCAGGCTCAGCTCTAAGAGAGAAACATTCAAGCCTGGATGACAATCTTGATAATAATTTTCAAATTTTATTTTTATTCACCCAGAATATTTTGACCCTTGACCCACATACAACGTGATTCCAATTCACAGGTAACCCAGAACACAATCAAGTATACTTATATTTAAGCGATTTAACCCAAGAAACCTTTATTATTGATAATATTGGTCGCGACAGCCTACGAGTTAAAGTCAATTTGTTTAACCAGGTGAGAAATCAAGATACAAGGATGAGTGTCGGTTGCAAGAATGATGATGCTGCTGATTCTGCTGCTACTACTACTACTGATTATATTATTATTAATGCTGCTGGTCCTACTCCTGATAATATTGATGATGCTAGCGATGATGCTGCTGCTTATGCTATTGATTATTATGTTACTGCTGATAATGATTGTATTAGTATTGATTATGGTCCTACTTCTGATACTGATCATGATGATAACGATGGAGCTACCACTGCTAATGCTGTTGCTCCTGCTGTTGTTACTAATTCTGCTGCTGATGATGATCGAGTCGAGTTGAATTTCAATTTAACGAGGTGAGAACTCAGGAGATCAGGATGAGTCTCATTGACAAGAGTGACCTGGGTCACAAAAATGAAAAAAGCAAAACAAGCCAAAATCATGCCAGCAATGAAGCAAATATGAATCTCACCCACAGCCCAGAGCACAATGCGATTAGCGTTCACACAAGTACACAACTGGTACGATATAATCAATGCGTTACAAATAATCTACGTGTTGCTAGACACCCTGAGACTCGAGGTTGGGTTCACACCGTATTGGTGTCTCACGTTAAGGAGGGACGCCGTTGTGGCTAGGATATGTTAACTCCCTCGCCTGGTATGCAAGAGGTCATTGGTTGGATTCCGACCCTGACAGTTGCTGGAAATTTGGAGTTTGTGTTGTCTCTATCCCTGTAATAACACACAGTGTCTGTGTTATTAATGCGTGTTGAGACAATGTTAGTCGTGTCGTATTGTAAGGTAGATCCTCACTCTAGATATATATCAGGCGCTTAATAACTTTAACCCACTTCAAAGTCAAAACACAGTTCCTATTGTTGTCATCAGAAGCGTTATCCCATGAATCGAAGGTTGTGGCTTCAGGCCCAAGTCTTAGAGCAGATAAATAAAATATTAATCAAAACAAATCTTTACGAATATTGGTGGTGAAAGACCTCCTACTACTACTAGGTATTAAAATGGCTTATATCTCTCTCTATGCCCTGTAAAATAAAACTAGTTTGGGTGGGGGGAGGAGGGGGTCACTCGACCCCAGGTTATAACAACAATGTTTTGGCCCAGCGACACTCGGCACACACCACGAGTAGTCCCCCCCTAGTGATGCCATCCCATTCCCACCCCGGGTTTATCACCCAACGAGCGAGTGACTGCGAGGGGGACGGCGCGCGTCACCCCGCAGCGTCACGTGACTCGTGTTCCCAGCACGCCCGCGGTGGAGCTCCGCCCTCTCGGCGTTGAGCGCCACGCGGCGCGAGGGACGATGACGTCAGAGAGAAGCTTGGCTCCCCCCGCCCTCCCCCACCAGTGCGCTAACCACTGCACCACCGCTCCACCCCACACTACGCACATGGCTCTATACACTAAAGACAAAGATCCCCCATGTAGCCTTAACAGACTGTTGGGGAAAGTGCTGTTCGTAGCGAGTAGCAACTATGAAGGCCGGCACTGTGACACACGAGGGAGTGGGTAGGCAGCACTACGCCCAGACATACACACACAAAGACACGCACAGACACAGTAATAAAGGCACAAACATAATAACAAAGACACACAAAGACAGAGACACGCACAGACACAGTAACAAAGACACAAACACAATAACAAAGACACACAAAGACAAAGGAATACATACCAACCCACTTACTCGAAGACAAAGATCCCCCGTATAGCTTTAAAATACTGTTGAGTTAAGTGCTGTTAGTGAGTTTCACCTATGAAGGCCAGCCTGGGAGAGACCCACCTTTGTATCCCCAGGGGTAATGTTTACTCATCGCACCAGGTAGTGATTTGAGGCTGAGTCGACCTAGGGGAGACCCAATGCCGATTCATATAATCGCTATCAATGTTGTTTGTAAACCGGTCATGGGCCTCCCCTAGGTCGACTCAGCCTCAAATGAGTAGCTGGGGCAGTGTGTAAACATCGCCACTGGGGAGACAAAGGCGGTCGGGCGTGGTACTGGCAACTCACCCCCTCGGGTACCGTTCGGGCCTTCATAGGTGCTCGCTAACAGCACTTGCCCCAACAGTCTGTTCAGGCTATACGGGGGATCTTTGTCTTTGTATATCTGTGTGTATCTATCTGTGTTTGTATGTGTCTGTGTGAGTGTGTGTCTGTGTGTGAGAGTGTCTGTATGTATGTATCTGTGTGTATGTATGTATCTGTGTGTATGTACGTGTGTCTATCTGTTTGTGTGTCTGTGTGTTTGTATGCGTGTGAGTGTGTCTATCTGTGTGTGTCTGTGTAGTCTTAACAGACTGTTGGGGAAAGGGCTGTTCGTAGCAAGTAGCAGAGCGTGTGAAGGCTGTCACTCTCGCACACGAGGGGGTGGGTGGCCAGCACCAAAACAAAAATACACACAAACAGACACACACGGACACAGTAACAAAGACACACAAATACACAAAGATACAATAACAAAGACACAAAGACACAGTAACAAAGACACACAGACAAAGGCGTACAGACCAAAAAACTAACCCAAAGAAAATTATCCCCGTGTAGCCTTAACAGACTGTAGAGGCAAGTGCTGTTTGCTAGTAGCACCTATGAAGGCCGACACTGTGGCACACGAGGGGGTCGGTGACCAGCACCACGCCCGACCCGCCTTTGTCTCCCCAGTGGCGATGTTTACACATCGCAGCAGGTACTCATTTGAGGCTCAGTCGACCTAGGGGAGAGCCTGGACCGATTCTGATAATCGTCACTGGTGTTGGTGAACCGGTCATGGGTCTCCCCTAGGTCGACTCAGCCTGAAAAAAGAGTTCCTGGTACGGTGTGTAAACGTCACCACTGGGGAGACAAAGGCGACCGGGCGTGGTGCTGGCCACCCACCCCCTAGTGTGCTGTGCCGGCCTTCATAGGGGCCGTCCATAAATGACGTCACGCAATTTTTGACCCCCCCCCCCCCTTCGTCACAAAAAGTCAGACCCCCCCTCAAATATGACGTCACAAAGCTCTGCCCCCCCCCAAAGAAAATAAAACATGCTTCAAATCGCTTTAAACTATTGTCATTGTAGTGCATATTTAATGTGGCGCTGCACTCTTATGTTGTAGGAGAAAACATTTATAAAAAAAGTTTATTTAATTAAGTAGAACGTGTTGTCTATATTTATTTAAGTTGCGCATTTTGATGTGACGTCACATTTCTAACTCCCCCCCCCCCCCACGTGTGTGACGTCATTTATGGACGGCCCCATAGGTGCTCGCTGACAGCACTTGCCCCAACAGCCTGTGAAGGCTACACGGGGGATCTGTGTCTTTGTGTGCGCGAGTCTGGGCGTTGTGCCCGTTTCTCTGCGCTGCTCACACTCCGTGCTCTCAGCACGCACGACTCAGATCCAGAATCCTCACTGAGTCACCATCATCACCACCCCACACATACAGTGCGGGGTAGAGCGGTTGACTAAACGAGTGGTGGACGGAGTGCAGCAGCTCCATGGAGTCGGCGCGGTAGAACGACAGCAGCCCCGCCTCCCAGTGCAGGTGACACCCGACTCTCCGGGGAGGATCCCTCACCGGCAATTCGGTCCGTACACCACCATGACGCACTGAGCAGCTGTTGTTATATTTATATAAAACCCAGGATGAGTCGTTCTCTCCCAGCCCGCACTCGTCACCACGCCCTTTGCGTGCGATCGTCCCGTACGCGACTCCAACCGCACAGTACCACGCCGCACCCCCCACGTCCACCTCCCAGTAGTGCTGACCCGACGAGAAGCTCTCGGAGCACAGGGCTTGTGCATAGACATCAAAGCGGTGCGGGTGATCGGGGCGACCCTGGGAGACAGCGGTCCGCGTCACCGTCCTGAGGTCCGAGGAAATCTGGAGGTTGTTGTGGGCCGAGTTTGGGTCCACAGTCGGTGAGCGTCCGTCTGCAGTAACGATAATCACAGTAGCCGTGTAACAGCAGCACCACTATAACAACAGCACTCGTGCACTAACACGCACGTGCACTGCAATAGAGCAATTCATAATGAGCATTGTTATACAACGTTGTAATGCGTAGCTATCGGTGTGATGACATGTGACAGGCACTTTGTCCATCCGCTGCTGGATGAGGGCCTCCCTACACCGTGCGGGTCGCGGGGGACATTTGACCATACTTCACCACGCCGGTCACCGCGCGTTGGCGAAGGCAGGTGGCGCAGCTGGCGAGAGCACAGAAGTACAGTACAGCGGTGCGTTTGTCTGCCCCGTCATCTACATTTTTAAAAGTCCAGCTTCAGTTCAATATTCACTGTGTAGTAGATGTAAAACATTTGATGATAGCATCACAATGTGAACTGCTCTATATATTCTAATGCAAGGCTGAAAACTAAAAATTTATTAATTGCTTTCAACATGTATTTGTTAAAAAAGATTTCTTGAAATAGAACGATCAAACATAGAACAATTGTTACGTTTTTTCGGTAAAGTCACGTAGGTAATAATAGTAAAATAAAGTGATACAGTAAATCTAGCTGTGACGCTCCCACCTGAAGACGGAGACTTGTGTTGCCTCCGAAACATCGTGATTTAATTGAGTTATTTTCTTTTATTATAATATTGATTTGTTTTTACCTACGTGACTTTACCGAATCAACCTAAGAGTATGAATCCTTGCAGTCACGAAAGCTTCAAATCTAGAATTAATTGTTAAGTTAAATCAATAAAGTTCTAATAATAAAAAATAAAACATTCCATAAGAAAGTACAGTAATAGGACTTTTCAAAAATCGCAGTCTTTGCGATTTGCTAATCGCATTGTTTCAAATTGCGACTTCGATTTGGAATCGATTCATCGTTCAGCCCCACTGTGCGGAAGTGCCCGTGGGAGGCAGTGGATCACAGCAGCAGCGGCAACGTGGATATCAACACCGCCGCAGCGTCTCTGTGTGTGTACAACAAACACAAACATCTCCCGTGTGTCACCTTTCACAGACTGTAGGGGCAAGTGGTGTTGGTGAGCACCTGTGAAGGCCGACACGGCACACGAGGTGGGTGTGATAGTGTAGTGATGTACAATCGTGTGTGTGATAGTGTAGTGATGTACACTCGTGTGTGTGATGGTGTAGTGATGTACACTTGTGTGTGTGTGTGATAGTGTAGTGATGTACACTCGTGTGTGTGTGTGTGATAGTGTAGTGATGTACACTCTGTGTGTGTGTGTGATAGTGTAGTGATGTACACTGTGTGTGTGAGATAGTGTAGTGATGTACACTTGTGTGTGTGTGTGTGTTATAGTGTAGTGATATACACTCGTGTGTGTGATAGTGTAGTGATGTACACTCGTGTGTGTGATAGTGTAGTGATGTACACTCGTGTGTGTGATAGTGTAGTGATGTCCACTCGTGTGTGTGTGTGTGATGGTGTAGTGATGTACACTATGTGTGTGTGATAGTGTAGTGATGTACCCTCGTGTGTGTGTGATAGTGTAGTGATGTACACTCGTGTGTGTGTGATAGTATAGTGATGTACACTCTGTGTGTGTGTGTGTGATAGTGTAGTGATATACACTCGTGTGCGTGTGTGTTAGTGTAGTGATGTACACTCGTGTGCGTGTGTGTTAGTGTAGTGATGTACACTCGTGTGCGTGTGTGTTAGTGTAGTGATGTACACTCGTGTGTGTGTGTGTGATAGTGTAGTGATGTACACTCGTGTGTGTGTGTGATAGTGTAGTGATGTACACTCGTGTGTGTGTGATAGTGTAGTGATGTACACTCGTGTGTGTGTGATAGTGTAGTGATGTACACTCGTGTGTGTGTGATAGTGTAGTGATGTACACTCGTGTGTGTGTGATAGTGTAGTGATGTACACTCGTGTGTGCGTGATAGTGTAGTGATGTACACTGTGTGTGAGATAGTGTAGTGATGTACCCTCGTGTGTGTGTGTGATAGTGTAGTGATGTACACTCGTGTGTGTGTGTGTGTCATAGTGTAGTGATGTACACTCGTGTGTGTGTGATGGTGTAGTGATGTACACTCGTGTGTGTGTGTGATAGTGTAGTGATGTACACTCGTGTGTGTGAGAGTGTAGTGATGTACACTCGTGTGTGTGTGATAGTGTAGTGATGTGCACTGTGTGTGTGTGTGATAGTGTAGTGATGTGCACTCGTGTGTGTGTGTGATAGTGTAGTGATGTACACTCGTGTGTGTGTGTGTGTCATAGTGTAGTGATGTACACTCGTGTGTGTGTGATGGTGTAGTGATGTACACTCGTGTGTGTGTGTGATAGTGTAGTGATGTACACTCGTGTGTGTGAGAGTGTAGTGATGTACACTCGTGTGTGTGTGATAGTGTAGTGATGTACACTCGTGTGTGTGATAGTGTAGTGATGTACACTCGTGTGTGTGTGTGATAGTGTAGTGATGTACACTCGTGTGTGTGATAGTGTAGTGATGTACACTCGTGTGTGTGATAGTGTAGTGATAGTGTAGTGATGTACACTCGTGTGTGTGTGTGATAGTGTAGTGATGTACACTCGTGTGTGTGTGTGTGTGATAGTGTAGTGATGTACACTCGTGTGTGTGATAGTGTAGTGATGTACACTCGTGTGTGTGATAGTGTAGTGATGTACACTGTGTGTTTGTGATAGTGTTGTGATGTACACTCGTGTGTGTGTGTGTGTGATAGTGTAGTGATGTACAATCGTGTGTGTGTGTGTGATAGTGTAGTGATGTACAATCGTGTGTGTGTGTGTGTGATAGTGTAGTGATGTACAATCGTGTGTGTGATAGTGTAGTGATGTACACTCGTGTGTGTGATAGTGTAGTGATGTACACTCGTGTGTGTGTGTGTGTGATAGTGTAGTGATGTACACTCGTGTGTGTGTGTGATAGTGTAGTGATGTACACTCGTGTGTGTGTGTGTGATAGTGTAGTGATGTACACTCGTGTGTGTGTGTGTGATAGTGTAGTGATGTAAACTCGTGTGTGTGTGTGATAGTGTAGTGATGTAAACTCGTGTGTGTGTGGTAGTGTAGTGATGTACACTGTGTGTGTGATAGTGTAGTGATGTACACTCGTGTGTGTGTGTGATAGTGTAGTGATGTACACTCGTGTGTGTGTGTGTGATAGTGTAGTGATGTACACTGTGTGTGTGATAGTGTAGTGATGTACACTGTGTGTGTGATAGTGTAGAGATGTACACTCGTGTGTGTGTGATAGTGTAGTGATGTACACTCGTGTGTGTGTGTGTGATAGTGTAGTGATGTACACTCGTGTGTGTGATAGTGTAGTGATGTACACTCGTGTGTGTGTGTGATAGTGTAGTGATGTACACTCGTGTGTGTGTGTGATAGTGTAGTGATGTACACTCGTGTGCGTGTGTGTGTGTGTTAGTGTAGTGATGTACACTCGTGTGTGTGTGTGTGTGATAGTGTAGTGATGTACACTCGTGTGTGTGATAGTGTAGTGATGTACACTCGTGTGTGTGATAGTGTAGTGATGTACACTCGTGTGTGTGATAGTGTAGTGATGTACACTCGTGTGTGTGTGTGTGTGTGATAGTGTGGTGATGTACACTCGAGTGTGTATGTGATAGTGTAGTGATGTACACTGTGTGTATGTGATGGTGTAGTGATGTACACTCGTGTGTGTGTGATAGTGTAGTGATGTACACTGTGTGTGTGTGAGATAGTGTAGTGATGTACACTCGTGTGTGTGTGATAGTGTAGTGATGTACACTGTGTGTGTGTGATAGTGTAGTGATGTACACTCGTGTGTGTGAGATAGTGTAGTGATGTACACTCGTGTGTGTGTGATAGTGTAGTGATGTACACTCGTGTGTGTGTGATAGTGTAGTGATGTACACTCGTGTGTGTGTGATAGTGTAGTGATGTACACTCGTGTGTGTGTGATAGTGTAGTGATGTACACTCGTGTGTGTGTGATAGTGTAGTGATGTACACTCGTGTGTGTGTGATAGTGTAGTGATGTACACTCGTGTGTGTGTGATAGTGTAGTGATGTACACTCGTGTGTGTGTGATAGTGTAGTGATGTACACTCGTGTGTGTGTGATAGTGTAGTGATGTACACTGTGTGTGAGATAGTGTAGTGATGTACCCTCGTGTGTGTGTGTGATAGTGTAGTGATGTACACTCGTGTGTGTGGTGTAGTGATGTACACTCGTGTGTGTGATAGTGTAGTGATGTACACTCGTGTGTGTGTGTGTGATAGTGTAGTGATGTACACTCGTGTGTGTGTGATAGTGTAGTGATGTACACTCGTGTGTGTGTGTGTGTGTGTGATAGTGTAGTGATGCACACTCGTGTGAGTGTGTGATAGTGTAGTGATGTACACTCGTGTGTGTGTGATAGTGTAGTGATGTACACTGTGTGTGTGATAGTGTAGTGATGTACACTGTGTGTGTGTGATAGTGTAGTGATGTAAACTCGTGTGTGTGTGTGATAGTGTTGTGATGTACACTGTGTGTGTGTGATAGTGTAGTGATGTACACTGTGTGTGTGTGATAGTGTAGTGATGTACACTGTGTGTGTGTGATAGTGTAGTGATGTACACTGTGTGTGTGTGATAGTGTAGTGATGTACACTGTGTGTGTGTGATAGTGTAGTGATGACTGCTGTGTATAAACATCGCCACTGGGGAGACAAAGGCGGTCGGGCGTGGTGCTGGCCACCCACCCTTCATAGGAACTCGCTAACAGCACTTGCTCCAACAGTCTGTTAAGGCCATGCAAGGGATCTCTATCTATACCAACGTATTGGTATATGTTGATTCGTGTTCTTTTGTAATTAACTTGTTGCCTGTGTAGTGATTTGCACGGGCAACTCAGCTTATGCCTTGGTCTGGCTGTATAATTAAACCTAAAGTTGCCTTTGATTCTGAGAGCGTCAGGCTGTAACACTGAACCCTAAGAATCCTCAGGGTTCAGTGTTACAGCCCTGCCTCAAGCACTAATAATGAATCCTAATAATATCAGCCATAGCGTGTGTGTGTGTGTGTCAAACACTCACGCAGAATAGCAACAGCATCCTCACTCAATCGTACACACGTGTAGTGTTAATAGAGCTCATTTAATAGTGATTTACACTCGTCTGTATGTGTGTGCTATATATTAATGTATACTGATACACGTTGTATAGTAATTTACATTTTGTCCGTGTAGTGTTGTACAAGATCAACCAAGGTTAAGCCTTTGGCTGACTGTCTGATAAACCTACGAATATTAATACGGAATCTTAAAGGTGCTTTGAGGTCTGAGAGCTTCAGACAATAACACTGAACTCTAAGGATCATCATGGTGTGCGAGTTTGGATCTTGCAGCCTCAATTACGAATAATGAATTTGAATAATCTTAGCCATAGCGTGTGTGTGTGCGTGTAATGAATTCATACATGAAGAATTTCAACAGCATCCTCAATCATACCCACGTGTCGTATTAATAGAGCTCATGTTATAGTGATTTACACATCTGTGTGTTTGAGCTACATATGAATGTATATACTTACACAGGAGAGCCAGGAGTCTCATCTCGACTCCTCCTGCTGAGATGACCTTTGTGAGCTCCGGCTGGGTGAATGTGGGAGCAGGGTCATCTTGAGTCTCCTGAGATACAGAGTTTCTGCACCCACAACACAGGGCACACAGAACAATGCAGGCCCAGGTCTCTCTACACCCACAACACAGGGCACACAGAACAATGCAGGCCCAGGTCTTTCTGCACACAACACAGGGCACACAGAACAATGCAGGCCCAGGTATCTCTACACACAACACAGGGCACACAGAACAATGCAGGCCCAGGTCTTTCTGCACACAACACAGGGCACACAGAACAATGCAGGCCCATGTCTCTCTACACACAACACAGGGCACACAGAACAATGCAGGCCCATGTCTCTCTACACACAACACAGGGCACACAGAACGATACAGGCCCAGGTCTCTCTACACACAACGCAGGGTACACAGAACAATGGAGGCCCAGGTCTCTCTACACACAACACAGGGCACACAGAACAATGCAGGCCCAGGTCTCTCTACACACAACACAGGGCACACAGAACAATGCATGCCCAGGTCTCTCTACACACTAAACACAGGACACACAGACCAATACAGGAACAGGTCTCTCTACACACAGCACAGGGTACACAGAACAATGCAGGCCCAGGTCTCTCTACACACAGCACAGGGCACACAGAACAATGCAGGCCCAGGTCTCTCTACACCCACAACACAGGGTACACAGAACAATGCAGGCCCAGGTCTCTCTACACACACAACACAGGGCACACAGAACAATGCAGGCCCAGGTCTCTCTACACACACAACACAGGGTACACAGAACAATGCAGGCCCAGGTCTCTCTACACACACAACACAGGGCACACAGAACAATGCAGGCCCAGGTCTCTCTACACCCACAACACAGGGTACACAGAACAATGCAGGCCCAGGTCTCTCTACACACAGCACAGGGCACACAGAACAATGCAGGCCCAGGTCTCTCTACACCCACAACACAGGGTACACAGAACAATGCAGGCCCAGGTCTCTCTACACACACAACACAGGGCACACAGAACAATGCAGGCCCAGGTCTCTCTACACACACAACACAGGGTACACAGAACAATGCAGGCCCAGGTCTCTCTACACACACAACACAGGGCACACAGAACAATGCAGGCCCAGGTCTCTCTACACACAACACAGGGCACACAGAACAATGCAGGCCCAGGTCTCTCTACACCCACAACACAGGGCACACAGAACAATGCAGGCCCAGGTCTCTCTACACCCACAACACAGGGCACACAGAACAATGCAGGCCCAGGTCTCTCTACACACACAACACAGGGCACACAGAATAATGCAGGCCCAGGTTTCTCTACACACACAACACAGGGTACACAGAAAAATGCAGGCCCAGGTCTCTCTACACACACAACACAGGGCACACAGACCAATACAGGAACAGGTCTCTCTACACACAGCACAGGGCACACAGAACAATGCAGGCCCAGGTCTCTCTGCTCACTAAACACAGAGCACACAGAACAGTGCGGGGCAAGGTCTCTCCATAATAACAAGGCCACTAAGTGGTGATGTCACCACGATGCCTGTGCAGGCTGGGTGCACTTTGAGGCCACGTGAAGTATCATAGACTCGCTGCCAGAAGGGCGCAGGACAGACCTAGCAGGTGCCATGGGTGACTGACTGAGAGAACTGGCAGATAACCCCACCTGTGTCCTCTACTGTGCCGACTTGCTGTGTTTTAACAACCGGCGTTCTACTCGTTGTTGTGAGCGCCGATCTTCTGCCCTCCGTTGTTGTTGGACTGCCGAGTAGCGTCCCTCATGATTCTCCTGCACAGAGGCCGATCTTAACACCACTGGAACCAGACACCGTTAATACCACTCATCTCCATATTCTCCTGTACCACATTAGTCCATCTCTTCTCTATCCTGTGCCACGCCCGTTTGGGCATGCGGTGGCTGGGCATACAACCTACATGCCCCAGCCAACGCAGCCTTGCCTTGAGGAGGAGTTCACCGATGGGACTGTGCCCAGATCTTTCAGGGATTTGTGAGTTCCTCGCATAATCCAGAATGGTTATACCCAGGATGCATCATCGTCAGGACAGCCTGAATGTTTCTAACTGGGTCAGGCATTCCATCAAAGGGGTCCATGCTTTACAAGCATAGAAAATGGAGGGCATGACCGTAGCCGAGAAGACCCGAAGCTTCGTATGGAGCGAAACACCAGTTAGATTCCACACAGGGTTATGCAGGCGAAGAAAATATAAATGCCACCCGACTGATTAGGAGTGCTACCTCTGCTGTCAAACTGGAGCTGGTCATAAGCACACTGCCCAGGTATGGACACCTCTCCACTCTTTACACAAATGCCACCATATCTACGCCTCTATATGAGAAATGAAACAGTTAGACTTCTCCACAAATGTGGCTTTCGCCTGAAGAAGCTAGTTGTAATTACTGGTGAAACGTCATTCTCAGATTGTAAATATTGACAGATTGGCATGTTCTGTTTACGTGGCAACCCTAACTAGTTTGCTGTGTCAGGTGGTGGCGGGTTTTAATGACACATTTATATATTCACGGGATCTAACCCCAAAAAAACATCTTATGGATGAATGGATGAGATTGGTCGCAAAAGCCTACGTGTTAAACTGGAGGGAAAGTCTTGAGGCTTTCTGGGTTTTCAGAATGGCGATGACTTTGGCATCCCTTGTTTTGGATTTTGCATGTCCTGTGCATGACGGTGAAGAGGTTTGCCAGCCATTGTCGATATCGTCCCAGGTTTAGGAATGCAGGACAAAGGCCATCCATATCCTTGTGCCTTGTTGGACTTTGCAGTCATGAAGGATGCTTCCACTTCAGCTGCAGTGTATGGCCTGGTTAGCTCTGTTGCATGTGGTAGTTGACGCATGGAGATGGTGAGTTGTTTCCAGACAGCTTATTTGATGAGATCGTCCATTGGTGCCTTTGAGCAGGTCAGCTTGTAGGAAGGCACCGGATTTGCTGCAGTGTTTCGAGGTCTGTGCTGTCTGTTTTGAGGCACCTAGGTTTAGGAGCTTCCAGGCTTTACAGCTGGAGTGAGTGAAGTCCACGTTTGCCGTGATGTTTTCCCATCGTTTTCTTTGTGCAAAGTTCAGGAACTCTGGCAGTGTGGTGCCCTTAACTTGGTCACCAGTTCTGATTAAGATAATAGGGTTTTCCCATTTTTTCTGACAACAAAATAGGTGTTAAGGCGTCCTCTGGTCTAACACCGTTTGAGACGAGGCTCAAAAGAAAGCTGTCTCTGGTGTGGACCAATCAGTTTCAAGGACAATGCATTTATCATAAGAGTATGTTTTTTTGTTGCATTCTGACCACAAGCATTGTGGTTAATGCAGACATGATTCCTTGTTAAAGGATTTCAGTTTTGTGTTTTAACATCTTAACACCTGTTTTGTTGCCAGAAAAAAGGGGAAAAACATATTATCATATTTTGGGACTGGCAAAGGGGAGGTCCCATGATGTTGTTCTGATTAACTCTTTCAAGAATTGCTCTGGTTTTGGTTGCCAACATGGCATATAGCTTTTCCGATGCCCTATCAGGATTTTTTCCTCTCGCATATGTCATAATTGTTTTCAATATATTGAAATTCCCAAGCTTTGGCTGCAGGTTATTCAATTCAGCTTCGGTTTATTGTTCATATCCCGGGCTTCAGTTGGCTTTCAATGCGGCCGTCGTGTTGAGGTTATGACTAGTATCAGTTGTCCACTGATCGTGATTGCTGGCCCGTGTTGGCTCTTCTGAAAAATGCCAATAATTGTTTGTGAAACAATGAGTGGAGCTGACCAGAAGCATAATTCGGGGTTTTTGTTCTTTATCCATCGTGCTGAGTGAATCGTGCCAGGTTGTTTAGGGTCACACGAAAGAAAAGTGTCTTGTGACGATGAGCATTTCTTGACTCTCCGGCTTCATCATTTCCTGAGTACCCCCCTTGTTGTGTGTGGTGGCTGTTGAAGTCACCCCATATCTATAGCTGGGTGAGTGGTTGCTGGCAGAGGTGGTGATGGCTATTTCGTATTTCAGGGGCTGATATACATTGATGACCGTTGCATTACCAATTGTGACGGTTCTTGTCCATGTGCCATCACTTATGACGAAGCACTTGAGAGCAAAGGCCTTGCCTGAAGAAGGTCACGAAGAGGTCATGATGTGGGTGGTAGATGGCAGCAACAAGGGTGCTTCCATTTATTCTGATTTTTGTGTTTAGTTTGTTGTCCTTCCCATGCACCTACGATTAGCACGGTTGGTTACATACAATGGAAAGAAGATCAACATACATACATATTCAGTAATTTGCCATCCGTGTGCTGGCATGAACGTTCATCTCCCGTGAGGTGATGACGTCAATTATATTTACCCATCTCCCACCCACAGATTCTAACATAGTATAATTATATTCTTAGTCTCGCTGCATACAGCACAGGATACGCAGAATAGTCGATGTCCAGGTCTATCTACAGTCTACACACAGCATAGGATACACATATTAATGAGGGTCCACGTCTCTCTGGTACTGACCTGAGTTCCTCGTACTTGGAATCCTGAAAGACACAATTGTGCAACTCATGTCAATAAAAATATTCACTCCATCACCAACATCTCCTCCGCTTCTTCCACACACTCATCTCCTGTTGTCAGGATCGATTGACATCACGATACGGGATAACAATAGCTGGCTATTAAATAGGGTGCCCTGCACTGGATAGGCTTTTTGGGCGTCAATATAATTTCTTGTGGTTTAAAGAATTGGTTCAGCATGCACTATTTTTTTTATTATTGCACTTGTTTACTCAGAAGAGGCTCACTGCGTCTCATGCCTCTTCTTGCAGACTGGTCCTTTCGAGTGTTTTGGAGCAGTGAGCGATGCAGATTCCAATTGAGTAATTTTCAAGTAATCAGAATATTTGTATATGTTTTTATCGAATATAACGCTTGCGCATAATCACATACACTTGTTAATTTTAAAAGTCTGCTTCATATACAGCACGTTTTCTATATGTTAATACACCTGCGGTGTTCATCAGGGTTGTCCCTGCAACCTCTGCAAAGAGTGATGAACATGCTATCACTGGGCCATATCACATGACTTTTCTAGCCCAGTAATAAGGTTTTGAATGAAAAGGAAACACAACAACGTGTTATAGTTATATCAAGTTAAGAATAATATTGTGGTGGCTGGCTAGGTCATAGGTCAGAGCGCCGAGCTCCTACTGCCGAGTTTATGGGTTTGAATCTAAGTTTTAGGCGCCCTTAATTATCAAGGAAGGCCTTCCAGGGTCTCAACCCCCTTTTTTACTTCCGTATTGGGAAGTTTGGCCATTTCCACTGTAAGAGGAGGAATTTGCACGTGTATGGAAATTAATTCTAAAAGGAAACCCCAATATACGTGAGAGATTAGCAGTTAAGAGTATAAACAGGGAGATTCACAAACCAATTTTCTTTACTGTAATCCCCGAGTAACTTTGCAGATCGCTGGGTTTTGGAGTTTCACACGTCTGCTTAATCAACCAATCCTTACTTCCATGATTTGAGGATCTGCTAAAGCAAGGGAATGTCTTCTATCTGGGTACTTCATTTTCCTCTCACATTGATAAACACCCAAGTGGATTGGTTTAACATTCCACTTGGGTTACGTGAAGTTATGGAAGCAGAGACGTCTCATCACCTGCAGGAAGTTGAGTGGGTCCTTCACTGCGAGGGCCGCTAGCAGCTCGTTGATCTCCAGCTCCAGGCCACGTGCTCTGTCCTCATAGAGAGCGATGTTCGCCTGGATCCGGGACAGCACAGAGCAGCCCTCCTCGTCCACGCGCTCCAGCGCCTCCCTCTCCTCCTTATTCAGCTGCTGCCTCTTCCGCTCAAACTCTTGGCTGATCCTCGCTTTCATCCCACGCAGAGACTCCTACGCAGAAGGGGATGATCATGAGTTGTTGAATCACTCACATGCTACTGTATGTGTCTGGCTGTACCTATATGTGTCTGTGTGTCTATCTGTAATTCCACGTTTCTGTGTCTCGATATCTAAATGTCTCTCTCTGTGTCATGAACATAATGCACTCGTATGTTCTCCAGGTTGTATTTGGTTAACTGTGTGTGGTGGGGTATATCTGAGGAGGCTCGCGAAGGATGCTACTGGGCAGTTGTAGTCGGTCGCCCTCCAGCAACAATGGAGGGCAGTGGAGCGACACTTACAACAATGAGTGGAGCGCCGGGCAGCAAAAATATAGCAAGTTGGCACAGTAGGGGGTACAGATGGTGCATCTACCAGTCATCTCAGTCAGCCATCCCATGGCACCTGGGTGTTTCCCGAGACCTGTCAGCGAGCCTCCGACACTTCACGTGGCCTCAAAGTGCACCTGGCCTGGCACAGGTGCCCTGGTGTCATCACTGTCACTTAGTGGCAAATGGCGGCTATTGGTATAGCTGACTCGTCAGATGCGTGTATTGGCCAGTGCTGGCTACAGGCTCATTAATATGTGAATGCATTTAGAGTAGGCTAGGTATAATCGTATCTATGGGACCTTTCTGTCAATTAAACAGGTGTCAGGATGTTCAAACACCAAATAGATACCTTTTATAATGCATCAACTTTGTATTAGCCACACATTCTTGTGACAACCTATTCATGCAAACAAACATGCTCTGATAATTCTATATGCATAGTTCTGTTCACATTTTGGTGTTCTCTGGTCTAACACTGGTGAGACAAGGTCACAAAAGAAGGCTGTCTCTGGTGTAGGACAATCAGTTTCAAAGACAGAGCCATATATTATAACATTATCAGACCATGTTTGTGCGCATGTTTTGCCACAAGTATGTGTGGTTATTGCTAAATTGATGCCTTGTGAGAGGAAAACGAGCTGGTCCATTGTTTTACGACCATGACGGAATCCATATTGTTCCTCCTGAATCTGAGGCTCGACCACCTGGCTGGAGCCTTATCTCCAGCACTCAGGCAAAAACTTTACTTGTCAAGCTGAAGAGTGTGATTCCTCTGTAGTTGGAGCAGACCCTCTGGTCCCCTTTTTTTTAAATGGGAACCGCCCATGCCTGGGCTTTTGCTTCAGGGACTGCAACAGCTGCTGCCCTCTTGGCAAGCCGGTACCTCTCATTAGAATTGGGAAACCTTTTTCTGGGCATAGCTCAGAAAGCCTCCTTCAACTTGAAAGCCTCCTTCACCACTGGTATCCACTAGCGGATCCAAGGGTTCCCGCCAGGACAGGCACCAACTGCCTTCAGGCTACAGCTTTTCGCAGCTGCATCCACAATCGAGGTCCTGAACATTGTCCACTCGGACTCATTTTCCACCACCTCCCATGGGGTGCAGGAAAAGTTTCCCGGAGGTGGAAATTGAAATCTCTCTGCACTGGGTCTTCTGCCAGACGTTCCCAGAAAACCCACACTATTAATTTGGGCCTTCCATGTCGTTGCCCCAAGTGTCGGATCCCACTTACTACCTGGTGGTAATCAGTTGACACATCTGCTCCTCCCTTCATCCGAGTGTCCAGATCATATGGCCTTAGGTCCGATGATACAACTATGAAGTCAATTATTCACCTTCGTCCCAAGGTTCTCTGGTACACTTATGACCATCCTTGTGTTCGAACATGGTGTTTGTTATTGAAATTCCGTGATTAGCACAGAATTACAATAACATCTCACAGTCGGGTTCAGATCAGGAAGGGGCATTCCTCCCAATCATGCATCTCCAGGTATTTCCATCGTTTCCCAAGTGACCATTGAAGTCGCCCAGTAAGACAATGGTGTTGGTAGGCAGTACTATCGAACACTGCACCCACCATCTCCAAGACAGCCGAATATTCTGAACTCCTATTTGATTCATAAGCACAGACAACAGTCAGAGTTGTCCTTTATGAGACCCGAAGTCTCAATGAGGCGACCCTCTCCTCCACTGGGACAAACTCCAACTGAAGAGCACCCAGCTGGGGGCTTGTGAGTATCCCCACACTCACCAGGTGTTACTCCAGAATAGGAAAGACACCACCCCGATCAAGTAGTTTGGTTCCAATGCCAATGCTGTGTGTGGAGGTGAGACCGACTCTATCTCGTTGGTACCTTTCCACCTCCTCCACCAGCTCTGGTTCATCCCCCAGTGATGTGACATTCCACGTCCCAATAGCGAGTGTCGATTGCCAAGGTTCAGTCCGTTTGAGACCAACCCTCTCCCCGTCATGCTGGCATCGCACCCGCCCCTCACCCTTCGTCCTGTGAATGCTGGGCCCACAGGTCGGCGCCATGTAGCCAATCGGGCTGGACCCAACCGGGTTACGTGGGTCACCCAGCCACCAGGCACTTGCCAGCGAACACCACCCCCAGGACTGGCTCCAGGAGGGTGTCCCAGTATCCCTTGTCCAGGCGAGGTTCTTTGATTTTGGTATTTTTTAACCATTCATGAGGGGCTTTGTATTTCGATAATTTACCTTGTAAAAAAATGTGGCATGTCCCGCACCCCAACGAAGGGCAGCTCGCACCTCCAGGGAGTGTGTGCACCCCAGATTAAAAACCACTCATCTAGATGATTTAAAAGTACTTAGCTCCAGTGCCTTCCTAATAGCAGAAGGAAAAGCGTTTCAGTCGGCCGCAAAATAACGTGCAACTGTTTAACACCTACGTTTTCGCGAGCAACATTCATAATATAGTTTTTGGGTTAGATCGCGTAAATAGAAATGTGTCATTAAATCCGCTACCACCCAACACAGCCAAAGGTTTGTCACGGAAACAGAACATGCCAATTGGTTAAAACATTTACAATCCGAGTATTATGTTTACAGTAATTACAACTAGCATAACCAGGCGACAATCAGATTTGTGGAGAAATCCTTCTTTTTAAATCCTTTATATTAAGTTCGCTTGCTTGCGTGCTTGCTTGCGTGCTTGCTTGCTTACGACTGTGCAAATCTTTCGGTCGTTTTTTAACCCACTTCCCGTGATCCAATCGAGCTGACATTTCCACACAGACTCGCTGTGCGAGACAATTAATGTTCGTGAAAAAAAATTCCCAAAATTTTACACTTTTTAGGCAAAAAAATTTTATTTTACATATATTCAAATGGAACTCATTCATGGCTTTGGCTGAACGTCATAGTATAAGAGCCCAGAGCGTAACTCCTCCACAGGCCGTGGCGGAGTAGCGCAGTTGGTAGTGCCCTCGCTTCCCATGCCAAAGGTCGCGGGATCGATCCCCGCGTCCTCCACAGGCGAATATATTTTTAAATCCTTTATATTAAGTTCGCTGCCACGCATATAAAGGATTTATAGTGAAAAACTTTGTTTTTACGGGTTATACTTATTCATTCCTTAAATAGAGGGATAGATGTGATGACATCACTTGTGAGCCCTTCTTGTGCGAAGGGGGGGGGGTGGTTAATGAATACATATCAATTACAATGGGTATCCATTGTCGTCGGTTGGGTTATTCAAATGGTAATTACCATTTGCATAATGTACGTTGCTTATAATCAAGAAATTACATGACTTACACTAACGATACGAACCAGCTAAAGGCTCGAGGTGGTGATGGCATGTGGCGTTGACTGACGCGTTGACCTCTAAATATTGTGTCAATACCTTATTCACATCGTTTGATTGTTAGAGCAAGGAAACCGTTGTGATGGACGGCCTTGAGACCGTAGGATCAGGTAGCGTTTAGATGGTCGCATTCAGATTGGGGGGTGTTGTTGTTGTTTCTCTTGCAATTAGGTGTAGGGTTGATGCATATAGCATCGCATGAGACTATCCCTTAAGGTCGGTGAGAGTGGGAAATCGACCGACTGAACCTTTACAAGCATATCACTTATGGTTTTTTGTGCCCTCAATGTTGGGCACGACGTCCCCCTCCCACGCCAAAAGCCACTCTGGTGAAACCGTTAGAAACATCGTTCGGGGGAAAAAGGCGACAATGTGCGAGTCCTTTTTGGCATACTTGTCACTGCGTCTCGAACTATACCTGCATGTGCTTGTACGTGTCCTTGAGCTGCTGTGTCTGTGACACTGCCGACCCCTTATTCTTCTCTCTCTCCATCTTCTTGAGCCTCAGTTCCTCCTGTGTGAGGCAGGTGAACGTGCAGTGCTTAACATTCACTTCATCATCATCACCATCGTTATCATCATCAATTAATTAGAAATCCTTATAAATAAAAAATAGACTTTTAAGAGAAAAATGCAAATACAAGCTGTTGTAATACTATAGGACGGTGGGTTACAGCATTAAATGATTTCTCACCTGTTTAGCATGTTGGGCTTTTTTCACCGTGATGACCTTGTGTCCTGCGTGGTCTCCTGCAACAGTGCAGACCATACAGACCAGGCTCCCATCCTGCTCACAGTAAAATTGGAGATGCGCATCGTGCTCCGCACATCTTCGTTCTTCTAGGTTCACAATGGGAGCCACCAGAACGTGGTCCATCAATCTCGGGTTATTCAGGTGAGGTTTCAGGTGAGATTCACAGAAGGAAGTCTCACACCTGAGACAGGTCTTCACTGCAGGAGTCTCCCCATCACCACAGGTGTCACAGAAGACAACTGCAGCCATCCTCTTTCCAACTCTGAGCTGCTCCACCAGGTTGGCGAGTGCCACGTTCCTCTTCAGCTGGGGTCGCTCAGGGAAGGCCGCTCGGCACTGCGGGCAGCTGAAGCTGCTCGCTCTCTCCCAGGCACCGTCCAGACACCGGAGGCAGAACGAGTGTCCGCAGCTCAGCGTGGAGGGGCAGTCAAACGTGCCCAGGCAGATGGGGCAGCTCAGCTCACTGTCGACACAATCACTGGGAGACGCGCTCGCCATGGCCCATGGCTTCACTCGGACTCAGTCGCTCGCCGCGGCTCACGGAGGAGCTATCGCAGCAGCTGCTCACACAGCGGAGACGAACAAGGAAATGAACTGACTTCACCTGCAGTGAAGTTATAAATACCTCGAGACACGCCCTGGAATGTTCCACACGGCGGCTGGGCTCACCTGTGTAGACGTGGCGTTACAGTCACGCACTGTGTAATAGCTAAAACTGATTTTTGTGTTTAGTTTGTTATCCTTCCCCTGCACTTCGAATTAGCACTGTTGGCTACGTGCAGTGTGGAAGAGGTTCAACATACATAGCTTTGACCGGTCTCAAGTGGATATAATATTTGTACAAACAAAACCCAGCAGCAGCCACCCGGGACACAGCGATAATGGTTTGTCCCACAGGCTGATTGACCGGCTAGGTCAGGCTGTGTGCATTGCACTATGGAACCGCACCTTGTGCAAACATTCTGATGTAAAGGTTAACTTGTTTTTTTCCCATCTGTGTCTTTATTAATTCTTTTCTTGCAAGGCCTGTTTGTTTAAGTTTCACAGTCTGTAATCGTTTTCCACCTTTATCAACTAATATTTAACTACTGGCTTCATGCATCCTCTGTTGATCTGTAATTTTTTTTATCATTCTTACGACACCGTTTTATCCTGAGTGGACGGTGGTTGTATGTATGTTGAACTTATTTTACACCATACTTAATCAACCGTGCTAATCGAAGGGGTGTGGGTGAGTGTGTAGGTGGGTGATTAATTTAGTGTGTGGGTGAGTGGTTGGGTGAGTGGGTGTGTGGGTGAGTGAGTGTGTGAGTATGTATGTTATACTTATTTCGCAGCGTACGTAGCCATTCGTGCTAATCGAAGGTGCGGGTGAGTGGGTGGTGGTGGAGGATGAGTGAGTAAGTGGGGGGGGGGGGTTATTTAGTGAGAGGGGAGACAGATGGGCAGGAGGATGTCGTGAAGGATGGACGAGCAGGCGGTGAGGGAGGGCTGGAGGAAGGGTGGCTGGGAGGGGCGTGCGGTTGAGTGGTTGGGTCACTGGGTGGGTGGCCTCACGCATTTCCACAGCGAACAGCCCCTGGCTAAACAAACATCGTGGTTCATTTAAGCTTATTATCTGTATGAATTTCACCGTCCATTTTCCTATTATGCGTAAAAAAAATCGAGGATTTATATCTTCATAACCTAACAAATATATATTCATCACCTATTGTTAATGTTAATATTTTACATCCTGGAATCGCTGAGTTTGGACCAATTTTAATTTACCAGGTAAGGCCCACTGAGGTATATAGCTCTTTTCAGAAGCGGCCTGGCCACAATTGATAGCTCAACGACGTGGCTTATTACGTGGACATTTCTAGCAGCCAAACACTCTAAACGCACGTGTCTAAGTGTGGAGGGAAAAATTGGAGGACCGGAGACAAATTCACACGACTACGGGGAGAGAGACAAATACATGTACAGGCGTCAGGGCCGGGATCGAACCGACGACCTCCTGTATACCAGGCGAGGTAGTTAACATCTCGTAGCCACCGCAGCGAGATGTAAAAAAAAATCACAGAGCAGCGACAACGAACAAGGAAACGAGCTGACTTCACCTGCAGATAAATTATAAACACCACGAGACGCGCCCTGGAATGTTGCACGCGGCAGCCCGCACTCACCTGTGTAGACGTGGCGTCACATTCACACACAGTGTCAAGGTTAAAGAGTCGCAATTGATATATTTTTACAAAAACCCCACGGTAACCATGAAAACGGTGATGGTTTGTCCTATAGACTGGTTAAACCCGCTTGGGTGAGGCTGTGTTTTTCCACTGTAAACCTCACCGTGTAAATTCTTATTAAAGATTTAAAATAATAAATAGGCTATCGCGACCAATATTATCCATAAAACGTGTTTTTGGGGTAGATCGCTGAAATATAAAAGTGTCGTAAAACTCGCCACCACCCGACACAACCAATGAGTAAGGTTTGTCACGTAAACAAAATAAGTAATATTTAAAAATATTTTTTTTAACACGCTTTAATGAAATGTACCAAACTCTTCTTGGTTCTTTCGGTAAAGTCACGTAGAAGGGAAGTAATAAAATAATACAAATAAAACATAATAAAATACAGTTCTCACGACGTTTCGGCCACAACGCAAGCAGCCGAGGCGACAGCGTCAGACAGTTGCCTCGGCTGCTTGCGTTGTGGCCGAAACGTCGTGAGAACTGTATTTTATTATGTTTTATTTGTATTATTTTATTACTTCCCTTCTACGTGACTTTACCGAAAGAACCAAGAAGATGAATCCCTGCAGTCACGAAAGCTTTAAGTCGAAATTGTACCATACTCGTAATGGCAGAACTCGACGACTCCAGGAAGTGGCCCCGAAGCTTGCCACAACGTAAGGGACCGTGGTGATTTACAGCCAACGTTAGTTGAGCGTGGACAATTAGACCCAAGCCGAAACATAACATGTACAAATTTATGTTTAAAAATACTTGTTTTTATAGAGTATAGTATTGTCATCAGTATGACGTAAGTATACCAAGTTTGCAGTCGATACCACATTGGGAAGTGGGTTAAAATTTAGTTAAAAGATTTGAGGATACGACAACAGACAGTGAGTTCAATAAAAGCGTGTAATAATAATAAACACATTCCTGCTAGGGCGAGGCTGTGCGTTTTGCCCAGCAAACCACACAGCTGTCAGTTCGTATTCAAGATTTAACAAGAAAATATTCCACTAAACCAGGGGGTTCCGAAACCAAAACAACAAGGAGAGACATTTTTTCTTATTTTTTACAATTCAGTAAGTAAAATAGAAACCAAACAACTCATTATTTCAAGAGCCGCAATACAAAGTGGTGTGTGTACGAGAGAAGGTGGTGGTCCTTGATAAATAAGAACGTGGTGTGAGTACGAGAGACCGTGGTGGTGGTGGTGCGTGATAAATAAAACGTCTCACGAAGCAGCCGTCCCTCAAAGAGCCGCACGCTGCTACGGAGCTGCAGGTTGCCGACCCCGTGCCCTGAACCAACTGGCGTGACCGTCAAGTAATAATACTTTCATTAGTATAATGTTATAATAATAATAATTAAATTATTACTTAATTTGAAATAGATAATAATAAAATGACGATTCAGCTATTTTTTTATGTATTATTAATTTAATTATAATTAAATAACTGAAATACTGACACCTAAACAATAATTAAATAAAAAATAAATGGTTGTGCTATAATACTTTGACGATAATAATGCAACAATAGTATTTTTATAATAAAATAATACATTTCTACTGATTACATAATCATTCAGTAATGGTAATTTAATAATTAACATTTACAAAGCGCCGTTAAACAATCGCTCCCGGGGTGCTATGCGTGGTAAGTCAGAAAATAGTAAACATCACCCAATGAAAGAAGTGAGAAGGACATTTGAACATCACTAAAGGGAGAAAGCCATTTTAAACAGAGACGGCTTTAGTGGAGATGTGAAGTTGAGCAGTGCCTCGGAAGTCCTCTTGACTCGAAGGGCAACGAGTTCCAGAGTGTAGGTGCCATAATTGCCAACTCACCTCCACGTGTGTAGCCTGGAGACGGTGGGACGGTGAGGAATGCACAAGATGAGGATCTTGACGATCTTGATAGAATATTCGTGGCTGAAGGAGATCATGAATGTAGGAAGGAGCAAGTCCATTTAATTTATTGGTTCTTTCGGTAAAGTCACGTAACTTTACCGAAAGAACAACAACAACAACAGCTGCTGCTGTTGTTGTTGTTGTACAACATTAATGGTTGACGCCTCATCAATGTCTCTTTCAATTCACTACGCGTGTTTTAATCGCCGATGTGACTTTTTTACTTTGACGACGTAATTCTTGATTTGAAGCTTTCGTGACTGCAGGCATCCATACTCTTTGATTGTTTCGGTAAAAATATCTACGTGACTTTTACCGATAGAACCGAGGAGTTTACTTCTCATAATTTTCTCACAATAACCTCGCCTTAAAGCTTTCGTGACTGCAGGGATTCATCTTCTTGGTCAGGTCTGTCTCCTCGACAGACCTGTTCTCCACCTGAGGACGGCTGCGTGCGTTGTGGCCGAAACGTCGTGAGAATTATTTTATTCTGTTTTATTTTTTATTATTTTATTATTTCCATTCTACGTGACTTTACCGAAAAAACCAAAAAGAATAACCTCGCCGTTGACTGTTTACAGCTCAGATCTAGCACGTGGTGTGGGTATGCAGAGCTGTCAACCCCTTGTCAGCGCCCTACTTTGTTACTGACCAATCCAGACGTGATCGGTCACCCCGTGTCCCTTATAAACCTCAGCGTTCATGCTACAAAGTCCCCATCACAAGGGAGAAACACAAACAAATAGACAAACACAATGTTTTTACTCAATTTCCCTGTACAGGAATACGGGTACACCCGTATGGGTTGACAGGTTTGGGTATGAAACAGCATTACACATCACACTATGCACTGTCTGTAACTCAGCTATAGTACATGGTGAGGGTATGTGACAGCATTACACATCACACTATACAGCACACTATGCACTGTCTATAACTCAGCTATAGTACATGGTGAGGGTATGTAACAACATTACACATCACACTATGCAGCACACTATGCACTGTCTATAACTCAGCTATAGTACATGGTGAGGGTATGTAACAGCATTACACATCACACTATGCAGCACACTATGCACTGTCTATAACTCAGCTATAGTACATGGTGAGGGTATGTAACAACATTACACATCACACTATACAGCATACTATGCACTGTCTATAACTCAGCTATAGTACATGGTGAGGGTATGTAACAGCATTACTCATCACACTATACAGCACACTATGCACTGTTTATAACTCAGCTATAGTACATGGTGAGGGTATGTAACAACATTACACATCACACTATACAGCACACTATGCACTGTCTATAACTCAGCTATAGTACATGGTGAGGGTATGTAACATTACACATCACACTCTACAACACACTATGCACTGTATATAACTCAGCTATAGTACATGGTGAGGGTATGTAACAACATTACACATCACACTATACAGCACACTATGCACTGTATGTAACTCAGCTATAGTACATGGTGAGGGTATGTAACACCATTGCACATCACACTATACAGCACACTATGCACTGTCTATAACTCAGCTATAGTGCATGGTGAGGGTATGTAACAACATTACACATCACACTATGCAGCACACTATGCACTGTCTATAACTCAGCTATAGTACATGGTGAGGGTATGTAACAACATTACACATCACACTATACAGCACACTATGCACTGTCTATAACTCAGCTATAGTGCATGGTGAGGGTATGTAACAACATTACACATCACACTATACAGCACACTATGCACTGTCTATAACTCAGCTATAGTACATGGTGAGGGTATGTAACAACGTTACACATCACACTATGCAGCACACTATGCACTGTCTATAACTCAGCTATAGTACATGGTGAGGGTATGTAACAACATTACTCATCACACTATACAGCACACTATGCACTGTCTATAACTCAGCTATAGTACATGGTGAGGGTATGTAACAACATTACACATCACACTATACAGCACACTATGCACTGTCTATAACTCAGCTATAGTGCATGGTGAGGGTATGTAACAACATTACACATCACACTATACAGCACACTATGCACTGTATGTAACTCAGCTATAGTACATGGTGAGGGTATGTAACAACATTACACTTCACACTATACAGCACACTATGCACTGTCTGTAACTCAGCTATAGTACATGGTGAGGGTATGTAACAACATTACACATCACACTATACAGCACACTATGCACTGTATGTAACTCAGCTATAGTGCATGGTGAGGGTATGTAACCACTATACACATCACACTATACAGCACACTATGCACTGTCTATCACTCAGCTATAGTACATGGTGAGGGTATGTAACAACATTACACATCACACTATACAGCACACTATGCACTGTATGTAACTCAGCTATAGTACATGGTGAGGGTATGTAACAACGTTACACATCACACTATGCAGCACACTATGCACTGTCTATAACTCAGCTATAGTACATAGTGAGTGTATGTAACAACACTACACATCACACTATACAGCACACTATGCACTGTCTATAACTCAGCTATAGTACATGGTGAGGGTATGTAACAACATTACACATCACACTATGCAGCACACTATGCACTGTCTATAACTCAGCTATAGTGCATGGTGAGGGTATGTAACAACATTACACATCACACTATGCAGCACACTATGCACTGTCTATAACTCAGCTATAGTACATGGTGAGGGTATGTAACAGCATTACACATCACACTATACAGCACACTATGCACTGTCTATAACTCAGCTATAGTACATGGTGAGGGTATGTAACAACATTACACATCACACTATGCAGCACACTATGCACTGTCTATAACTCAGCTATAGTACATGGTGAGGGTATGTAACAACATTACACATCACACTATACAGCACACTATGCACTGTATGTAACTCAGCTATAGTACATGGTGAGGGTATGTAACAACATTACACATCACACTATACAGTACACTATGCACTGTCTATAACTCAGCTATAGTACATGGTGAGGGTATGTAACAACGTTACACATCACACTATGCAGCACACTATGCACTGTCTATAACTCAGCTATAGTACATGGTGAGGGTATGTAACAACATTACTCATCACACTATACAGCACACTATGCACTGTCTATAACTCAGCTATAGTACATGGTGAGGGTATGTAACAACATTACACATCACACTATACAGCACACTATGCACTGTCTGTAACTCAGCTATAGTACATGGTGAGGGTATGTAACAACATTACACATCACACTATACAGCACACTATGCACTGTATGTAACTCAGCTATAGTACATGGTGAGGGTATGTAACAACATTACACATCACACTATACAGCACACTATGCACTGTATGTAACTCAGCTATAGTACATAGTGAGGGTATGTAACAGCATTACACATCACACTATACAGCACACTATGCACTGTCTATAACTCAGCTATAGTACATGGTGAGGGTATGTAACAACATTACACATCACACTATACAGCATACTATGCACTGTCTTTAACTCAGCTACAGTACATTGTGAGGGTAACAGCATTACACATCACACTATACAGCACACTATGCACTGTCTATAACTCAGCTACAGTACATTGTGAGGGTAACAGCATTACACATCACACTATACAGCACACTATGCACTGTTTATAACTCAGCTATAGTACATGGTGAGGGTATGTAACAACATTACACGTAACACTATACAGCACACTATGCACTGTCTATAACTCATCTATAGTACATGGTGAGGGTATGTAACAGCATTACACATCACACTATACAGCACACTATGCACTGTTTGTAACTCATCTATAGTACATGGTGAGGGTATGTAACAATATTACACACACGTATACTGTATCTGAGCTGTACACAGTAGATAGTGTGATGTGTCATGTTATAGACAACCTCATCGCTTGAATATGGGTAGTAAATATAAACACTCACATAGCTACTCAGTGGTGTGAGTTACACTCTCATAGACACGTTGAAACTGAAATGCACAAAAAAATATATACACGTGCAAATACACACGTATTTTTAACAATGACAACTCACGTTTATTATGACACTGTGTGGCCTTAGAAGGTAGTACTGTGTACAACAGGCGACGTTTCGACCAAAGGCCCCTCTTCACAGCACGAGAGGTAGAGCGACTCTACGAATGTGCTGAGATTGTTTGTTGTTGTTATTTGTGCGCCACTGCCAAACGTAGCGTCACCAAAACATTTTGGTGATTGGAGAACGGCTCGCCATGCTTCGGCGCTACAGAGGCTGGCGTTGTTATTTATTTATTAATTCGCTGTTGATCCGCTTAACTCTGCCACGTGCACACAGAGAGAAACGCGTGCGTGGGAACCAATTCCAAACCCTTACATTCACTCAAGCAACGATCATCAGAGTACAAACCCCAAGCACGCACGCACTCATTCAGAATCGCCCTCCTCCTTTAACTCTCAATGATGTCCTATGAATAGGTCCGTTGCCTGAAACGTCGTTTAATGTTACTTTTAAGCTCCACGCAGTGTTTTACGAACGCGTTGAGTTACTTTGTGACAGCGAGAGAACGTCCCACATGAACCGTCAGTGCGCACCGCGCTTTCGTGCGTTTGACTGCCCTCTGATGCTCGTGGGTGTTTTGCCTTGCCTCTGTTCTTGGCTCTGTATCAATGTGTTTCACGTTGTTTATAAACGTAAACCGTGTAAGATGTAGATTTTAACGTTTTTATTTGGAGTGATTAGATGTTAACTCCCTCGCCTGGTCTGCAGGAGGTCGTGGATTCGATCCCGACCCCGACGCCTGCTGCATATTAGGAGTTAGCGTGTCTCTCTCACTGGGGTCGTTTTTCCCCTCCACATTTAGAATCAACATCACGCGTTTAGAGTATTAAGCTACTCCTATACATTTCCACACGATAAACCACTTCGTTGAGCTATCATCTGTGATGGCCAGATCGTTTCTGAAAAAGAGCTACATTGTTCAGTGTGCCTTACCTGGTGAAATATAACAAAATATAGTCCACAGTAAACTTATTGAACTTTTTACGCATGTGTCACTTGACACCTTGGACACCCTTGCGAATGAGAAGTTAAATCGAGCGACTTTCCAGGTAAAATATTTTAACCATCAACATCCTGGGGGCTCACAACATCGGAAATGAACAAAGAAGCCAACATTACTTAGCACGAGGTTACAAACCTCACGAGACACTCCGTGGAAATGTGCCTGGTGGTCAAGGTCACAGACACGAGCTTCGTATCGCACGCAGCTGTCTAGACGCACCGTGAGACACGTTACACGGTCGGCTTTGACCACTTCCAGACGGGAGCCAGGTCCACTCGCTACGCTCTCAGTGGGAGCTGCGCTCGCCACGACTCTCAGTGGCTTCTCACCGATAGCCGCTCGCTGTGGCTGAGACGCTGTCCCTGGGGCGCACACGGCAGCGACGAACCAAGACACGAATCGACTCTCACCTGCGTAGACAGGAGCGTTGCATTCACATCGCGGTGTTGGGGTTTACAGGTCGCGATTTGTTAGAAAACCCAGAGTGGCCAGGCAAACGGGGATGGTTTGTCCCTGGGACTGATGTCGTCGGCTATGGTGAGGCTTCGTGGGATTCTGCACCAAACCGTACCGTGTAAAAAAATATTAATAAAGTTTCAAAAAAAAGTATGCCGTCTCTATCATTGCCATTATTTTAGCATGGCGGTTTCAAATTATCTTTAAAAAGAATCAACTTAATATTGTAATGTTTTTGACAAATGATCTTCTAACTTCACGCGTAAATGAGTGGGGGGATCAGGTGGGAGGGTAGGAGGGTGATCGTATTGGGTGGTTGAGCAGGTGTGTGTGGGTGGGTGGAGATTAGTGTTGTGGTGAGTGCGCTGTGGTGCGAACCTGCCGACCCAAATTATTTTCCCACTCACGGCCACCAACACCAGTGACCAGTCTGAACCTGTCATGGGCATCCCCTAGGTCGACTCAGCCTCAAATGAGTACCTGGTGCGGAGTATAAATATCGCCACTCGGGAGTCAAAGGCGGCCGGGCTTGGTGCTGGCCACCCACCCACTCGTGTACCGTGCCAGCCGTCATAGGTGCTCGCTAACAGCACTTGCCCAACAGTCTGTTCAGGCTATCCGGGGTACTTTGTCTTTGTGTGGGTGTGTGAGTGAGTGAGCAGGTTTGCAGGCAATCAGGTGGGAGGGAGATCAGCCGGTAATGGACTCTTGAATATGCATGAGGTGGACGGGTGAGAGGGTGGGCGGGCGAGTAGGTGGGCGAGTGGATGGGCAGGTGGGAGGGTAGGAGGAACGGGTGGCAGGATGGGCAGGTGTATGGTCGAGCAGGTGTGAGTGTGGGCACGTGGGAGGGAGGGTCTCTGTAGATGGCTGGGTGGGTCGTGGGTTAAAGGTGTGACAGGTATCGGGTAGGAGAGTGTTGGGTGCAGGTGAGTGGGTTGTGGTCATCATTACCAAGCATAGTCATTGTTATTTTTATCATCATCATACTCTTAATCATCATCCATCAGTCGGGATCAATTCATCATAGCTCATCGTGAATACGAACAAGCAAACTGACTGAGTGTGCAGTTATAAATACCACGAGACACGCCATAGAATTTGGCCCAATGCTACAGACAACACTTACCTGTGAAGGCGTATGCTGTAGATTTCCAAATCGTACCGGGTTTAATCTCGCGGAATATAACACAAGGCAATCAGGCTCAGCTCTGAGAGAGAAACATTCAAGCCTGAATGACAATCTTGAATATAATTTTCAAATTTTATTTTTATTCACCCACAATATTTTGACCCTTGACCCACATACAACGTGATTCCAATTCACAGGTAACCCAGAACACAATCAAGTATATTTATATTTAAGCGATTTAACCCAAGAAACCTTTATTATTGATAATATTGGTCGCGAAAGCCTACGAGTTAAAGTCAATTTGTTTAACCAGGTGAGAACTCAAGATACAAGGATGAGTGTCGGTTGCAAGAATGATGATGCTGCTGATTCTGCTGCTACTGATGATTCTGCTACTACTACTACTGATTATATTATTATTAATGCTGCTGGTCCTACTCCTGATAATATTGATGATGCTAGCGATGATGCTGCTGCTTATGCTATTGATTATTATGTTACTGCTGATAATGATTGTATTAGTATTGATTATGGTCCTACTTCTGATACTGATCATGATGATAACGATGGAGCTACCACTGCTAATGCTGTTGCTCCTGCTGTTGTTACTAATTCTGCTGCTGATGATGATCGAGTCGAGTTGAATTTAAATTTAACGAGGTGAGAACTCAGGAGATCAGGATGAGTCTCATTGACAAGAGTGACCTGGGTCACAAAAATGAAAAAAGCAAAACAAGTCAAACCCATGCCAGCAATGAAGCAAATAGAAATCTCACCCACAGCCCAGAGCACAATGCGATTAGCGTTCACACAAGTACACAACTGGTACGATATAATCAATGCGTCTCAAATCATCTAAGCGATGCTAAATAGCCTCAGACTCGAGGTTGGGTTCACACCGGATTGGTGTCTCATGTTAAGGAGGGGTGCTGCGGTGGCTCGGAGATGTAAACTCCCTCGCCTGGTATGGAGGTCGTGGGTTGGATTACGACCCTGAAAGCTGCTGTATATTTGTAGTTTGTGTTCCTGTAATGTCACAGTGTCTCTGTGTCATTAATGCGTGTTGAGACAATATTAGTCGTGTTGTAGTGTAAGGTAAATCTTCACTCTAGATATACATCAGGCGCTTAATAACTTTAACCCACTTCAAAGTCAAAACACAGTTCCCATTGTTGTCAGCATAAGCGTTATCCCATAAATCGAAGGTTGTGGCTTCAGGTCCAAAAGTCTGACAGCAGATAATTAAAATATTAATCAAAACAAACCTTTACGAATAATATTGGTGGCAAAAGACCTCCTACTACTAATATGTGTTAAATGGCTTCTCTCTCTCTCTGCCCTGTAAAATAAAACTAGTTTGGTGGGGGGGAGGAGGGGGGTCATTCGACCGCTGGTTCTAACAAAAATGGTTTATCGCAGTGACGCTCAGCACACAGCATGAGTAGTCCCCCCCTAGTGATGCCATCCCATTCCCACCCCGGGTTTATCACCCAACGAGCGAGTGACCGCGAGGGGGACGGCGCGCATCACCCCGCAGCGTCACGTGACGCGTGTTCCCAGCACGCCCGCGGTGGAGCTCCGCCCTCTGGGCGTTGAGCGCCACGCGGCGCGCGGTGCGAGGGACGATGACGTCAGAGAGAAGCTTGGCTCCCCCCGCCCTCCCCCACCAGTGCGCTAACCACTGCACCACCGCTCCACCACACACTACGCACATGCCCCTCTATACACTAAAGACAAAGATCCCCCGTGTAGCCTTAACAGACTGTTGGGGCAAGTGCTGTTAGTAGCGAGTAGCAACTATGAAGGCCGGCACTGTGACACACGAGGGAGTGGGTAGGCAGCACCACGCCCAGAAATACACAAAGACACGCACAGACACAGAAACAAAGACACAAACACAATATCAAAGACACACAAAGACAAAGATACGCACAGACACAGTAACAAAGACATAAACACAAGAACAAAGACAGGCACAGACACAGTAACAAAGACACACACACACAGACAAAGGCGTACAGACCAAAAAACTAACCCAAAGAAAATTATCCCCGTGTAGCCTTAACAGACTGTAGAGGCAAGTGCTGTTTGCTAGAAGCACCTATGAAGTTCGGCACTGTGGCACACGAGGGGGTCGGTGACCAACACCACGCCCGACCCGCCTTCGTCTCCCCAGTGGCGATGTTTACACATCGCAGCAGGTACTCATTTGAGGCTCAGTCGACCTAGGGGAGAGCCTGGACCGATTCCGATAATCATCACTGGTGTTGGTGAACTGGTCATAGGCCTCCCCTAGGTCGACTCAGCCTGAAAAATGAGTTCCTGGTACGGTGTGTAAACATCACCACTGGGGAAACAAAGGCGGCCGGGCGTGGTGTTGGCCACCCACCCTCTAGTGTGCTGTGCCGGCCTTCATAGGGGCCGTCCATAAATGACGTCACGCGATTTTGACCACCCCCCCCCCCCCTTCGTCACACGGCGTTAGAAAAGTCAGACCCCCCCTCAAATATGACGTCACAAAGCTCTGCCCCCCCCAACGAAAATAAAACATGCTTCAAATCGCTTTAAACTATTGTCATTGTAGTGCATATTTAATGTGGCGCTGCACTCTGATGTTGTAGGAGAAAACATTTATAAAAAAAAGTATATTTAATTAAGTAGAACGTGTTGTCGAAATGTATTTAAATTTGCGCATTTTGACGTGACGTCACATTTCTCAACCCCCCCCCCCCATCGTCACAAATATTTGCCCCCCCCCCAGGTGCGTGACGTCATTTATGGACGGCCCCATAGGTGCTCGCTAACAGCACTTGCCCCAACAGCCTGTGAAGGCTGCATGGGGGATCTGTGTCTTTGTGTGCGCGAGTCTGTGCGTTGTGCCCGTTTCTCTGCGCTGCTCACACTCCGTGCTCTCAGCACGCACGACTCAGATCCAGAATCCTCACTGAGTTACCATCACCCACACGCAGTGCGGGGTAGAGCGGTTGACTAAACGAGTGGTGGACGGAGTGCAGCAGCTCCATTGAGTCGGCGCGGTAGAACGACAGCAGCCCCGCCTCCCAGTGCAGGTGACACCCGACTCTCCGGGGAGGATCCCTCACCGGCACTGAGGTCCAGACATCACCATGCCACACTGAGCAGCTGTTGCTATCTTTATATAAAACCCAGGATGAGTCGTTGTATCCCAGCTCGCACTCGTCACCATACCCTTTCCGTGCGATCGTCCCGTACGCGACTCCAACCTGACAGTACGCCGCACCCCCCACGTCCACCTCCCAGTAGTGCTGACCCGACGAGAAGCTCTCGGAGCACAGGGCTTGTGGCCAGTCATCAAAGCGGTGCGGGTGATCGGGGCGACCCTGGGAGACATCGGTCCACGTCACCGTCCTGAGGTCCGAGGAAATCTGGAGTTTGTTCTGGGCCGAGTTTGTGTCCACAGTCGGTGAGCGTCCGTCTGCAGTCACGATAATCACAGTAGCCGTGTAACAACAGCACCACTATAACAACAGCACTCGTGCACTACCACGCACGTACACTACAGTAGAGCAATTCATAATGAGCATTGTTATACAACGTTGTAATGCGTCGCTATCGGTGTGATGACATGTAACGGCACTTTGTAAATCCACTGCTGGATGAGGGCCTCCCTACGCCGTGCGGGTCGCGGGGGACATTTGACCATACTTCACCACGCCGGTCACCGCGCGTTGGCGAATGCAGGTGGCGCAGCTGGCGAGAGCACAGAAGTACAGTACAGCGGTGCGTTTGTCTGCCCCGTCATCTACATTTTTAAAAGTCGAGCTTCAGTTCAATATTCACTGTGTAGTAGATGTAAAACATTTGATGATAGCATCACAATGTGAACTGCTCTATATATTCTAATGCAAGGCTTTCAACATGTATTTGTTAAAAAAAGATTTCTTGAAATAGAACGATCAAACATAGAACAATTGTTACGTTTTTTCGGTAAAGTCACGTAGGTAATAATAGTAAAATAAAGTGATACAGTAAATCTAGCTGTGACGCTCCCACCTGAAGACGGAGACTTGTGTTGCCTCCGAAACATCGTGATTTAATTGAGTTATTTTCTTTTATTATAATATTTATTTATTTTTACCTACGTGACTTTACCGAATCAACCTAAGAGTATGAATCCTTGCAGTCACGAAAGCTTCAAATCTAGAATTAATTGTTAAGTTAAATCAATAAAGTTCTAATAATAAAAAATAAAACATTCCATAAGAAAGTACAGTAATAGGACTTTTCAAAAATCGCAGTCTTTGCGATTTGCTAATCGCATTGTTTCAAATTGCGACTTCGATTTGGAATCGATTCATCGTTCAGCCCCACTGTGCGGAAGTGCCCGTGGGAGGCAGTGGATCACAGCAGCAGCGTGGATATCAACACCGCCGCAGCGTCTCTGTGTGTGTACAACAAACACAACCATCTACTGTGTGTCACCTTTCACAGACTGTAGGGGCAAGTGGTGTTGGTGAGCACCTGTGAAGGCCGACACGGCACAAGAGGTGGGTGTGATAGTGTAGTGATGTACACTCGTGTGTGTGTGTGATAGTGTAGTGATGTACACTCGTGTGTGTGTGTGTTATAGTGTAGTGATGTACACTCGTGTGTGTGATAGTGTAGTGATGTACACTCGTGTGTGTGTGTGTGATAGTGTAGTGATGTAAACTCGTGTGTGTGTGATAGTGTAGTGATGTACACTCGTGTGTGTGTGTGTGATAGTGTAGTGATGTACACTATGTGTGTGTGATAGTGTAGTGATGTACACTCGTGTGTGTGTGTGTGATAGTGTAGTGATGTAAACTCGTGTGTGTGTGTGTGGTAGTGTAGTGATGTACACTCGTGTGTGTGGTAGTGTAGTGATGTACACTCGTGTGTGTGATAGTGTAGTGATGTACACTCGTGTGTGTGTGTGATAGTGTAGTGATGTACACTCGTGTGTGTGTGTGATAGTGTAGTGATGTACACTGTGTGTGTGTGTGATAGTGTAGTGATGTACACTCGTGTGTGTGTGTGTTATAGTGTAGTGATGTACACTCGTGTGTGTGATAGTGTAGTGATGAACACTCGTGTGTGTGTGTGTGATAGTGTAGTGATGTACACTGTGTGTGTGTGTGATAGTGTAGTGATGTACACTCGTGTGTGTGTGTGATAGTGTAGTGATGTACACTCGTGTGTGTGTGTGTGATAGTGTAGTGATGTACACTCGTGTGTGTGTGTGATAGTGTAGTGATGTACACCCGTGTGTGTGTGATAGTGTAGTGATGTACACTGTGTGTGTGTGTGATAGTGTAGTGATGTACACTCGTGTGTGTGTGTGATAGTGTAGTGATGTACACTCGTGTGTGTGTGTGTGATAGTGTAGTGATGTACACTCGTGTGTGTGTGTGATAGTGTAGTGATGTACACTCGTGTGTGTGATAGTGTAGTGATGTACACTCGTGTGTGTGTGATAGTGTAGTGATGTACACTCGTGTGTGTGTGTGTGATAGTGTAGTGATGTACACTCGTGTGTGTGTGATAGTGCAGTGATGTACACCCGTGTGTGTGTGATAGTGTAGTGATGTACACCCGTGTGTGTGTGATAGTGTAGTGATGTACACTCTGTGTGTGTGTGTGATAGTGTAGTGATGTACACTGTGTGTGTGATAGTGTAGTGATGTACACTCGTGTGTGTGTGATAGTGTAGTGATGTACACTCGTGTGTGTGTGATAGTGTAGTGATGTACACTCGTGTGTGTGTGATAGTGTAGTGATGTACACTCGTGTGTGTGTGATAGTGTAGTGATGTACACTCGTGTGTGTGTGATAGTGTAGTGATGTACACTCGTGTGTGTGATAGTGTAGTGATTTACACTCGTGTGTGTGATAGTGTAGTGATGTACACTCGTGTGTGTGTGTGATAGTGTAGTGATGTACACTCGTGTGTGTGTGTGTGATAGTGTAGTGATGTACACTCGTGTGTGTGTGTGTGTGATAGTGTAGTGATGTACACTCGTGTGTGTGATAGTGTAGTGATGTACACTCGTGTGTGTGTGTGTGATAGTGTAGTGATGTACACTCGTGTGTGTGTATGATAGTGTACTGATGTACACTCGTGTGTGTGTTAGTGTAGTGATGTACAATCTGTGTGTGTGTGTGTGTGTGATAGTGTAGTGATGTACACTCGTGTGTGTGTGTGTGATAGTGTAGTGATGTACACTCGTTTGTGTGTGATGGTGTAGTGATGTACACTCGTGTGTGTGTGAGATGGTGTAGTGATGTACACTCGTGTGTGTGTGATAGTGTAGTGATGTACACTCGTGTGTGTGATAGTGTAGTGATGTACACTCGTGTGTGTGATAGTGTAGTGATGTACACTCGTGTGTGTGTGTGTGATAGTGTAGTGATGTACACTTGTGTGTGTGTGATAGTGTAGTGATGTACACTGTGTGTGTGTGGTAGTGTAGTGATGTACACTCGTGTGTGTGATAGTGTAGTGATGTACACTCGTGTGTGTGATAGTGTAGTGATGTACACTCGTGTGTGTGTGTGATAGTGTAGTGATGTACACTCGTGTGTGTGTGTGATAGTGTAGTGATGTACACTCGTGTGTGTGTGTGTGATAGTGTAGTGATGTACACTCGTGTGTGTGTGTGATAGTGTAGTGATGTACACTCGTGTGTGTGTGTGATAGTGTAGTGATGTACACTCGTGTGTGTGTGTGATAGTGTAGTGATGTACACTCGTGTGTGTGTGTGATAGTGTAGTGATGTACACTCGTGTGTGTGTGTGATAGTGTAGTGATGTACACTCGTGTGTGTGTGTGATAGTGTAGTGATGTACACTCGTGTGTGTGTGATAGTGTAGTGATGTACACTCGTGTGTATGTGTGTGATAGTGTAGTGATGTACACTCGTGTGTGTGTGATAGTGTAGTGATGTACACTCGTGTGTGTGTGTGTGATAGTGTAGTGATGTACACTCGTGTGTGTGTGTGATAGTGTAGTGATGTACACTCGTGTGTGTGTGTGATAGTGTAGTGATGTACACTCGTGTGTGTGTGTGATAGTGTAGTGATGTACACTCGTGTGTGTGATAGTGTAGTGATGTACACTCGTGTGTGTGTGATAGTGTAGTGATGTACACTCGTGTGTGTGTGATAGTGTAGTGATGTACACTCGTGTGTGTGATAGTGTAGTGATGTACACTCGTGTGTATGTGTGTGATAGTGTAGTGATGTACACTCGTGTGTGTGATAGTGTAGTGATGTACACTCGTGTGTGTGTGATAGTGTAGTGATGTACACTCGTGTGTGTGTGTGTGATAGTGTAGTGATGTACACTCGTGTGTGTGTGTGATAGTGTAGTGATGTACACTCGTGTGTGTGTGTGATAGTGTAGTGATGTACACTCGTGTGTGTGTGTGTGATAGTGTAGTGATGTACACTCGTGTGTGTGATAGTGTAGTGATGTACACTCGTGTGTGTGATAGTGTAGTGATGTACACTCGTGTGTGTGATGGTGTAGTGATGAACACTCGTGTGTGTGTGTGATAGTGTAGTGATGTACACTCGTGTGTGTGTGATAGTGTAGTGATGTTCACTCGTGTGTGTGATGGTGTAGTGATGAACACTCGTGTGTGTGATGGTGTAGTGATGAACACTCGTGTGTGTGTGTGTGATAGTGTAGTGATGTACACTCGTGTGTGTGTGTGTGTGATAGTGTAGTGATGTACACTCGTGTGTGTGTGTGTGATAGTGTAGTGATGTACACTCGTGTGTGTGTGTGATAGTGTAGTGATGTACACTCGTGTGTGTGATAGTGTAGTGATGTACACTCGTGTGTGTGATAGTGTAGTGATGTACACTCGTGTGTGTGTGTGATGGTGTAGTGATGTACACTCGCGTGTGTGTGTGTGATGGTGTAGTGATGTACACTCGTGTGTGTGTGTGATAGTGTAGTGATGAACACTCGTGTGTGTGATGGTGTAGTGATGAACACTCGTGTGTGTGTGTGATGGTGTAGTGATGTACACTCGCGTGTGTGTGTGTGTGTGATGGTGTAGTGATGTACACTCGTGTGTGTGTGTGTGATAGTGTAGTGATGTACACTCGTGTGTGTGTGTGATAGTGTAGTGATGTACACTTGTGTGTGTGATAGTGTAGTGATGTACACTCGTGTGTGTGTGTGATGGTGTAGTGATGTACACTCGTGTGTGTGTGATAGTGTAGTGATGTACACTCGTGTGTGTGTGATAGTGTAGTGATGTACACTCGTGTGTGTGTGATAGTGTAGTGATGTACACTCGTGTGTGTGTGTGTGATGGTGTAGTGATGTACACTCGTGTGTGTGTGTGATAGTGTAGTGATGTACACTCGTGTGTGTGTGTGATAGTGTAGTGATGTACACTCGTGTGTGTGTGTGTGTGTGATAGTGTAGTGATGTACACTCGTGTGTGTGTGTGTGATAGTGTAGTGATGTACACTCGTGTGTGTGATAGTGTAGTGATGAACACTCGTGTGTGTGATGGTGTAGTGATGAACACTCGTGTGTGTGTGTGTGTGTGATAGTGTAGTGATGTACACTCGTGTGTGTGTGTGTGTGATAGTGTAGTGATGTACACTCGTGTGTGTGTGTGATGGTGTAGTGATGTACACTCGCGTGTGTGATAGTGTAGTGATGTACACTCGTGTGTGTGTGTGATAGTGTAGTGATGTACACTCGTGTGTGTGTGTGATGGTGTAGTGATGTACACTCGTGTGTGTGTGATAGTGTAGTGATGTACACTCGTGTGTGTGTGTGATAGTGTAGTGATGTACACTCGTGTGTGTGTGTGATAGTGTAGTGATGTACACTCGTGTGTGTGTGTGATAGTGTAGTGATGTACACTCGTGTGTGTGTGTGTGATAGTGTAGTGATGTACACTTGTGTGTGTGATAGTGTAGTGATGTACACTCGTGTGTGTGTGTGATGGTGTAGTGATGTACACTCGTGTGTGTGTGATAGTGTAGTGATGTACACTCGTGTGTGTGATGGTGTAGTGATGTACACTCGTGTGTGTGTGTGATGGTGTAGTGATGTACACTCGTGTGTGTGTGTGATAGTGTAGTGATGTACACTCGTGTGTGTGATAGTGTAGTGATGTACACTCGTGTTTGTGTGTGATAGTGTAGTGATGTACACTCGTGTGTGTGTGATAGTGTAGTGATGTACACTCGTGTGTGTGTGTGTGATAGTGTAGTGATGTACAATCGTGTGTGTGTGTGATAGTGTAGTGATGTACATTCGTGTGTGTGTGTGTGATAGTGTAGTGATGTACACTCGTGTGTGTGTGTGATAGTGTAGTGATGTACTCTCGTGTGTGTGTGATAGTGTAGTGATGTACACTCGTGTGTGTGTGATAGTGTAGTGATGTACACTCGTGTGTGTGTGTTAGTGTAGTGATGTACACTCGTGTGTGTGTGATAGTGTAGTGATGTACACTCGTGTGTGTGTGTGATAGTGTAGTGATGTACACTCGTGTGTGTGTGTGATAGTGTAGTGATGTGCACTCGTGTGTGTGTGTGTGATAGTGTAGTGATGTACACTCGTGTGTGTGTGTGTCATAGTGTAGTGATGTACACTCGTGTGTGTGTGATAGTGTAGTGATGTACACTCGTGTGTGTGTGATAGTGTAGTGATGTACACTCGTGTGTGTGTGTGATAGTGTAGTGATGTACACTCGTGTGTGTGATAGTGTAGTGATAGTGTAGTGATGTACACTCGTGTGTGTGTGTGATAGTGTAGTGATGTACACTCGTGTGTGTGTGTGTGTGATAGTGTAGTGATGTACACTCGTGTGTGTGATAGTGTAGTGATGTACACTGTGTGTTTGTGATAGTGTTGTGATGTACACTCGTGTGTGTGTGTGTGTGATAGTGTAGTGATGTACAATCGTGTGTGTGTGTGTGATAGTGTAGTGATGTACAATCGTGTGTGTGTGTGTGTGATAGTGTAGTGATGTACAATCGTGTGTGTGATAGTGTAGTGATGTACACTCGTGTGTGTGTGTGATAGTGTAGTGATGTACACTCGTGTGTGTGTGTGTGATAGTGTAGTGATGTACACTCGTGTGTGTGTGTGTGATAGTGTAGTGATGTAAACTCGTGTGTGTGTGTGATAGTGTAGTGATGTAAACTCGTGTGTGTGTGGTAGTGTAGTGATGTACACTGTGTGTGTGATAGTGTAGTGATGTACACTCTGTGTGTGTGTGTGATAGTGTAGTGATGTACACTCGTGTGTGTGTGTGTGATAGTGTAGTGATGTACACTCGTGTGTGTGTGATAGTGTAGTGATGTACACTCGTGTGTGTGTGTGATAGTGTAGTGATGTACACTCGTGTGTGTGATAGTGTAGTGATGTACACTCGTGTGTGTGTGTGATAGTGTAGTGATGTACACTCGTGTGTGTGTGTGTGTGTGATAGTGTAGTGATGTACACTCGTGTGTGTGTGTGATAGTGTAGTGATGTACACTCGTGTGTGTGATAGTGTAGTGATGTACACTCTGTGTGTGTGTGATAGTGTAGTGATGTACACTCGTGTGTGTGTGTGATAGTGTAGTGATGTACACTCGTGTGTGTGTGTGTGTGTGATAGTGTAGTGATGTACACTCGTGTGTGTGTGTGATAGTGTAGTGATGTACACTCGTGTGTGTGTGTGATAGTGTAGTGATGTACACTGTGTGTGTGTGTGATAGTGTAGTGATGTACACTCGTGTGTGTGTCTGTGTGATAGTGTAGTGATGTACACTGTGTGTGTCTGTGTGATAGTGTAGTAATGTACACTGTGTGTGTGTGATAGTGTAGTGATGTATACTCGTGTGTGTGTGTGATAGTGTAGTGATGTACACTGTGTGTGTGTTTGATAGTGTAGTGATGTACACTCGTGTGTGTGTCTGTGTGATAGTGTAGTGATGTACACTGTGTGTGTCTGTGTGATAGTGTAGTAATGTACACTGTGTGTGTGTGATAGTGTAGTGATGTACACTCGTGTGTGTGTGATAGTGTAGTGATGTGCACTCGTGTGTGTGTGTCATAGTGTAGTGATGTACACTCGTGTGTGTGTGATGGTGTAGTGATGTACACTCGTGTGTGTGTGTGTCATAGTGTAGTGATGTGCACTCGTGTGTGTGTGTGATAGTGTAGTGATGTGCACTCGTGTGTGTGTGTGTGTGATAGTGTTGTGATGTACAATCGTGTGTGTGATAGTGTAGTGATGTACACTCGTGTGTGTGATAGTGTAGTGATGTACACTCTGTGTGTGTGATAGTGTAGTGATGTACACTCGTGTGTGTGTGTGATAGTGTAGTGATGTACACTCGTGTGTGTGTGATAGTGTAGTGATGTACACTCGTGTGTGTGTGATAGTGTAGTGATGTACACTCGTGTGTGTGTGTGTGATAGTGTAGTGATGTACACTCGTGTGTGTGTGTGTCATAGTGTAGTGATGTACACTCGTGTGTGTGTGATGGTGTAGTGATGTACACTCGTGTGTGTGTGTGATAGTGTAGTGATGTACACTCGTGTGTGTGATAGTGTAGTGATGTACACTCGTGTGTGTGTGTGTCATAGTGTAGTGATGTACACTCGTGTGTGTGTGATGGTGTAGTGATGTACACTCGTGTGTGTGTGTGATAGTGTAGTGATGTACACTCGTGTGTGTGTGTGATAGTGTAGTGATGTACACTCGTGTGTGTGATAGTGTAGTGATAGTGTAGTGATGTACACTCGTGTGTGTGTGTGATAGTGTAGTGATGTACACTCGTGTGTGTGTGTGTGTGATAGTGTAGTGATGTACACTCGTGTGTGTGATAGTGTAGTGATGTACACTCGTGTGTGTGATAGTGTAGTGATGTACACTGTGTGTTTGTGATAGTGTTGTGATGTACACTCGTGTGTGTGTGTGTGTGATAGTGTAGTGATGTACAATCGTGTGTGTGTGTGTGATAGTGTAGTGATGTACAATCGTGTGTGTGATAGTGTAGTGATGTACACTCGTGTGTGTGATAGTGTAGTGATGTACACTCGTGTGTGTGTGTGTGATAGTGTAGTGATGTACACTCGTGTGTGTGTGTGATAGTGTAGTGATGTACACTCGTGTGTGTGTGTGTGATAGTGTAGTGATGTAAACTCGTGTGTGTGTGGTAGTGTAGTGATGTACACTGTGTGTGTGATAGTGTAGTGATGTACACTCGTGTGTGTGTGTGATAGTGTAGTGATGTACACTCGTGTGTGTGTGTGATAGTGTAGTGATGTAAACTCGTGTGAGTGTGTGATAGTGTAGTGATGTACACTCGTGTGTGTGTGTTAGTGTAGTGATGTACACTCTGTGTGTGTGTGTGTGATAGTGTAGTGATGTACACTCGTGTGTGTGTGTGTGATAGTGTAGTGATGTAAACTCGTGTGTGTGTGTGATAGTGTAGAGATGTACACTCGTGTGTGTGTGATAGTGTAGTGATGTACACTCGTGTGTGTGTGTGTGTGATAGTGTAGTGATGTACACTCGTGTGTGTGATAGTGTAGTGATGTACACTCGTGTGTGTGTGTGATAGTGTAGTGATGTACACTCGTGTGTGTGTGTGATAGTGTAGTGATGTACACTCGTGTGCGTGTGTGTGTGTGTTAGTGTAGTGATGTACACTCGTGTGTGTGTGTGTGATAGTGTAGTGATGTACACTCGTGTGTGTGATAGTGTAGTGATGTACACTCGTGTGTGTGATAGTGTAGTGATGTACACTCGTGTGTGTGATAGTGTAGTGATGTACACTCGTGTGTGTGTGTGTGTGTGATAGTGTGGTGATGTACACTCGAGTGTGTATGTGATAGTGTAGTGATGTACACTGTGTGTATGTGATGGTGTAGTGATGTACACTCGTGTGTGTGTGATAGTGTAGTGATGTACACTGTGTGTGTGTGAGATAGTGTAGTGATGTACACTCGTGTGTGTGTGATAGTGTAGTGATGTACACTGTGTGTGTGTGATAGTGTAGTGATGTACACTCGTGTGTGTGAGATAGTGTAGTGATGTACACTCGTGTGTGTGTGATAGTGTAGTGATGTACACTCGTGTGTGTGTGATAGTGTAGTGATGTACACTCGTGTGTGTGTGATAGTGTAGTGATGTACACTCGTGTGTGTGTGATAGTGTAGTGATGTACACTCGTGTGTGTGTGATAGTGTAGTGATGTACACTCGTGTGTGTGTGATAGTGTAGTGATGTACACTCGTGTGTGTGTGATAGTGTAGTGATGTACACTCGTGTGTGCGTGATAGTGTAGTGATGTACACTGTGTGTGAGATAGTGTAGTGATGTACCCTCGTGTGTGTGTGTGATAGTGTAGTGATGTACACTCGTGTGTGTGGTGTAGTGATGTACACTCGTGTGTGTGATAGTGTAGTGATGTACACTCGTGTGTGTGTGTGTGTGTGATAGTGTAGTGATGTACACTGTGTGTGTCTGTGTGATAGTGTAGTAATGTACACTGTGTGTGTGTGATAGTGTAGTGATGTACACTCGTGTGTGTGTGATAGTGTAGTGATGTACACTCGTGTGTGTGTGTGATAGTGTAGTGATGTACACTCGTGTGTGTGTGTGATAGTGTAGTGATGTGCACTCGTGTGTGTGTGTGATAGTGTAGTGATGTACACTCGTGTGTGTGTGTGTGTCATAGTGTAGTGATGTACACTCGTGTGTGTGTGATGGTGTAGTGATGTACACTCGTGTGTGTGTGTGATAGTGTAGTGATGTGCACTCGTGTGTGTGTGTGATAGTGTAGTGATGTACACTCGTGTGTGTGTGTGTGTCATAGTGTAGTGATGTACACTCGTGTGTGTGTGATGGTGTAGTGATGTACACTCGTGTGTGTGTGTGATAGTGTAGTGATGTACACTCGTGTGTGTGTGTGATAGTGTAGTGATGTACACTCGTGTGTGTGATAGTGTAGTGATAGTGTAGTGATGTACACTCGTGTGTGTGTGTGATAGTGTAGTGATGTACACTCGTGTGTGTGTGTGTGTGATAGTGTAGTGATGTACACTCGTGTGTGTGATAGTGTAGTGATGTACACTCGTGTGTGTGATAGTGTAGTGATGTACACTGTGTGTTTGTGATAGTGTTGTGATGTACACTCGTGTGTGTGTGTGTGTGATAGTGTAGTGATGTACAATCGTGTGTGTGTGTGTGATAGTGTAGTGATGTACAATCGTGTGTGTGTGTGTGTGATAGTGTAGTGATGTACAATCGTGTGTGTGATAGTGTAGTGATGTACACTCGTGTGTGTGATAGTGTAGTGATGTACACTCGTGTGTGTGTGTGTGATAGTGTAGTGATGTACACTCGTGTGTGTGTGTGATAGTGTAGTGATGTACACTCGTGTGTGTGTGTGTGATAGTGTAGTGATGTACACTCGTGTGTGTGTGTGTGATAGTGTAGTGATGTAAACTCGTGTGTGTGTGTGATAGTGTAGTGATGTAAACTCGTGTGTGTGTGGTAGTGTAGTGATGTACACTGTGTGTGTGATAGTGTAGTGATGTACACTCGTGTGTGTGTGTGATAGTGTAGTGATGTACACTCGTGTGTGTGTGTGATAGTGTAGTGATGTAAACTCGTGTGAGTGTGTGATAGTGTAGTGATGTACACTCGTGTGTGTGTGTTAGTGTAGTGATGTACACTCTGTGTGTGTGTGTGTGATAGTGTAGTGATGTACACTCGTGTGTGTGTGTGTGTGATAGTGTAGTGATGTAAACTCGTGTGTGTGTGTGATAGTGTAGTGATGTGCACTCGTGTGTGTGTGTCATAGTGTAGTGATGTACACTCGTGTGTGTGTGATGGTGTAGTGATGTACACTCGTGTGTGTGTGTGTGATAGTGTTGTGATGTACACTCGTGTGTGTGTGTGATAGTGTAGTGATGTACACTCGTGTGTGTGTGTGATAGTGTAGTGATGTGCACTCGTGTGTGTGTGTGATAGTGTAGTGATGTACACTCGTGTGTGTGTGTGTGTCATAGTGTAGTGATGTACACTCGTGTGTGTGTGATGGTGTAGTGATGTACACTCGTGTGTGTGTGTGATAGTGTAGTGATGTACACTCGTGTGTGTGTGTGATAGTGTAGTGATGTACACTCGTGTGTGTGATAGTGTAGTGATAGTGTAGTGATGTACACTCGTGTGTGTGTGTGATAGTGTAGTGATGTACACTCGTGTGTGTGTGTGTGTGATAGTGTAGTGATGTACACTCGTGTGTGTGATAGTGTAGTGATGTACACTCGTGTGTGTGATAGTGTAGTGATGTACACTGTGTGTTTGTGATAGTGTTGTGATGTACACTCGTGTGTGTGTGTGTGTGATAGTGTAGTGATGTACAATCGTGTGTGTGTGTGTGATAGTGTAGTGATGTACAATCGTGTGTGTGTGTGTGTGATAGTGTAGTGATGTACAATCGTGTGTGTGATAGTGTAGTGATGTACACTCGTGTGTGTGATAGTGTAGTGATGTACACTCGTGTGTGTGTGATAGTGTAGTGATGTACACTCGTGTGTGTGTGTGATAGTGTAGTGATGTACACTCGTGTGTGTGTGTGTGATAGTGTAGTGATGTACACTCGTGTGTGTGTGTGTGATAGTGTAGTGATGTAAACTCGTGTGTGTGTGTGATAGTGTAGTGATGTAAACTCGTGTGTGTGTGGTAGTGTAGTGATGTACACTGTGTGTGTGATAGTGTAGTGATGTACACTCGTGTGTGTGTGTGATAGTGTAGTGATGTACACTCGTGTGTGTGTGTGATAGTGTAGTGATGTAAACTCGTGTGAGTGTGTGATAGTGTAGTGATGTACACTCGTGTGTGTGTGTTAGTGTAGTGATGTACACTCTGTGTGTGTGTGTGTGTGATAGTGTAGTGATGTACACTCGTGTGTGTGTGTGTGTGATAGTGTAGTGATGTAAACTCGTGTGTGTGTGTGATAGTGTAGAGATGTACACTCGTGTGTGTGTGATAGTGTAGTGATGTACACTCGTGTGTGTGTGATAGTGTAGTGATGTACACTCGTGTGTGTGATAGTGTAGTGATGTACACTCGTGTGTGTGTGTGATAGTGTAGTGATGTACACTCGTGTGTGTGTGTGATAGTGTAGTGATGTACACTCGTGTGTGTGTGATAGTGTAGTGATGTAAACTCGTGTGTGTGTGTGATAGTGTAGAGATGTACACTCGTGTGTGTGTGATAGTGTAGTGATGTACACTCGTGTGTGTGTGTGTGTGATAGTGTAGTGATGTACACTCGTGTGTGTGATAGTGTAGTGATGTACACTCGTGTGTGTGTGTGATAGTGTAGTGATGTACACTCGTGTGTGTGTGTGATAGTGTAGTGATGTACACTCGTGTGCGTGTGTGTGTGTGTTAGTGTAGTGATGTACACTCGTGTGTGTGTGTGTGTGATAGTGTAGTGATGTACACTCGTGTGTGTGATAGTGTAGTGATGTACACTAGTGTATGTGATAGTGTAGTGATGTACACTCGTGTGTGTGATAGTGTAGTGATGTACACTCGTGTGTGTGTGTGTGTGTGATAGTGTGGTGATGTACACTCGAGTGTGTATGTGATAGTGTAGTGATGTACACTGTGTGTATGTGATGGTGTAGTGATGTACACTCGTGTGTGTGTGATAGTGTAGTGATGTACACTGTGTGTGTGTGAGATAGTGTAGTGATGTACACTCGTGTGTGTGTGATAGTGTAGTGATGTACACTGTGTGTGTGTGATAGTGTAGTGATGTACACTCGTGTGTGTGAGATAGTGTAGTGATGTACACTCGTGTGTGTGTGATAGTGTAGTGATGTACACTCGTGTGTGTGTGATAGTGTAGTGATGTACACTCGTGTGTGTGTGATAGTGTAGTGATGTACACTCGTGTGTGTGTGATAGTGTAGTGATGTACACTCGTGTGTGTGTGATAGTGTAGTGATGTACACTCGTGTGTGTGTGATAGTGTAGTGATGTACACTCGTGTGTGTGTGATAGTGTAGTGATGTACACTCGTGTGTGTGTGATAGTGTAGTGATGTACACTGTGTGTGAGATAGTGTAGTGATGTACCCTCGTGTGTGTGTGTGATAGTGTAGTGATGTACACTCGTGTGTGTGGTGTAGTGATGTACACTCGTGTGTGTGATAGTGTAGTGATGTACACTCGTGTGTGTGTGTGTGTGTGTGATAGTGTAGTGATGTACACTCGTGTGTGTGTGATAGTGTAGTGATGTACACTCGTGTGTGTGTGTGTGTGTGATAGTGTAGTGATGCACACTCGTGTGAGTGTGTGATAGTGTAGTGATGTACACTCGTGTGTGTGTGATAGTGTAGTGATGTACACTGTGTGTGTGTGATAGTGTAGTGATGTACACTGTGTGTGTGTGATAGTGTAGTGATGTAAACTCGTGTGTGTGTGATAGTGTTGTGATGTACACTGTGTGTGTGTGATAGTGTAGTGATGTACACTGTGTGTGTGTGATAGTGTAGTGATGTACACTGTGTGTGTGTGATAGTGTAGTGATGTACACTGTGTGTGTGTGATAGTGTAGTGATGTACACTGTGTGTGTGTGATAGTGTAGTGATGACTGCTGTGTATAAACATCGCCACTGGGGAGACAAAGGCGGTCGGGCGTGGTGCTGGCCACCCACCCTTCATAGGAACTCGCTAACAGCACTTGCTCCAACAGTCTGTTAAGGCCATGCAAGGGATCTCTATCTATACCAACGTATTGGTATATGTTGATTCGTGTTCTTTTGTAATTAACTTGTTGCCTGTGTAGTGATTTGCACGGGCAACTCAGCTTATGCCTTGGTCTGGCTGTATAATTAAACCTAAAGTTGCCTTTGATTCTGAGAGCGTCAGGCTGTAACACTGAACCCTAAGAATCCTCAGGGTTCAGTGTTACAGCCCTGCCTCAAGCACTAATAATGAATCCTAATAATATCAGCCATAGCGTGTGTGTGTGTGTGTCAAACACTCACGCAGAATAGCAACAGCATCCTCACTCAATCGTACACACGTGTAGTGTTAATAGAGCTCATTTAATAGTGATTTACACTCGTCTGTATGTGTGTGCTATATATTAATGTATACTGATACACGTTGTATAGTAATTTACATTTTGTCCGTGTAGTGTTGTACAAGATCAACCAAGGTTAAGCCTTTGGCTGACTGTCTGATAAACCTACGAATATTAATACGGAATCTTAAAGGTGCTTTGAGGTCTGAGAGCTTCAGACAATAACACTGAACTCTAAGGATCATCATGGTGTGCGAGTTTGGATCTTGCAGCCTCAATTACGAATAATGAATCTGAATAATCTTAGCCATAGCGTGTGTGTGTGCGTGTAATGAATTCATACATGAAGAATTTCAACAGCATCCTCAATCATACCCACGTGTCGTATTAATAGAGCTCATGTTATAGTGATTTACACATCTGTGTGTTTGAGCTACATATGAATGTATATACTTACACAGGAGAGCCAGGAGTCTCATCTCGACTCCTCCTGCTGAGATGACCTTTGTGAGCTCCGGCTGGGTGAATGTGGGAGCAGGGTCATCTTGAGTCTCCTGAGATACAGAGTTTCTGCACCCACAACACAGGGCACACAGAACAATGCAGGCCCAGGTCTCTCTACACCCACAACACAGGGCACACAGAACAATGCAGGCCCAGGTCTCTCTACACACAACACAGGGCACACAGAACAATGCAGGCCCAGGTCTCTCTGCACACAACACAGGGCACACAGAACAATGCAGGCCCAGGTCTTTCTGCACACAACACAGGGCACACAGAACAATGCAGGCCCAGGTATCTCTACACACAACACAGGGCACACAGAACAATGCAGGCCCAGGTCTTTCTGCACACAACACAGGGCACACAGAACAATGCAGGCCCATGTCTCTCTACACACAACACAGGGCACACAGAACAATGCAGGCTCAGGTCTTTCTGCACACAACACAGGGCACACAGAACAATGCAGGCCCAGGTATCTCTACACACAACACAGGGCACACAGAACAATGCAGGCCCAGGTCTTTCTGCACACAACACAGGGCACACAGAACAATGCAGGCCCATGTCTCTCTACACACAACACAGGGCACACAGAACAATGCAGGCCCAGGTCTCTCTACACACAACGCAGGGTACACAGAACAATGCAGGCCCAGGTCTCTCTACACACAACACAGGGCACACAGAACAATGCAGGCCCAGGTCTCTCTACACACACAGCACAGGGTACACAGAACAATGCATGCCCAGGTCTCTCTACACACACAACACAGGGAACACAGAACAATGCAGGCCCAGGTCTCTCTACACCCACAACACAGGGTACACATAACAATACAGGCCCAGGTCTCTCAACACACACAACACAGGGCACACAGAACAATGCAGGCCCAGGTCTCTCTACACACACAACACAGGGCACACAGAACAATGCAGGCTCAGGTCTCTCTACACCCACAAAACAGGGTACACAGAACAATGCAGGCCCAGGTCTCTCTACACCCACAACACAGGGTACACAGAACAATGCAGGCCCAGGTCTCTCTACACACAGCACAGGGTACACAGAACAATGCAGGCCCAGGTCTCTCTACACACAGCACAGGGTACACAGAACAATGCAGGCCCAGGTCTCTCTACACACACAACACAGGGCACACAGAACAATGCAGGCCCAGGTCTCTCTACACACACAACACAGGGTACACATAACAATACAGGCCCAGGTCTCTCTACACCCACAACACAGGGCACACAGAACAATGCAGGCCCAGGTCTCTCTACACACACAACACAGGGCACACAGAACAATGCAGGCTCAGGTCTCTCTACACCCACAAAACAGGGTACACAGAACAATGCAGGCCCAGGTCTCTCTACACCCACAACACAGGGTACACAGAACAATGCAGGCCCAGGTCTCTCTACACACAGCACAGGGTACACAGAACAATGCAGGCCCAGGTCTCTCTACACACAGCACAGGGTACACAGAACAATGCAGGCCCAGGTCTCTCTACACACACAACACAGGGCACACAGAACAATGCAGGCCCAGGTCTCTCTACACACACAACACAGGGTACACAGAACAATACAGGCCCAGGTCTCTCTACACACACAACACAGGGAACACAGAACAATGCAGGCCCAGGTCTCTCTACACCCACAACACAGGGTACACATAACAATACAGGCCCAGGTCTCTCTACACACACAACACAGGGAACACAGAACAATGCAGGCCCAGGTCTCTCTACACCCACAACACAGGGCACACAGAACAATGCAGGCCCAGGTCTCTCTACACACAACACAGGGTACACAGAACAATGCAGGCCCAGGTCTCTCTACACCCACAAAACAGGGTACACAGAACAATACAGGCCCAGGTCTCTCTACACACACAACACAGGGAACACAGAACAATGCAGGCCCAGGTCTCTCTACACACACAACACAGGGAACACAGAACAATGCAGGCCCAGGTCTCTCTACACCCACAACACAGGGCACACAGAACAATGCAGGCCCAGGTCTCTCTACACACACAACACAGGGCACACAGAATAATGCAGGCCCAGGTTTCTCTACACACACAACACAGGGTACACAGAAAAATGCAGGCCCAGGTCTCTCTACACACACAACACAGGGCACACAGACCAATACAGGAACAGGTCTCTCTACACACAGCACAGGGCACACAGAACAATGCAGGCCCAGGTCTCTCTGCTCACTAAACACAGAGCACACAGAACAGTGCGGGGCAAGGTCTCTCCATAATAACAAGGCCACTAAGTGGTGATGTCACCACGATGCCTGTGCAGGCTGGGTGCACTTTGAGGCCACGTGAAGTATCATAGACTCGCTGCCAGAAGGGCGCAGGACAGACCTAGCAGGTGCCATGGGTGACTGACTGAGAGAACTGGCAGATAACCCCACCTGTGTCCTCTACTGTGCCGACTTGCTGTGTTTTAACAACCGGCGTTCTACTCGTTGTTGTGAGCGCCGATCTTCTGCCCTCCGTTGTTGTTGGACTGCCGAGTAGCGTCCCTCATGATTCTCCTGCACAGAGGCCGATCTTAACACCACTGGAACCAGACACCGTTAATACCACTCATCTCCATATTCTCCTGTACCACATTAGTCCATCTCTTCTCTATCCTGTGCCACGCCCGTTTGGGCATGCGGTGGCTGGGCATACAACCTACATGCCCCAGCCAACGCAGCCTTGCCTTGAGGAGGAGTTCACCGATGGGACTGTGCCCAGATCTTTCAGGGATTTGTGAGTTCCTCGCATAATCCAGAATGGTTATACCCAGGATGCATCATCGTCAGGACAGCCTGAATGTTTCTAACTGGGTCAGGCATTCCATCAAAGGGGTCCATGCTTTACAAGCATAGAAAATGGAGGGCATGACCGTAGCCGAGAAGACCCGAAGCTTCGTATGGAGCGAAACACCAGTTAGATTCCACACAGGGTTATGCAGGTGAAGAAAATATAAATGCCACCCGACTGATTAGGAGTGCTACCTCTGCTGTCAAACTGGAGCTGGTCATAAGCACACTGCCCAGGTATGGACACCTCTCCACTCTTTACACAAATGCCACCATATCTACGCCTCTATATGAGAAATGAAACAGTTAGACTTCTCCACAAATGTGGCTTTCGCCTGAAGAAGCTAGTTGTAATTACTGGTGAAACGTCATTCTCAGATTGTAAATATTGACAGATTGGCATGTTCTGTTTACGTGGCAACCCTAACTAGTTTGCTGTGTCAGGTGGTGGCGGGTTTTAATGACACATTTATATATTCACGGGATCTAACCCCAAAAAAACATCTTATGGATGAATGGATGAGATTGGTCGCAAAAGCCTACGTGTTAAACTGGAGGGAAAGTCTTGAGGCTTTCTGGGTTTTCAGAATGGCGATGACTTTGGCATCCCTTGTTTTGGATTTTGCATGTCCTGTGCATGACGGTGAAGAGGTTTGCCAGCCATTGTTGTCGATATCGTCCCAGGTTTAGGAATGCAGGACAAAGGCCATCCATATCCTTGTGCCTTGTTGGACTTTGCAGTCATGAAGGATGCTTCCACTTCAGCTGCAGTGTATGGCCTGGTTAGCTCTGTTGCATGTGGTAGTTGACGCATGGAGATGGTGAGTTGTTTCCAGACAGCTTATTTGATGAGATCGTCCATTGGTGCCTTTGAGCAGGTCAGCTTGTAGGAAGGCACCGGATTTGCTGCAGTGTTTCGAGGTCTGTGCTGTCTGTTTTGAGGCACCTAGGTTTAGGAGCTTCCAGGCTTTACAGCTGGAGTGAGTGAAGTCCACGTTTGCCGTGATGTTTTCCCATCGTTTTCTTTGTGCAAAGTTCAGGAACTCTGGCAGTGTGGTGCCCTTAACTTGGTCACCAGTTCTGATTAAGATAATAGGGTTTTCCCATTTTTTCTGACAACAAAATAGGTGTTAAGGCGTCCTCTGGTCTAACACCGTTTGAGACGAGGCTCAAAAGAAAGCTGTCTCTGGTGTGGACCAATCAGTTTCAAGGACAATGCATTTATCATAAGAGTATGTTTTTTTGTTGCATTCTGACCACAAGCATTGTGGTTAATGCAGACATGATTCCTTGTTAAAGGATTTCAGTTTTGTGTTTTAACATCTTAACACCTGTTTTGTTGCCAGAAAAAAGGGGAAAAACATATTATCATATTTTGGGACTGGCAAAGGGGAGGTCCCATGATGTTGTTCTGATTAACTCTTTCAAGAATTGCTCTGGTTTTGGTTGCCAACATGGCATATAGCTTTTCCGATGCCCTATCAGGATTTTTTCCTCTCGCATATGTCATAATTGTTTTCAATATATTGAAATTCCCAAGCTTTGGCTGCAGGTTATTCAATTCAGCTTCGGTTTATTGTTCATATCCCGGGCTTCAGTTGGCTTTCAATGCGGCCGTCGTGTTGAGGTTATGACTAGTATCAGTTGTCCACTGATCGTGATTGCTGGCCCGTGTTGGCTCTTCTGAAAAATGCCAATAATTGTTTGTGAAACAATGAGTGGAGCTGACCAGAAGCATAATTCGGGGTTTTTGTTCTTTATCCATCGTGCTGAGTGAATCGTGCCAGGTTGTTTAGGGTCACACGAAAGAAAAGTGTCTTGTGACGATGAGCATTTCTTGACTCTCCGGCTTCATAATTTCCTGAGTACCCCCCTTGTTGTGTGTGGTGGCTGTTGAAGTCACCCCATATCTATAGCTGGGTGAGTGGTTGCTGGCAGAGGTGGTGATGGCTATTTCGTATTTCAGGGGCTGATATACATTGATGACCGTTGCATTACCAATTGTGACGGTTCTTGTCCATGTGCCATCACTTATGACGAAGCACTTGAGAGCAAAGGCCTTGCCTGAAGAAGGTCACGAAGAGGTCATGATGTGGGTGGTAGATGGCAGCAACAAGGGTGCTTCCATTTATTCTGATTTTTGTGTTTAGTTTGTTGTCCTTCCCATGCACCTACGATTAGCACGGTTGGTTACATACAATGGAAAGAAGATCAACATACATACATATTCAGTAATTTGCCATCCGTGTGCTGGCATGAACGTTCATCTCCCGTGAGGTGATGACGTCAATTATATTTACCCATCTCCCACCCACAGATTCTAACATAGTATAATTATATTCTTAGTCTCGCTGCATACAGCACAGGATACGCAGAATAGTCGATGTCCAGGTCTATCTACAGTCTACACACAGCATAAGATACACATACTAATGAGGGTCCACGTCTCTCTGGTACTGACCTGAGTTCCTCGTACTTGGAATCCTGAAAGACACAATTGTGCAACTCATGTCAATAAAAATATTCACTCTATCACCAACATCTCCTCCGCTTCTTCCACACACTCATCTCCTGTTGTCAGGATCGATTGACATCACGATACGGGATAACAATAGCTGGCTATTAAATAGGGTGCCCTGCACTGGATAGGCTTTTTGGGCGTCAATATAATTTCTTGTGGTTTAAAGAATTGGTTCAGCATGCACTATTTTTTTTATTATTGCACTTGTTTACTCAGAAGAGGCTCACTGCGTCTCATGCCTCTTCTTGCAGACTGGTCCTTTCGAGTGTTTTGGAGCAGTGAGCGATGCAGATTCCAATTGAGTAATTTTCAAGTAATCAGAATATTTGTATATGTTTTTATCGAATATAACGCTTGCGCATAATCACATACACTTGTTAATTTTAAAAGTCTGCTTCATATACAGCACGTTTTCTATATGTTAATACACCTGCGGTGTTAATCAGGGTTGTCCCTGCAACCTCTGCAAAGAGTGATGAACATGCTATCACTGGGCCATATCACGTGACTTTTCTAGCCCAGTAATAAGGTTTTGAATGAAAAGGAAACACAACAACGTGTTATAGTTATATCAAGTTAAGAATAATATTGTGGTGGCTGGCTAGCTCATAGGTCAGAGCGCCGAGCTCCTACTGCCGAGTTTATGGGTTTGAATCTAAGTTTTAGGCGCCCTTAATTATCAAGGAAGGCCTTCCAGGGTCTCAACCCCCTTTTTTACTTCCGTATTGGGAAGTTTGGCCATTTCCACTGTAAGAGGAGGAATTTGCACGTGTATGGAAATTAATTCTAAAAGGAAACCCCAATATACGTGAGAGATTAGCAGTTAAGAGTATAAACAGGGAGATTCACAAACCAATTTTCTTTACTGTAATCCCCGAGTAACTTTGCAGATCGCTGGGTTTTGGAGTTTCACACGTCTGCTTAATCAACCAATCCTTACTTCCATGATTTGAGGATCTGCTAAAGCAAGGGAATGTCTTCTATCTGGGTACTTCATTTTCCTCTCACATTGATAAACACCCAAGTGGATTGGTTTAACATTCCACTTGGGTTACGTGAAGTTATGGAAGCAGAGACGTCTCATCACCTGCAGGAAGTTGAGTGGGTCCTTCACTGCGAGGGCCGCTAGCAGCTCGTTGATCTCCAGCTCCAGGCCACGTGCTCTGTCCTCATAGAGAGCGATGTTCGCCTGGATCCGGGACAGCACAGAGCAGCCCTCCTCGTCCACGCGCTCCAGCGCCTCCCTCTCCTCCTTATTCAGCTGCTGCCTCTTCCGCTCAAACTCTTGGCTGATCCTCGCTTTCATCCCACGCAGAGACTCCTACGCAGAAGGGGATGATCATGAGTTGTTGAATCACTCACATGCTACTGTATGTGTCTGGCTGTACCTATATGTGTCTGTGTGTCTATCTGTAATTCCACGTTTCTGTGTCTCGATATCTAAATGTCTCTCTCTGTGTCATGAACATAATGCACTCGTATGTTCTCCAGGTTGTATTTGGTTAACTGTGTGTGGTGGGGTATATCTGAGGAGGCTCGCGAAGGATGCTACTGGGCAGTTGTAGTCGGTCGCCCTCCAGCAACAATGGAGGGCAGTGGAGCGACACTTACAACAATGAGTGGAGCGCCGGGCAGCAAAAATATAGCAAGTTGGCACAGTAGGGGGTACAGATGGTGCATCTACCAGTCATCTCAGTCAGCCATCCCATGGCACCTGGGTGTTTCCCGAGACCTGTCAGCGAGCCTCCGACACTTCACGTGGCCTCAAAGTGCACCTGGCCTGGCACAGGTGCCCTGGTGTCATCACTGTCACTTAGTGGCAAATGGCGGCTATTGGTATAGCTGACTCGTCAGATGCGTGTATTGGCCAGTGCTGGCTACAGGCTCATTAATATGTGAATGCATTTAGAGTAGGCTAGGTATAACCGTATCTATGGGACCTTTTTGCCAGTATCAAAAAGAATGAAAAATAATAACAACTTTGACCCTTTCTGTCAATTAAACAGGTGTCAGGATGTTCAAACACCAAATAGATACCTTTTATAATGCATCAAGTTTGTATTAGCCACACATTCTTGTGACAACCCATTCATGCAAACAAACATGCTCTGATAATTCTATATGCATAGTTCTGTTCACATTTTGGTGTTCTCTGGTCTAACACTGGTGAGACAAGGTCACAAAAGAAGGCTGTCTCTGGTGTAGGACAATCAGTTTCAAAGACAACGCCATATATTATAACATTATCAGACCATGTTTGTGCGCATGTTTTGCCACAAGTATGTGTGGTTATTGCTAAATTGATGCCTTGTGAGAGGAAAACGAGCTGGTCCATTGTTTTACGACCATGACGGAATCCATATTGTTCCTCCTGAATCTGAGGCTCGACCACCTGGCTGGAGCCTTATCTCCAGCACTCAGGCAAAAACTTTACTTGTCAATTCTTTGGTTCTTTTCGGTTAAGTCACGTCTAAAAATAAAATAATAAATTAAAATAACATATTACGACGTTTCGATTGCAACACAAGCAATCATCATCAGGTATAAAAGAAATAGCCTCTTTGTGCCGATTTGTGTCCTCTCTCTGTGTGCCGTTGTGATGTCTGTCTGCTTGTATGTCTGTCTATAGTTTTCTAGTTAGATTTTTGTTGCTATTTCTTTTATACCTGATGATGATTGCTTGTGTTGCAATCGAAACGTCGTAATATGTTATTTTAATTTATTATTTTATTTTTAGACGTGACTTAACCGAAAAGAACCAAAGAATAATTCCTGCAGTCACGAAAGCTCCTAAATTAAGATTTTACTTGTCAAGCTGAAGAGTGTGATTCCTCTGTAGTTGGAGCAGACCCTCTGGTCCCCTTTTTTAAAAATGGGAACCTCCCATGCCTGGGCTTTTGCTTCAGGGACTGCAACAGCTGCTGCCCTCTTGGCAAGCCGGTACCTCTCATTACAATTGGGAAACCTTTTTCTGGGCATAGCTCAGAAAGCCTCCTTATTCAACTTGGAAGCTTCCCTCACCACTGGTATTCACCAGTGGATCCAGTGGATTCAAGGGTTCCCGCTAGGACAGGCATCAACTGCCTTCAGGCTACAGCTTTTCGCAGCTGCATCCACAATCGAGGTCCTGAACATTGTCCACTTGGACTCATTTTCCACCACCTCCGCTGGGGTGCAGGAGAAGTTTCCCGGAGGTGGAAGTTGAAATCTCTTTGCACTGGGTCTTCTGCCAGACGTTCCCAGAAAACCCACACTATTCATTTGGGCCTTCCATGTCGTTGCCCCAAGTGTCGGATCCCACTTACTACCTGGTGGTGATCAGTTGACACCCCTGCCCCTCCCTTCATCCGAGTGTCCAGATCATATGGCCTTAGGTCCGATGATACAACTATGAAGTCAATTATTCACCTTCGTCCCAAGGTTCTCTGGTACACTTATGAGCATCCTTGTGTTCGAACATGGTGTTTGTCCTTGAAATTCCATTATTAGCACAGAATTACAATAACATCTCACAGTCGGGTTCAGATCAGGAAGGGGCATTCCTCCCAATCATGCCTCTCCAGGTATTTCCATCGTTTCCCAAGTGACCATTGAAGTCACCCAGTAAGACAATGGTGTTGGTAGGCAGTACTATCGAGCACTGCACCCACCATCTCCAAGACAGCCGAATATTCTGAACTCCTATTTGATTCATAAGCACAGACAACAGTTAGAGTTGTCCTTAATGAGACCCGAAGTCTCAATGAGGCGACCCTCTCCTCCACTGGGACAAACTCCAACTGAAGAGCACCCAGCTGGGGGCATGTGAGTATCCCCACACTCACCAGGCGTTACTCCAGAATAGGAAAGACACCACCCCGATCAAGTAGTTTGGTTCCAATGCCAATGCTGTGTGTGGAGGTGAGACCGACTCTATCTCGTTGGTACCTTTCCACCTCCTCCACCAGCTCTGGTTCCTCCCCCAGTGATGTGACATTCCACGTCCCAATAGCGAGTGTCGATTGCCAAGGTTCAGTCCGTTTGAGACCAACCCTCTCCCCGTCATGCTGGCATCGCACCCGCCCCTCACCCTTCGTCCTGTGAATGCTGGGCCCACAGGTCGGCGCCATGTAGCCAATCGGGCTGGACCCAACCGGGTTACGTGGGTCACCCAGCCACCAGGCACTTGCCAGCGAACACCACCCCCAGGACTGGCTCCAGGAGGGTGTCCCAGTATCCCTTGTCCAGGCGAGGTTCTTTGATTTTGGTATTTTTTAACCATTCATGAGGGGCTTTGTATTTCGATAATTTACCTTGTAAAAAAATGTGGCATGTCCCGCACCCCAACGAAGGGCAGCTCGCACCTCCAGGGAGTGTGTGCACCCCAGATTAAAAACCACTCATCTAGATGATTTAAAAGTACTTAGCTCCAGTGCCTTCCTAATAGCAGAAGGAAAAGCGTTTCAGTCGGCCGCAAAATAACGTGCAACTGTTTAACACCTACGTTTTCGCGAGCAACATTCATAATATAGTTTTTGGGTTAGATCGCGTAAATAGAAATGTGTCATTAAATCCGCTACCACCCAACACAGCCAAAGGTTTGTCACGGAAACAGAACATGCCAATTGGTTAAAACATTTACAATCCGAGTATTATGTTTCACAGTAATTACAACTAGCATAACCAGGCGACAATCAGATTTGTGGAGAAATCCTTCTTTTTAAATCCTTTATATTAAGTTCGCTTGCTTGCGTGCTTGCTTGCGTGCTTGCTTGCTTACGACTGTGCAAATCTTTCGGTCGTTTTTTAACCCACTTCCCGTGATCCAATCGAGCTGACATTTCCACACAGACTCGCTGTGCGAGACAATTAATGTTCGTGAAAAAAAATTCCCAAAATTTTACACTTTTAGGCAAAAAAATTTTATTTTACATATATTCAAATAGAACTCATTCATGGCTTTGGCTGAACGTCATAGTATAAGAGCCCAGAGCGTAACCCCTCCACAGGCCGTGGCGGAGTAGCGCAGTTGGTAGTGCCCTCGCTTCCCATGGCAAAGGTCGCGGGATCGATCCCCGCGTCCTCCACAGGCGAATATATTTTTAAATCCTTTATATTAAGTTCGCTGCCACGCATATAAAGGATTTATAGTGAAAAACTTTGTTTTTACGGGTTATACTTATTCATTCCTTAAATAGAGGGATAGATGTGATGACATCACTTGTGAGCCCTTCTTGTGCGAAGGGGGGGGGGGGTGGTTAATGAATACATATCAATTACAATGGGTATCCATTGTCGTCGGTTGGGTTATTCAAATGGTAATTACCATTTGCATAATGTACGTTGCTTATAATCAAGAAATTACATGACTTACACTAACGATACGAACCAGCTAAAGGCTCGAGGTGGTGATGGCATGTGGCGTTGACTGACGCGTTGACCTCTAAATATTGTGTCAATACCTTATTCACATCGTTTGATTGTTAGAGCAAGGAAACCGTTGTGATGGACGGCCTTGAGACCGTAGGATCAGGTAGCGTTTAGATGGTCGCATTCAGATTGGGGGGTGTTGTTGTTGTTTCTCTTGCAATTAGGTGTAGGGTTGATGCATATAGCATCGCATGAGACTATCCCTTAAGGTCGGTGAGAGTGGGAAATCGACCGACTGAACCTTTACAAGCATATCACTTATGGTTTTTTGTGCCCTCAATGTTGGGCACGACGTCCCCCTCCCACGCCAAAAGCCACTCTGGTGAAACCGTTAGAAACATCGTTCGGGGGAAAAAGGCGACAATGTGCGAGTCCTTTTTGGCATACTTGTCACTGCGTCTCGAACTATACCTGCATGTGCTTGTACGTGTCCTTGAGCTGCTGTGTCTGTGACACTGCCGACCCCTTATTCTTCTCTCTCTCCATCTTCTTGAGCCTCAGTTCCTCCTGTGTGAGGCAGGTGAACGTGCAGTGCTTAACATTCACTTCATCATCATCACCATCGTTATCATCATCAATTAATTAGAAATCCTTATAAATAAAAAATAGACTTTTAAGAGAAAAATGCAAATACAAGCTGTTGTAACACTATAGGACGGTGGGTTACAGCATTAAATGATTTCTCACCTGTTTAGCATGTTGGGCTTTTTTCACCGTGATGACCTTGTGTCCTGCGTGGTCTCCTGCAACAGTGCAGACCATACAGACCAGGCTCCCATCCTGCTCACAGTAAAATTGGAGATGCGCATCGTGCTCCGCACATCTTCGTTCTTCTAGGTTCACAATGGGAGCCACCAGAACGTGGTCCATCAATCTCGGGTTATTCAGGTGAGGTTTCAGGTGAGATTCACAGAAGGAAGTCTCACACCTGAGACAGGTCTTCACTGCAGGAGTCTCCCCATCACCACAGGTGTCACAGAAGACAACTGCAGCCATCCTCTCTCCAACTCTGAGCTGCTCCACCAGGTTGGCGAGCGCCACGTTCCTCTTCAGCTGGGGTCGCTCAGGGAAGGCCGCTCGGCACTGCGGGCAGCTGAAGCTGCTCGCTCTCTCCCAGGCACCGTCCAGACACCGGAGGCAGAACGAGTGTCCGCAGCTCAGCGTGGAGGGGCAGTCAAACGTGCCCAGGCAGATGGGGCAGCTCAGCTCACTGTCGACACAATCACTGGGAGACGCGCTCGCCATGGCCCATGGCTTCACTCGGACTCAGTCGCTCGCCGCGGCTCACGGAGGAGCTATCGCAGCAGCTGCTCACACAGCGGAGACGAACAAGGAAATGAACTGACTTCACCTGCAGTGAAGTTATAAATACCTCGAGACACGCCCTGGAATGTTCCACACGGCGGCTGGGCTCACCTGTGTAGACGTGGCGTTACAGTCACGCACTGTGTAATAGCTAAAACTGATTTTTGTGTTTAGTTTGTTATCCTTCCCCTGCACTTCGAATTAGCACTGTTGGCTACCTGCGGTGTGGAAGAGGTTCAACATACATAGCTTTGACCGGTCTCAAGTGATATAATATTTGTACAACAAAACCCAGCAGCAGCCACCCGGGACACAGCGATAATGGTTTGTCCCACAGGCTGATTGACCGGCTAGGTCAGGCTGTGTGCATTGCACAATGGAACCGCACCTTGTACAAACATTCTGATGTAAAGGTGAACTTGTTTTTTTCCATCTGTGTCTTTATCCATTTTTTTCTTGCAAGGCCTTTTTAAAGTTCGCAGTCTGTAATCGTCTTCCACCTTTATCAACTAATATTTTAACTACTGGCTTCATGCATCCTCTGTTCATCTGTCAATCATTTTTTAGTTTTTTTATTCCTACGACACCGTTTTATTCTGAGTGGATGGTGGTTGTATGTATGTTGAACTTCTTTTTCACCGTACGTAGTCAACCGTGCTAAACGAAGGTGTGTGGGTGAGTGTGTAGGTGGTGATTGGTTTAGTGTGTGGGTGAGTGGTTGGGTGAGTGGGTGTGTGGGTGAGTCTGTATGTTGAACTTATGTCGAGCGTACGTAGCCACTCGTGCTAATCGAATATGCGAGTGAGTGGGTGGTGGTGGAGGATGAGTAAGTGGGGGGGGGGGGGTTATTTGGTGAGAGAGGAGACAGATGGGCAAGAGGATGGCGTGAAGGGTGGGTGAGCAGCCCCTGGCTAAACAAACATCGTCGTTCATTTAAGCTTAATAACTATATGACTTTCATTGTACATTTTCCTATTATGCGTAAAAAAATTCGAGGTTTTAAATAAACATATATTCGTCACCTATTGTTAATGTGAATATTTTACATCCTGGACTCGCTGAGTTTGGCCCATTCTATCAAAAATGTTTAATTATATTTTACCAAGTAAGGGCCACTGAGGTTTATAGCTCTTTTCAGAAGCGACCTGGCCACAATTGATAGCTCAACGACGTGGCTTATTACGTGGACATTTCTAGCAGCCAAACACTCTAAACGCACTTTTCTAAGTGTGAAGGGAATAATTGGAGTACCAAGAGACAAATTCACGCGACTACAGGGAGAGAGACAAGCGAACTCCAAGTACACGTATAGGCGTCAGGGCCGGGATCGATCCCACGACCTGTATACCGGGCGAGGTAGTTAACATTTTCCAGCCACCGCGGCGAGATGTAAAAAAATCACAGAGCAGCGACAACGAACAAGGAAACGAGCTGACTTCACCTGCAGCTAAATTATAAACACCACGAGACGCGCCCTGGAATGTTGCACGCGGCAGCCCGCACTCACCTGTGTAGACGTGGCGTCACATTCACACACAGTGTCAAGGTTAAAGAGTCGCAATTGATATATTTTTACAAAAACCCCACGGTAACCATGAAAACGGTGATGGTTTGTCCTATAGACTGGTTACACCCGCTTGGCTGAGGCTATGCTTTTCCACTGTAAACCTCACCGTGTAAATTTGTATTAAAGATTTAAAATAATAAATAGGCTATCGCGACAAATATTATCCATAAAACGTGTTTTTGGGGTAGATCGCTGAAATATAAAAGTGTCGTAAAACTCGCCACCACCCGACACAACCAATAAGTAAAGTTTGTCACGTAAGCAAAATAAGTAATATTTAAAAATATATTTTTTTAAACACGCTTTAATGAAATGTACCATACTCTTCTTGGTTCTTTCGGTAAAGTCACGTAGAAGGGAAGTAATAAAATAATAAAAATAAAACATAATAAAATACAGTTCTCACGACGTTCTTCTTCACGACGTTCTCCTTCTACGTGACTTTACCGAAAGAACCAAGAAGATGAATCCCTGCAGACACGAAAGCTTTAAATCGAAATTGTACCATACTCGTAATGGCAGAACTCGACGACTCCAGGAAGTGGCCCCGAAGCTTGCCACAACGTAAGGGACCGTGGTGATTTACAGCCAACGTTAGTTGAGCGTGGACAATTAGACCCAAGCCGAAACATAACATGTAAAAATTTATGTTTAAAAATACTTGTTTTTATAGAGTATAGTTTTGTCATCAGTATGACGTAAGTATACCAAGTTTGCAGTCGATACCACATTGGGAAGTGGGTTAAAATTGAGTTACAAGATTTGAGGATACGACAACAGTGAGTTCAATAAAAGCGTGTAATAATAATAAAAACATTCCTGCTAGGGTGAGGCTGTGCGTTTTGCCCAGCAAACCACACAGCTGTCAGTTCGTATTCAAGGTTTAACAAAAAAAGATTCCCCTATCCTATACCAAGGGGTTCAGAAACCAAAAAAACAAGGAGAGACATTTTTTCTTATTTTTTACAATTCGGTAAGTTATTATTTCAAGAGCCGCAATGCAACGTGGTGTGAGTACGAGAGACGGTGGTGGTGGTGGTCCTTGATAAATAAAAACGTGGTGTGCGTACGAGAAACGGTGCTGGTCCTTGATAAATAAGAATGTGGTGTGAGTACGAGAGACCGTGGTGCTGGTGGTCCTTGATAAATAAGAACGTGGTGTGAGTACGAGAGATGGTGGTGGTCCTTGATAAATAAGAATGTGGTGTGAGTACGAGAGACGGTGGTGGTAGTGGTGCGTGATAAATAAGAATGTGGTGTGAGTACGAGAGACCGTGGTGGTGGTGGTCCTTGATAACTAAGAACGTGGTGCGAGTACGAGAGACAGTGCTGGTGGTCCTTGATAAATAAGAACGTGGTGTGAGTACGAGAGACGGTGGTGGTGGTCCTTGATAAATAAGAACGTGGTGTGAGTACGAGAGACGGTGGTGGTGGTGGTCCTTGATAAATAAGAATGTGGTGTGAGTACGAGAGAGCGTGGTGGCGGTCCTTGATAATTAAGAACGTGGTGTGAGTACGAGAGACAGTGCTGGTGGTCCTTGATAAATAAGAACGTGGTGTGAGTACGAGAGACGGTGGTGCTGGTAGTGGTCCGTGATAAATAAAAACGTGGTGTGAGTACGAGAGACGGTGGTGGTGGTGGTGGTGGTGGTGCTTGATAAATAAGAACGTGGTGTGGGTACGAGAGACTGTGCTGGTGGTCCTTGATAAATAAGAACGTGGTGTGAGTACGAGAGACGGTGTTGGTGGTGGTTCGTGATAAATACGAACGTGGTGTGAGTACGAGAGACGGTGTTGGTGGTGGTTCGTGATAAATAAGAACGTAGTGTGAGTATGAGAGACGGTGGTGGTGGTCCTTGATAAATAAGAACGTGGTATGAGTACAAGAGATGGTGGTGGTGGTGGTGGTGCGTGATAAATAAAAACGTCTCACGAAGCAGCCATCCCTCAAAGAGCCGCACGCCGCTACGGAGCTGCAGGTTGCCGACCCCGTGCCCTGAACCAACTGGCGTGACCGTCAAGTAATAATAATAATTTAAGTAGTATAGTTTTATTATGTTATTATAATAATTTAATTATTATGTAATTGGAAATGGATAATAATAAAATGATTTGGCGTTTTTTTCATGTATTAATAACTTAATTATAATAACTGTTTAATACTGACACCTAAACAATAACTAAATAAATAAATGGCTGTGCTATAATACTTTGACGCTAATAATGCAAGAATAGTATTTTAACAATTAAATAATAAATTTCTACTGATTACATAATCATTCAGTAATGGTAAAATAATAATAATTAACATTTACAAAGCGCCCATAAACAATCGCTCTCTGGGTGCTATGCATGGTAAAGCAGAAAATAGTGAACATCACCCAAGGAAAGAAGTGAGAAGGACATTTGAACATCACTAAAGGGAGAAAGCCATTTTAAACAGAGACGGCTTTAGTGGAAATGTGAAGTTGAGCAGTGCCTCGGAAGTCCTCTTGACTCGAAGGGCAACGAGTTCCAGAGTGTAGGTGCCATAATTGCCAACTCACCTCCACGTGTGTAGCCTGGAGACGGTGGGACGGTGAGGAATGCACAAGCTGAGGATCTTGACGATCTTGATAGAATATTCGTGGCTGAAGGAGATCATGAATGTAGGAAGGAGCAAGTCCATTTAATGTATTGGTTCTTTCGGTAAAGTCACGTAACTTTACCGAAAGAACCAAAAAATAATAAAAAATAAAACAATTATTTGATTATGTTTTATTTTTTATTATTTTATTACTTCCCTTCTACGTGACTTTACCGAAAGAACCAAGAAGGTGAATCCCTGCAGTCACGAAAGTAATAAAATAATAAAAATTAAACATAATAAAATAATTATGTTTTATTTTTATTATTTTATTACTTCCCTTCTACGTGACTTTACCGAAAGAACCAAGAAGATGAATCCCTGCAGTCACGAAAGCTTTAAATCGAAAAAGTCCGTTTAAGGCGAAGGCGAGTTGGTTGGAGCTGCCTTTTTCTCGTTTGTGTCATTGCCTCTTCCTTCTGCAAGGATTTGTCTTTACACTTTGCAGTTCTTACTTGGTCTCATTATCTTCATCAGAATATCTGCGAAACGGGTTTATTCCTGGGGGAGATGTTCCCCCTGGTTAATGGCGGCTGGTGAGTAGTGTGTGTGGATGGTGAGTAGTGTGTGGATGTTGAGTGGTGAGTAGTGTGTGCTTATGAGATGGTGAGTAGTGTGGATGGTGAGTGGTGTGTGGATGGTGAGTGGTGTGTGGATGTTGAGTGGTGAGTAATGTGTGTATGGTGAGTGGTGAATAGTGTGTGTGGATGGTGAGTGGTGAGTAATGTGTCTGTATGGTGAGTGGTGAGTAGTGTGTGTGGATGGTGAGTAGTGAGTAATGTGTGTGGATGGTGAGTAGTGTGTGTGGATGGTGAGTGGTGAGTAGTGTGTGTGGATGGTGAGTAGTGAGTAATGTGTGTGTATGGTGAGTGGTGAGTAATGTGTGTGTATGCTGAGTGGCGAGTAGTGTGTGTGGATGGTGAGTGGTGAATAATGTGTGTATGGTGAGTGGTGAGTAGTGTGTGTGCATGGTGAGTGGTGAATAATGTGTGTGTATGGTGAGTGGTGAATAATGTGTGTGTATGGTGAGTGGCGAGTAGTGTGTGTGGATGGTGAGTAGTGTGTGTGTGGTGAGTAGTGTGTGTGGATGGTGAGTGGTGAATAATGTGTGTGGATGGTGAGTGGTGAGTAATGTGTGTGGATGTTGAGTGGTGAGTAGTGTGTGTGGATGGTGAGTGGTGAGTAGTGTGTGTGGATGGTGAGTGGTGAGTAGTGTGTGTTCAAGTTCAAGTTCATTTATTAGGTATAGCCCTGTGAGCCATTCAGCTCTTGAATCGGGTGCAACCGCAACAAACAAAAAACAAAAACATGAACAAAAAACATCTTAAAGTCAATATGTGACTAAGTGCAAACAGAAAATCCAAGAAAAGACAGCAAAATATTGCAGAAAAAACACCGTACACCAACGCTGTGTGCAAAAATCCCAGTGGGATGCAAGTCAAACAACAACAACAACAACAACAACCACAAGACAGCTTAGATTAAGGCCATCAGTCAAACTCTGTACTACAACAAACAAACATGGCTAAACCAATACACTTTTCGAAATCACCAAAATAAAGCCATGAAAGCAATGAAAAAGCAATCATAGGAACTGTGACAGAATTTTCACAATAAATGGCATAAACAACATGTACTACCAAAACCCTGCAGCCATAGCTGGCTGCATGAGTCACTCCACCTTTAAGATCAGCACACTAAATCAAAACACAGGTCATACTTTGTAGCGATCATTCGGAGCGAAACATTTTATTTTAGGTCACTGAATAGCACTGGCAGCTAGGGGTGTACAACTCCTCTAGAGCAGTTTTGAGTGAAGATCTCATAGGTAGTGACTCAAGTTTCAATTTATTGGCAACAGCATTCCAGACCCTGGGGGCATCAATAGCAAAGGCCCTTCCTCCAGTATATGTACGGCAATAGGGAATATTAAGCTGGTAAATGAGTGTAGACCTTAGGTCAAATTTGTTCTTTGAAACAGAGATGAGATCCAGCAGGTAATCTGCAGATTCTTTTGCAAGTACATCATGAATAAATAAGATCTGGTGCACAAGCCGTCGAACATTCAGAGATGTTAAGTTTGACCCAATGTAGAGGTGTGGATGGTGAGTGGTGAGTAGTATGTGTGGATGGTGAGTAGTGTGTGTGGATGGTGAGTGGTGAGTAGTTTGTGTGGATGGTGAGTGGTGAGTAGTGTGTGTGTATGGTGAGTGGTGAGTAGTGTGTGTGTGTGCATATGAGATGGTGAGTAATGTTTGTGGGTATCGGCTGGTTTGTCGTGTGTAGATGGTGAGTGGTGAGTATTTGTATCAGTGCTCGCAGACAGACAAGAAACAAGGATGTAAAATTACTTTACACGGGGTTACAAACCTCACGAGGTACCCCCATGGAATGTGCTCAGATGTTTAAGGAATGTAAAAACAAGCCCCGCATCACAAAAACATACAAACTTGTCTAGATGTACCTGTAGATTCGCGCCGTTGGCTTTAACAAGTACCAGCGTGTGTCACGCTAGCGCTCATTATTTCCCGCCTGTTGATTGGCCAAAACAACATTTACAATCGGGGATGTTTACACGAAAGAAAGTGTTTCTGTATTTAAAAGTTTAAATACAATAACATGTTTAAAACATACTTGAAAGTTGAATTACAATTGATTAAAATAATTTGTCTTGCTATGACCCACGGAGAGAGAAACCATTATCAACCACAGGGGTGATTCCTGCCATTATTTCACAATGTTACGACTAAAACTTTACCATATTCCGTCAATTCAAATTGTAATTTGTTATACATGATCCAATAACGCTTACAGTGATTTTATAATTCTGTCTTTCTTTGTTGATTATGTTTTAAAGTAAAAGTTAATGCAAAATTATTGCTAGTCCCCCCCCCCACCCGCTGACTGAGTGGTACATCCCGAACAGCCCAACAGCTACGGTGAGCAATGTGGATCAAAGCAGATACCGGTAACGCGATTTGTTATTATCACAGATGTTAATTTGGCATCTTTGAACTGACGTACACCAGAATCGGAATATTTACACTGCACGAGGAATCCGATGACCTGTAAAGCTCTTTGTAACAGATGTCCAGTAGGGGCACGGGGTAAGAACGTTACAACAACAAACAGAACACAAACATGATAGTAGCGCAAGTACAAGGAAAGTTAACACATCACCATAACACATCCACAGTATTTTAACACCATAACACACCTAACTGTATTCTTAGGTTTTTTCGGTAAAGTCACGTAGGTAAAAATTCTAAATAAAAATTAATAAAATAAAATAAAAATCACGACGTTTCAGAGGCAACACAAGCTTCCGTCTTGCCTCCGAAACGTCGTGATTTTTATTTTATTTTTTATTTTATCTTTTATTACTTATAAGTTTTTACCTACGTGACTTTACCGAAAAAAACCTAAGAATATGAATCCTTGCAGTCACGAAAGCTTCAAATCTAGAACACCTAACAGTAGTTTAACACGTAAAGCTTTCGCGATCAATATCCATTATACAGTTTTAATGGCGGTTAACCATCTAACCCAGACAACCAGCAATATGCACATCCACAGTATATATATAAATATAAAAGTTAGTAGTTCCCTGCGTCTTGTTGACATTCGGGGCGATTGCCACAAAGTGCTTTGCTTTATCCACCGCTTTCTTTGTTGTCGGAGTGCAGCGACGACTTCGCCTTGGCTCCGTGTCGCCATGGACTGCGTCTGTAGCGCGTTGTGGCGAACGGCGTGCGGGTAGTGCAGCTTGTTGACGCACAACAGCTGCTGTTGTTGCTGTTGTACAACATTAATGGTTGACGCCTCATAAATGTCTCTTTCAATTCACGACGCGTGTTTTAATCGCCGATGTGACTTTTTACTTTGACGACGTAATTCTTGATTTGAAGCTTTCGTGGCTGCAGGCCTCCATACTCTTTGGTTGTTTCGGTAAAAATATCTACGTGACTTTTACCAATAGAACCGATGAGTTTACTTCTCATAATTTTCTCACAATAACCTCGCCTTAAAGCTTTCGTGACTTCATGGTCAGGTCTGTCACCTCGACAGACCTGTTCTCCACCTGAGGACGGCTCCTTGCGTTGTGGCCGAAACGTCGTGAGAATTATTTTATAAAAATTTTTTTATTATTTCCATTCTACGTGATTTTACCGAAAGAAGCGAGGAGTTTACTTCTCATAATTTTCTCACAATAACCTCGCCTTAAAGCTTTCGTGACTGCAGGGATTCATCTTCTTGGTCAGGTCTGTCTCCTCGACAGACCTGTTCTCCACCTGAGGACGGCTGCTTGCGTTGTGGCCGAAACGTCGTGAGAATTATTTTATTATGTTTTATTTTTATTATTTCCATTCTACGTGACTTTACCGAAAGAACCAAGAAGAATAACCTCGCCGTTGACTGTTTACAGCTCAGATCTAGCACGTGGTGTGGGAATGCAGAGCTGTCAACCCCTTGTCAGCGCCCTACTTTGTTACGGACCAATCCAGACGTGATCGGTCACCCCGTGTCCCTTATAAACCTCAGCGTTCATGCTACAAAGTCCCATCACGAGGGAGAAACACAAACAAACAGACAAACACAATGTTTTTACTCAATTTCTCTGTACAAGAATACGGGTAAACCCGTATGGGTTGACAGGTTTGGGTATGAAACAACATTACACATCACACTATGCACTGTCTGTAACTCAGATATAGCACATGGTGAGGGTATGTAACATTACACATCACACTATGCACTGTCTGTAACTCAGATATAGCACATGGTGAGGGTATGTAACATTACACATCACACTATACAGCACACTATGCACTGTATATAACTCAGCTATAGCACATGGTGAGGGTATGTAACATTACACATCACACTATGCAGCACACTATGCACTGTATATAACTCAGCTATAATACATGGTGAGGGTATGTAACAGCATTACACATCACACTATACAGCACACTATGCACTGTATATAACTCAGCTATAGCACATGGTGAGGGTATGTAACATTACACATCACACTATACAGCACACTATGCCCTGTCTATAACTCAGCTATAGTACATGGTGAGGGTATGTAACAGCATTACACATCACACTACACAACACACTATGCACTGTATGTAACTCAGCTATAGTACATGGTGAGGGTATGTAACAGCATTACACATCACACTATACAGCACACTATGCACTGTCTATAACTCAGCTATAGTACACGGTGAGAGTATGTAACAACATTACACATCACACTATACAGCACACTATGCACTGTCTATAACTCAGCTATAGTACATGGTGAGGGTATGTAACAGCATTACACATCACACTATGCAGCACACTGTGCACTGTCTATAACTCAGCTATAGTACATGGTGAGGGTATGTAACAACATTACACATCACACTATACAGCACACTATGCACTGTCTATAACTCAGCTATAGTACATGGTGAGGGTATGTAACAACATTACACATCACACTATACAGCACACTATGCACTGTATATAACTCAGCTATAATACATGGTGAGGGTATGTAACAACATTACACATCACACTATACAGCACACTATGTACTGTCTATAACTCAGCTATAGTACACGGTGAGGGTATGTAACAGCATTACACATCACACTATACAGCACACTATGCACTGTATATAACTCAGCTATAGCACATGGTGAGGGTATGTAACATTACACATCACACTATACAGCACACTATGCCCTGTCTATAACTCAGCTATAGTACATGGTGAGGGTATGTAACAGCATTACACATCACACTACACAACACACTATGCACTGTATGTAACTCAGCTATAGTACATGGTGAGGGTATGTAACAGCATTACACATCACACTATACAGCACACTATGCACTGTCTATAACTCAGCTATAGTACACGGTGAGAGTATGTAACAACATTACACATCACACTATACAGCACACTATGCACTGTCTATAACTCAGCTATAGTACATGGTGAGGGTATGTAACAGCATTACACATCACACTATGCAGCACACTGTGCACTGTCTATAACTCAGCTATAGTACATGGTGAGGGTATGTAACAACATTACACATCACACTATACAGCACACTATGCACTGTCTATAACTCAGCTATAGTACATGGTGAGGGTATGTAACAACATTACACATCACACTATACAGAACACTGTGCACTGTCTATAACTCAGCTATAGTACACGGTGAGAGTATGTAACAACATTACACATCACACTATACAGCACACTATGCACTGTCTATAACTCAGCTATAGTACATGGTGAGGGTATGTAACAACATTACACATCACACTATACAGCACACTATGCACTGTCTATAACTCAGCTATAGTACATGGTGAGGGTATGTAACAACATTACACATCACACTATACAGCACACTATGCACTGTCTATAACTCAGCTATAGTACACGGTGAGAGTATGTAACAACATTACACATCACACTATACAGCACACTATGCACTGTCTATAACTCAGCTATAGTACATGGTGAGGGTATGTAACAACATTACACATCACACTATACAGCACACTATGCACTGTCTATAACTCAGCTATAGTACATGGTGAGGGTATGTAACAGCATTACACATCACACTATGCAGCACACTGTGCACTGTATATAACTCAGCTATAGTACATGATGAGGGTATGTAACAACATTACACATCACACTATACAGCACACTATGCACTGTCTATAACTCAGCTATAGTACATGGTGAGGGTATGTAACAACATTACACATCACACTATGCAGCACACTGTGCACTGTATATAACTCAGCTATAGTACATGATGAGGGTATGTAACAACATTACACATCACACTATACAGCACACTATGCACTGTATGTAACTCAGCTATAGTACATGGTGAGGGTATGTAACAACATTACACACAGGTATACTGTATCTGAGCTGTACACAGTAGATAGTGTGATGTGTCATGTTATGGACAACCTCATCGCTTGAATCTGGGTAGTAAATATTAACACACACTCGCATAGCTACTCAGTGGTGTGAGTTGCACTCTCAAAGACACGTAGAAACTGAAATGCACAAAAATATATATGTACACGTGCAAATACACACGTATTTTTAACAATAAAAACTCACGTTTATTCATGACACTCTGTGGCCTTAAAAGGCAGTACTGTATACAACAGGCGACGTTTCGAGCAAAGGCCCCTCTTCACAGCACGAGAGGTAGAGCGACTCTACGAATGTGCTGAGATTGTTTGTTGTTGTTATTTGTGCGCCACTGCCAAACGTAGCGTCACCAAAACATTTTGGTGATTGGAGAACGGCTCGCCATGCTTCGGCGCTAGAGGCTGGCGTTGTTATTTATTTATTAATTCGCTGTTGATCCGCTTAACTCTGCCACGTGCACAGAGAGAAACGCGTGCGTGGGAACCAATTCCAAACCCTTACATTCACTCAAGCAACGATCATCAGAGTACAAACCCCAAACACGCACGCACTCATTCAGAATCGCCCTCCTCCTTTAACTCTCAATGATGTCCTATGAATAGGTCCGTTGCCTGAAACGTCGTTTAATGTTACTTTTAAGCTCCACGCAGTGTTTTACGAACGCGTTGAGTTACTTTGTGACAGCGAGAGAACGTCCCACATGAACCGTCAGTGCGCACCGCGCTTTCGTGCGTTTGACTGCCCTCTGATGCTCGTGGGTGTTTTGCCTTGCCTCTGTTCTTGGCTCTGTATCAATGTGTTTCACGTTGTTTATAAACGTAAACCGTGTAAGATGTAGATTTTAACGTTTTTATTTGGAGTGATTAGATGTTAACTCCCTCGCCTGGTCTGCAGGAGGTCGTGGATTCGATCCCGACCCCGACGCCTGCTGCATATTAGGAGTTAGCGTGTCTCTCTCACTGGGGTCGTTTTTCCCCTCCACATTTAGAATCAACATCACGCGTTTAGAGTATTAAGCTACTCCTATACATTTCCACACGATAAACCACTTCGTTGAGCTATCATCTGTGATGGCCAGATCGTTTCTGAAAAAGAGCTACATTGTTCAGTGTGCCTTACCTGGTGAAATATAACAAAATATAGTCCACAGTAAACTTATTGAAGTTTTTACGCATGTGTCACTTGACACCGAGAACACCCTTGCGAATGAGAAGTTAAATCGAGCGACTTTCCAGGTAAAATATTTTAACCATCAACATCCTGGGGACTCACAACATCGGAGATGAACAAGGAAGCCAACATTACTAGCACGAGGTTACAAACCTCACGAGACACTCCGTGGAAATGTGCTCAGGTGGTCAAGGTCACAGACACGAGCTTCGTATCGCACGCAGCTGTCCAGACGCAACGTAAGACACGTTACACGGTCGGCTTTGACCACTTCCAGACAGGAGCCAGGTCCACTCGCTACGCTCTCTGTGGGGGCTGCGCTCGCCACGACTCTCAGTGGCTTCTCACCGATAGCCGCTCGCTGTGGCTGAGAGACGCTGTCCCTGGGGCGCACACGGCGGCGACGAACCAAGACACGAATCGACTCTCACCTGCGTAGACAGGAGCGTTGCATTCACATCGCGGTGTTGGGGTTTACAGGTCGCGATTTGTTAGAAAACCCAGAGTGGCCAGGCAAACGGGGATGGTTTGTCCCTTGGACTGATGTCGTCGGCTATGGTGAGGCTTCGTGGGATTCTGCACCAAACCGTACCGTGTAAAAAAAGATTAATAAAGTTTAAAAAAAAAAGTATGTCGTCTCTATCATTGCCATTATTTTAGCATGACGGTTTCAAATTATCTTTAAAAAGAATCAAATTAATATTGTAATGTTTTTGACAAACGATCTTCTAACTTCACGTGTAAATGAGTGGGGGGATCAGGTGGGAGGGTAGGAGGGTGATCGTATTGGGTGGTTGAGCAGGTGTGTGTGGGTGGGTGGAGATTAGTGTTGTGGTGAGTGCGCTGTGGTGCGAACCTGCCGACCCAAATTATTTTCCCACTCACGGCCACCAACACCAGTGACCAGTCTGAACCTGTCATGGGCATCCCCTAGGTCGACTCAGCCTCAAATGAGTACCTGGTGCGGAGTATAAATATCGCCACTCGGGAGTCAAAGGCGGCCGGGCTTGGTGCTGGCCACCCACCCACTCGTGTACCGTGCCAGCCGTCATAGGTGCTCGCTAACAGCACTTGCCCAACAGTCTGTTCAGGCTATCCGGGGTACTTTGTCTTTGTGTGGGTGTGTGAGTGAGTGAGCAGGTTTGCAGGCAATCAGGTGGGAGGGAGATCAGCCGGTAATGGACTCTTGAATATGCATGAGGTGGACGGGTGAGAGGGTGGGCGGGCGAGTAGGTGGGCGAGTGGATGGGCAGGTGGGAGGGTAGGAGGAACGGGTGGCAGGATGGGCAAGTGTATGGTCGAGCAGGTGTGAGTGTGGGCACGTGGGAGGGAGGGTCTCTGTAGATGGCTGGGTGGGTCGTGGGTTAAAGGTGTGACAGGTATCGGGTAGGAGAGTATGGGGTGCAGGTGAGTGGGTTGTGGTCATCATTACCAAGCATAGTCATTGTTATTTGTATCATCATCATACTCTTCATCATCATCCATCAGTCGGGATCAATTCATCATAGCTCATCGTGAATACGAACAAGCAAACTGACTGAGTGTGCAGTTATAAATACCACGAGACACGCCATAGAATTTGGCCCAATGCTACAGACAACACTTACATGTGAAGGCGTATGCTGTAGATTTCCAAATCGTACCGGGTTTAATCTCGCGTAATATAACACAAGGCAGTCAGGCTCAGCTCTAAGAGAGAAACATTCAAGCCTGGATGAAAATCTTGAAAATAATTTTCAAATTTTATTTTTATTCAGCCAGAATATTTTGACCCTTGACCCACATACAACGTGATTCCAATTCACAGGTAACCCAGAACACAATCAAGTATACTTATATTTACGCGAATTAACCCAAGAAACCTTTATTATTGATAATATTGGTCGCGAAAGCCTACGTGTTAAAGTCGATTTGTTTAACCAGGTGAGAACTCAAGATACAAGGATGAGTGTCGGTTGCAAGAATGATGATGCTGCTGATTCTGCTGCTACTGGTGATTCTGCTACTACTACTACTGATTATATTGTTATTAATGCTGCTGGTCCTACTCCTGATAATATTGATGATGCTAGCGATGATGCTGCTGCTTATGCTATTGATTATTATGTTACTGCTGATAATGATTGTATTATTATTGATTATGGTCCTACTTCTGATACTGATCATGATGATAACGATGGAGCTACCACTGCTAATGCTGTTGCTCCTGCTGTTGTTACTAATTCTGCTGCTGATGATGATCGAGTCGAGTTGAATTTCAATTTAACGAGGTGAGAACTCAGGAGATCAGGGTGAGTCTCATTGACAAGAGTGACCTGGGTCACAAAAATGAAAAAAGCAAAACAAGTCAAACCCATGCCATCAATGAAGCAAATAGAAATCTCACCCACAGCCCAGAGCACAATGCGATTAGCGTTCACACAAGTACACAACTGGTACGATATTATCAATGCGTCTCAAATCATCTAAGCGATGCTAAACAGCCTGAGACTCGAGGTTGGGTTCACACCGTATTGGTGTCTCACGTTAAGGAGGGACGCCGTTGTGGCTAGGATATGTTAACTCCCTCGCCTGGTATGCAGGAGGTCATTGGTTGGATTCCGACCCTGACAGTTGCTGGAAATTTGGAGTTTGTGTTGTCTCTATCCCTGTAATAACACACAGTGTCTTTGTGTTATTAATGCGTGTTGAGACAATATTAGTCGTGTCGTATTGTAAGGTAGATCCTCACTCTAGATATATATCAGGTGCTTAATAACTTTAGCCCACTTCAAAGTCAAAACACAGTTCCCATTGTTGTCATCAGAAGCGTTATCCCATAAATCGAAGGTTGTGGCTTCAGGCCCAAGTCTTAGAGCAGATAAATAAAATATTAATCAAAACAAATCTTTACGAATATTGGTGGTGAAAGACCTCCTACTACTACTAGGTATTAAAATGGCTTATATCTCTCTCTATGCCCTGTAAAATAAAACTAGTTTGGGTGGGGGGAGGAGGGGGTCACTCGACCCCAGGTTATAACAACAATGTTTTGGCCCAGCGACACTCGGCACACACCACGAGTAGTCCCCCCCTAGTGATGCCATCCCATTCCCACCCCGGGTTTATCGCCCAACGAGCGAGTAACCGCGAGGGGGACGGCGCGCGTCACCCCGCAGCGTCACGTGACGCGTGTTCCCAGCACGCCCGTGGCGGAGCTCCGCCCTCTCGGCGTTGAGCGCCACGCGGCGCGCGGTGCGAGAGACGGTGACGTCAGAGAGAAGCTTGGCTCCCCCCGCCCTCCCCCACTAGTGCGCTAATCACTGCACCACCGCTCCACCCCACACTACGCACATGGCTCTCTATACGCTAAAGACAAAGATCCCCCGTGTAGCCTTAACAGACTGTTGGGGCAAGTGCTGTTAGGAGCGAGTAGCAACTATGAAGACCGGCACTGTGACAGACGAGGGGGTGGGTAGGCAGCACCACGCCCAAAAATACACAAAGACACGCACAGACACAATAACAAAGACACAAATACAATAACAAAAAGACAAAGACACGCACAGACACAGTAACAAAGACACAAACACTATAACAAAGACACACAAATACAAAGATACGCACATGCACAGTAACAAAGACACACACACAAACACAGTAACAAAGACACAGACACAGTAACAAAGACACAAACACAATAACAAAGACACACAAAGACAAAGATACGCACAGACACAGTAACAAAGCCACATACACAATAACAAAGACACACAAAGGCATACACACCAACCCACTTTCCCGAAGACAAAGTTCCCCCGTATAGCTTTAAAATACTGTTAAGTTAAGTGATGTTAGTGAGTTTCACCTATGAAGGCCAGCCTGGGAAAGACCCGCCTTTGTATCCCCAGGGGTAATGTTTACTCATCGCACCAGGTAGTAATTTGAGGCTGAGTCGACCTAGGGGAGAGCCAAGGCCGATTCATATAATCGCTATCAATGTTGTTTGTAAACCGGTCATGGGCCTCCCCTAGGTCGACTCAGCCTCAAATGAGTACCTGGGGCAGTGTGTAAACATCGCCACTGGGGAGACAAAGGCGGTCGGGCGTGGTACTGGCCACTCACCCCCTCGGGTACCGTTCGGGCCTTCATAGGTGCTCGCTAACAGCACTTGCCCCAACAGTCTGTTCAGGCTATACGGGGGATCTTTGTCTTTGTATATATGTGTGTATCTGTGTGTTTGTATCTGTGTATCTGTGTTTGTATGTATATGTGTGTGAGAGTGAGTCTGTGTGTATGTACGTGTGTCTATTTATATGTGTCTGTGTAGTCTTAACAGACTGTTGGGGAAAGTGCTGTTAGTAGCAAGTAGCAGAGCCTATGAAGGCTGGCACTATCGCACACGAGGGGGTGGGTGGCCAGCACTAAAATAAAAACACACACAAAGACACACAAACAAAGGCATACAGACCAACCCACTAACCCAAAGGAAATTATCCCCGTGTAGCCTTAACAGACTGTAGGGGCAAGTGCTGTTTGCTAGTAGCACCTATGAAGTCCGGCACTGTGGCACACGAGGGGGGTCGGTGACCAGCACCACGCCCGACCCGCCTTTGTCTCCCCAGTGGCGATGTTTGCACGTCGCAGCAGGTACTCATTTGAGGCTCAGTCGACCAAGGGGAGAGTCTGGACCGATTCCGACAATCGTCACTGGGGTTGGTGAACCGGTCATGTGCCTTCCCTAGGTCGACTCAGCCTGAAGAGTTCCTGGTACGGTGTGTAAACATCACCACTGGGGAGACAAAGGCGGCCGGGCGTGGTGTTGGCCACCCACCCCCTCGTGTGCCGTGCCGGCCTTCATAGGGGCCGTCCATAAATGACGTCACGCGATTTTTGACCCCCCACCCTTCGTCACACGGCGTTACAAGTCAGACCCCCCCCCTCAAATATGACGTCACAAAGCTCTGCCCCCCTCCCCAAAAAAACATGCTTCAAATCGCTTTAAACTATTGTCATTGTAGTGAATATTTAATGTGGCGCTGCACTCTGATGTTGTAGGAGAAAACATTTATTTAAAAAAAGTATATTTAATTAAGTAGAACGTGTTGTCGAAATGTATTTAAATTTGCGCATTTTGACGTGACGTCACATTTCTCAACCCCCCCCCCCCATCGTCACAAATATTTGCCCCCCCCCCCCAGGTGCGTGACGTCATTTATGGACGGCCCCATCGGTGCTCGCTAACAGCACTTGCCCCAACAGCCTGTGAAGGCTGCACGGGGGATCTGTGTCTTTGTGTGCGCGAGTCTGGGCGTTGTGCCCGTTTCTCTGCGCTGCTCACACTCCGTGCTCTCAGCACGCACGACTCAGATCCAGAATCCTCACTGAGTCACCATCATCACCCCACACATACAGTGCGGGGTAGAGCGGTTGACTAAACGAGTGGTGGACGGAGTGCAGCAGCTCCATGGAGTCGGCGCGGTAAAACGACAGCAGCCCCGCCTCCCAGTGCAGGTGACACCCGACTCTCCGGGGAGGATCCCTCACCGGCAATTCGGTCTCTACACCACCATGCCACACTGAGCAGCTGTTGTTATATTTACGTAAAACCCAGGATGAGTCGTTCCTTCCCAGCCCGCACTCTTTACCACGCCCTTTCCGTGCGATCGTCCCGTACGCGACTCCAACCTCACAGCCCCACGCCACACCCCCCACGTCCACCTCCCAGTAGTGCTGACCCGACGAGAAGCTCTCGGAGCACAGGGCTTGGTAGTAGCCATCAAAGCGGTGCGGGTGATCGGGGCGACCCTGGGAGACAGCGGTCCACGTCACCGTCCTGAGGTCCGAGGAAATCTGGAGGTTGTTGTGGGCCGAGTTTGTGTCCACAGTCGGTGAGCGTCCGTCTGCAGTAACGATAATCACAGTAGTCGTGTAACAACAGCACCACTATAACAACAGCACTCGTGCACCAACACGCACGTACACTACAATAGAGCAATTCATAATGAGCATTGTTATACACCGTTGTAATGCGTAGCTATCGGTGTGATGACATGTAACGGCACTTTGTCCATCCGCTGCTGGATGAGGGCCTCCCTACACCGTGCGGGTTGCGGGGATATTTGACCATACTTCACCACGCCGGTCACCGCGCGTTGGCGAAGGAAGGCGGCGCAGCTGGCGAGAGCACAGAAGTACAGTACAGCGGTGCGTTTGTCTGCCCCGCCATCTACATTTTTAAAAGTCGAGCTTCAGTTCAATATTCACTGTGTAATAGATGTACAACATGTGATGATACCATCAAAATGTGAACTGCTCTATATATTCTAATGCAAGGCTGAAAACTTAAAATGTATTAATTGCTTTCAACATGTATTTGTTAAAAAATTTTATTTAAATAGAAAGATCAAACATGGAGCAATTGTTAAGTTTTTTTCGGTAAAGTCACGTACGTAAAATAATAATAATAATAAAATAAAGTGATACCGTACATTTAGCTGTGACGGTCCCACCTGAAGACGGAGACTTGTGTTGCCTTCGAAACATCGTGATTGAATTGAGTTATTTTCATTTATTATTATTTTATTTTATTATTATATTTTACTAACGTGACTTTACCGAAACAACCTCAGAGTATGAATCCTTGCAGTCACGAAAGCTTCAAATCTAGAATTGTTAAGTTAAATCAATGAAGTTCTAATAATAAAAAATAAAACACTTTTCAAAAATCGCAGCTTTTGCGATTTGCTAATCGCATTGTTTCAAATTGCGACTTCGATTTGGAATCGATTCATCGTTCAGCCCCACTGTGCGGAAGTGCCCGTGGGAGGCAGTGGATCACAGCAGCAGCGGCAACGTGGATATCAACACCGCCGCAGCGTCTCTGTGTGTGTACAACAAACACAAACATCTCCCGTGTGTCACCTTTCACAGACTGTAGGGGCAAGTGGTGTTGGTGAGCACCTGTGAAGGCCGACACGGCACACGAGGTGGGTGTGATAGTGTAGTGATGTACAATCGTGTGTGTGATAGTGTAGTGATGTACACTCGTGTGTGTGATGGTGTAGTGATGTACACTTGTGTGTGTGTGTGATAGTGTAGTGATGTACACTCGTGTGTGTGTGTGTGATAGTGTAGTGATGTACACTCTGTGTGTGTGTGTGATAGTGTAGTGATGTACACTGTGTGTGTGAGATAGTGTAGTGATGTACACTTGTGTGTGTGTGTGATAGTGTAGTGATGTACACCAACAAAAGAATGAAGGGGGCGTGGGAGCGTGGCGGTGAGGTGTGGGAAGCTGTAAGCCCCAGGATACTTTGGGCTCGCCTTCCCATCAACCAGAGGCGAGGAGTGGTGGTCGTGGTTACTTACGCCCCCACCGAAGACGAACATCCGTGGAGGGATGCAGGCAAAGCCGATGAGTCAGACGCTTTCTATGACCTACTGTCACAGGTGCTGGCTAAAGTGGCCACTCGGGACAGAGTCATCTTGTTGGGTGACTTCAATGCCCGAGTTGGTCATGATGCTGGCACCTGGTCTGGAGTGATTGGAAGGCATGGGCCAGATCAGCTCAATAACAACGGTAGGAGGCTGCTAGATTTCTGTGCAGCCCATGGGCTTGTAATTACCAACACGCTCTTCCGGCATCGGCGCATCCACACAACATCATGGATGCATGCCGGGTCCAAGCAAGAACATCTGCTGGACTACGTAGTGACGGACCAGCGGATGCGAGCCCATGTCCTTGACACCAGGACCTACCGTGGAGCTGATCTGCCCTCTGACCATCGACTAGTCATCTGTAAGATGCGCCTGCCATTCTTCCACTCCGGTGGTGGGTGTACACCCAGGATCCCATTCCAACCAAAAGTGGCCTGGTCTAAGTTAGCTGATGAAAGTTGCAAGCGAGAATTTCATCATCGCTTGCAGCTGGGGTTGGCATCGTCCCCCACTCCACCTGATGTCGAGGGTAAATGGGCGAGGTTTAAGACTGTGACTCATGCAGCTGCAATGGCTGCTTTGGGTACGCGGTCCAGACCTCCCCGGGAACCCTGGCTGACGGAGGAGGTGTTCAGGTTAATTGAGAAAAAGCGACAGGCCCACTCTCATCGCCTACAGCATCCCACGTCAGAGAATGAGGAGGTTTACCGCAGCCTTCGCTCGGAGGTTCGGAGAGCCGTAAGGCGCTGTAAGGATGGGTGGTGGTCGCGGGTTGCTGAGGAGATGGAGTCTGCCTCAGTGGCCCGCGATCACAAATCACTATTTAACTCCATCAAAAAAGTAACCTGCAGCGCCACACCTATTACCATCATTAGAGGAAAAAACGGTGATCCAATCTCCGACCCCCAGGAACAGGTTTGCAGATTTGCTGAGCATTTCTGTGAGGTCCTGGGGGAGGGAAAATCTCTCAGCCAGGAAAACATCATGGCACAAAGTGGGGATAACCCTGCTGAGGCTGCGGTGCCTCAAATATTGGAAGAGGTCACCCCCTGTGAGTGGCTGGCTGAGGTACCGGCTGTTGAGGAAGTACTGAGGGCGATCCGGAGTCTGAGACCAGGGAAGGCACCGGGCAGAGATGATCTCCCAGGCGAAATGCTGAGGGAGGGTGGCGTTTGTGCACAGACTGCCCTATATGACATCATAACAACAGTCTGGACCACTGGACGGGTTCCGCAGGACTGGAAGGATGCCCTGGTGGTCCCCCTCTTTAAGAAGGGGGACCGCACAGACTGTAACAACTACAGGGGCATCTCACTCCTCAGTGTGCCGGGTAAGGTCCTGGCAAGGATTATTCAACATCGCCTTGCTAGGCATGCTGAGGAGAGGCTTGCGGAGCCCCAATGTGGTTTCAGGAAAGGGCGGTCCTGCACAGATGCCATATTTTCTGTCCGTCTGCTACAGCAGAGGTGTAGGGAATTCCAAAAAGACCTACATCTCTGCTTTATTGACCTGGTCAAGGCCTATGATACCATCAGTAGGACTGGGCTCTGGGTTGTTCTTCGTGCTTTCGGAGTCCCTGACCCTCTGCTCACGATCATTAAGGACCTTCATGATGGTGAGCGGGCCCGGGTAAAACTACGTGGCCGGGAGTCGGAGCCTTTCCCTGTACACCTTGGGGTGCGACAGGGATGTCCTCTGGCTCCCACATTATTTAACATCTATTTCGACTGCGTAGTTCGTGAAGCCTTCAATAGCTGTACCGGGGGAATTACCATTTGGTACAGATATAATGGGAGGCTGATCGACGCCCGGGTGCGATCAAGGGATGGCTCCCTATTGGTCAACCACGTTATGTATGCCGATGATTTGGTAATAGCTGCTCATTCAGAAGAGGAGTTGGAGACGCTGCTGCTGAGGCTGGAGTGTGCCACTAAGAGGTGGGGCCTTACCATCAGCCCCACCAAAACTAAGCACCTGCCTGGGTATTTTGTACCATCGGGCACTCCGCCCCCACAACTCCCAATCGGTGATGGGGCAGTTGTGGAGAGAGTAGAGAGTTTCCCATACCTGGGCAGTGTGCTCATGACCAGCTCCAGTTTATCAGCAGAGGTCTCACTCCGAATCAGTCGAGCGGCAATATCTTTTCATCGGTTGCGTAACGCTGTGTGGAAGCTACCTGGTCTGTCGCTCCGCACGAAGCTTCAGGTCTTCTCGGCCACGGTCATTCCCTCCCTTCTCTACGCTTGCGAAACGTGGACCCCCCTAGTGGAGCATCTTCGCCGGTTGGAAACATTTAGGCTGGCCTGCCTACGATCCATCCTGGGTTTGACCAGGCTGGATTGTGTGAGGAGCTCACAAGTCCTTGAAAGATCTGGGCAAAGTCCCATCAGTGAGCTCCTCCGGCAGGCAAGGCTGCGTTGGCTGGGTCATGTAGCCCGCATGCCCAGCCACCGCATGCCGAAACAGCTTTTGTTCGGCCGGATCGAGGGGGCTAAACGGGCGCGGCACGGGCTAGAGAAGAGATGGAGTGATGTGGTACAGGAGGACGTGGAGCTGAGTGGACTTGCCGATGACTGGTACCAGCGGTGTCAAGATCGGCCTCAGTGGAGGAGGCTCGTGAAGGACGCTACTGGGCAGTTGGAGGCAGTCGCCCTCCAACAACAACGGAGGGCGGAGGAGCGACGCTCACAACAACGAGCGGAGCGCCGGGTGGCTAACGCACAGCAAGTTGGCACAGTAGGGGGCACAGGTGGTGCATCAGCCAGTCATCTCGGTCATCTCGGTCAGTCGACCCGTGGCACCTGGGTCTGCCCCGTGACCTCCTGCCAGCGGGCGTTCGACACTTCACGTGGCCTCAAGGTGCACATGGCCTGGCACAAGCGTCGTGGTGACGTCACCGCCACTTAGTGGCGAATGGCGGTTGTTGTTGTTGTTGATGTACACTCGTGTGTGTGTGTGATAGTGTAGTGATGTACACTCGTGTGTGTGTGATAGTGCAGTGATGTACACTCGTGTGTGTGTGTGTGTGATAGTGTAGTGATGTACACTCGTGTGTGTGATAGTGTAGTGATGTACACTCGTGTGTGTGTGTGATGGTGTAGTGATGTACACTCGTGTGTGTGTGTGATAGTGTATAGTGATGTACACTGTGTGTGTGTGTGATGGTGTAGTGATGTACACTCGTGTGTGTTTGTGTGATAGTGTAGTGATGTACACTCGTGTGTGTTTGTGTGATAGTGTAGTGATGTACACTCGTGTGTGTTTGTGTGATAGTGTAGTGATGTACACTCGTGTGTGTTTGTGTGATAGTGTAGTGATGTACACTCGTGTGTGTTTGTGTGATAGTGTAGTGATGTACACTCGTGTGTGTGTGATAGTGTAGTGATGTACACTCTGTGTGTGTGTGATAGTGTAGTGATGTACAATCGTGTGTGTGTGTGTGTGTGATAGTGTAGTGATGTACACTCGTGTGTGTGTGTGATAGTGTAGTGATGTACACTCGTGTGTGTGTGTGTGATGGTGTAGTGATGTACACTCGTGTGTGTGTGATCGTGTAGTGATGTACACTCGTGTGTGTGTGTGTGATAGTGTAGTGATGTTCACTCGTGTGTGTGTGTGTGTGTGTGATAGTGTAGTGATGTACACTCGTGTGTGTGTGTGTTATAGTGTAGTGATGTACACTCGTGTGTGTGATAGTGTAGTGATGTACACTCGTGTGTGTGTGTGATAGTGTAGTGATGTACACTGTGTGTGTGTGTGATAGTGTAGTGATGTACACTCGTGTGTGTGTGTTATAGTGTAGTGATGTACACTCGTGTGTGTGTGTGTGATAGTGTAGTGATGTACACTCGTGTGTGTGATAGTGTAGTGATGTACACTCGTGTGTGTGTGTGTGTGATAGTGTAGTGATGTACACTCGTGTGTGTGTGTGATAGTGTGGTGATGTACACTCGTGTGTGTGTGTGATAGTGTAGTGATGTACACTGTGTGTGTGTGTGATAGTGTAGTGATGTACACTGTGTGTGTGTGATAGTATAGTGATGTACACTGTGTGTGTGTGTGATAGTGTAGTGATGTACACTGTGTGTGTGTGTGTGATAGTGTAGTGATGTACACTCGTGTGTGTGTGTGTGATAGTGTAGTGATGTACACTCGTGTGTGTGTGATAGTGTAGTGATGTACACTCGTGTGTGTGTGTGTGATAGTGTAGTGATGTACACTCGTGTGTGTGTGTGTGTGATAGTGTAGTGATGTACACTCTGTGTGTGTGTGTGTGATAGTGTAGTGATGTACACTCGTGTGTGTGTGTGATAGTGTAGTGATGTACACTCGTGTGTGTGATAGTGTAGTGATGTACACTCGTGTGTGTGATAGTGTAGTGATGTACACTCGTGTGTGTGTGATAGTGTAGTGATGTACACTCGTGTGTGTGTGTGTGTGTGATAGTGTAGTGATGTACACTCGTGTGTGTGTGTGATAGTGTAGTGATGTACACTCGTGTGTGTGTGTGTGTGATAGTGTGGTGATGTACACTCGTGTGTGTGTGTGATAGTGTAGTGATGTACACTGTGTGTGTGTGTGATAGTGTAGTGATGTACACTGTGTGTGTGTGATAGTATAGTGATGTACACTGTGTGTGTGTGTGATAGTGTAGTGATGTACACTGTGTGTGTGTGTGATAGTGTAGTGATGTACACTCGTGTGTGTGTGTGATAGTGTAGTGATGTACACTCGTTTGTGTGTGATAGTGTAGTGATGTACACTCGTGTGTGTGTGATAGTGTAGTGATGTACACTCGTGTGTGTATGTGTGATAGTGTAATGATGTACACTCGTGTGTGTGATAGTGTAGTGTAGTCACTATGTAGTGAATTGCACGGTCAACCAGGGTGAAGCCTTTGGGCTGGCTGGCTGTCTGATAAACCTCTGAATATTCAAAAATAATTATCAAGGTGCCTTTCATTCTGAGAGCTTTACAAATTAACACGGAACCCTAAGAATCCTAAGGGTGTCTGAATCTGTATCACGCTGCCTCAAGTACTAATAATGAATCCTCAGAATCTCAGCCATAGCGTCTCTGTGTAAAACACTCACAGAGACAGCATAGCAACAGCATCCTGGGCAATAGTAATGTATCTGTATGTATGTACAGTGATACACATGGTCAGCCACAGTGATAGCCCAAGTCTGGCTTTGTGAGCCTCGGGTATTAACCTTGACCCCAATAATCCTTAAGGTGCCTTAGTAGGGATATAGTAGCCTCAAGCATCATAAATGAATATTGATACTCATTAGGCTGCCTTAGTCTGGATATGAGCCTACAGCATTAACAATGCATCACAACGGTGATGTAGTCTGGCTTTAGTCTGATGATGATATCGATCACAGAGAAGACTCATAGTCATTGATTAATCTGCTACAATGGTTACTTTGTCCAACAGCATCCTCACTGGATAAGACAAACATGTAATATCAATGGAGCTCATGTAATAGTGAAATACACTCGTGGCTGTGCTATATAGTATTGTCCAATGAATACATTACAGTCGTAATGTTGATCTTTGCACGTACAGTGCGTTACAAGATTAACCAAGGTTATGCCTTAGTCTGGCTCTGTGATCCTCAGCCATTCACTGAGGAACCTAATAATTCTTAAAGTGCCTTAGTTTGACTCTCTGAACATCAGTCTGTTAATATGAAGCCTAATAATCTCAAATGTGTCTTGGTCTGGATGTATGATCCTTGGGCATTAACAATCATTCATAAGATTTCTATAATTACCTTGATCTCGTTTTAAAAGCCATAGCCTTTATCATTGAATCATACAAATCCCGCAGGCTGCCGTTGTGCCCACAGTGCTGATGTTTGCCAGATGTACTAGGTACTCATTAAGGCTGAGTCGATCTAGGAGAGGTCCAACATTGGTTCTCAATCCAGCCATGGTCGTGAATCACATGTAGGTGACCATGTTTGTAGCTCGGTGCACAAACCACCCCATCTTCATTGAACATTCACTCTCGCTCATCCATACACCCATACACCTCCGATTTGCACGGTTGGCTACGTACAGTGTGAAAGAAGTTAAAGATACATGCATACATATGTAGTGGTTTAACGCGCACCAAGGGGGGTAATTGTAAACACGTGTGGGCTGGGAACAGTGGGGTCGTACCGGGACAGGCTGGTGTTGCTGGGGGACAAGGAGGCGAGAGAGACGACCCGTTAGGCAATTATGGATGCAGGGCAGTGATTGGCCGGTTGTTGTTGCCAGGGACAGGGTGGCGCCGCTAAGTCTGGGAATGGGGACAAGGGCGCCGGGGGGCTGGGGGCGTGGGGCGTTAGGGGGGACGCCAACTAATTAATTAGAAATTAATAGGGACGGCATAAATACGGGAGAGTGAGAGTGAGACGAGGAGTTGTGATGGGAGCTGGACGGAGTCGGTCAGAGCAGAAGAAGAAGTGTAGGGTAGCAGTGGAGTAGAAGAAGAAGCATAGAGTAGCAGTGGAGTAGAAGAAGTGTAGAGTAGCAGTGGAGTAGAAGAAGTGCAGAGTAGCAGTGGAGTAGAAGAAGTGCAGAGTAGTAGTACCGACGGAGAAGCTGAACGAGAGAGACAGTCGGAGTGAGACGGAGAAGCCGAGAGAGAGCAACGGCTGGAGTGGGACGGAGAAGCAGAGAGGGGAGTCGGGAGAGACGGAGAGAGAGAGGGAGGAACGGGGCGAGCGAGGCCGGCGGAGCGCTGCGAGCGGGCGGAGAATGCGCTGGAGAATGGTGGCGAAATGTGCTGTGTTGGATAAAATAAAGTGACGACAGAAAAGGAAAAAGTTGTCCGCGTAAAGTTCAGCACTACACATACACCATTACAAAGGCAAAGATATACCCGTATATCTTTAACAGACTGTTGGGGCAAATGCTGTTAGCGAGCACCTATGGAGACCAGCATGGCACACGAGGGGGTTGGTGGCCAGCACCACGCCCGACCACTTTTGTATCTCTCGTGTCTATTTCTACACACTGCACCAGATACTAATTTGTTTGTATGTTTAACCTCTTTCGCACCGCACATAGCCGACCATGTATTTACGGCTGAGTCTACCTAGGGCGGTTCAGGACCTGTTCAGATAATCATCACTGGTGTTGGCCATGAGCAAAAATCGAACTCCAGTGGCTGGATTTGTAGCGCAGCATGCTAACTGCTAGACAACCCCTTTCCACACACTCCATTTCATCGCGACATACACACAGCCACGATTACATATGTGTAATGTAGTAACTCGGCGGGAGACGACTTCACGGGTAACACACTCTTTATTTTACCAAACTCGTTCACAGGTGACTAACACCTACTTTGTATCTCGGGTGACAAACACCCACTTAGTATCTCGGGTGACAAACACCCACTTAGTATCTCGGGTGACTAACACCCACTTAGTATCTCGGGTGACAAACACCCACTTAGCTATTCTGGCGACTAACGCCCACTGAGCTATTCTGGCGACTAACGCCCACTGAGCTATTCGGGTGACAACCACCCTCTTAGCTACCCTGGCGACTAACGCCCTCTTAGCTACCCTGGCGACTAACGCCCACTGAGCTATTCTGGCGACTAACGCCCACTGAGCTATTCGGGTGACAAACACCCTCTTAGCTACCCTGGCGACTAACGCCCTCTTAGCTACCCTGGCGACTAACGCCCACTGAGCTATTCGGGACACTCCCTGCCCGGGGTGTCCGTCTTGACTGTGGGTCCCCAGCCCGACCCACGTGGGCGTCGGACCCCGGGTCCCACAGTCTCGCCTCCGAGCCACACAGGGCCCCGGTCCCCACAAGGACGGCGGGACTAGGGGTCTCGGGGCACTAGGTCTTCAGCTCCGTCTTCTGGTCTTCAACTGGGTAACTCCCCCCGAGTGCTCTCGCGCGTCCCCCTTTATACCCCACCTGCGGACGTCGCTGCGAGCACCCATCTTATTCGACCAATCACTAGACGCTGGCTACGATCCTGTTTTCCCACATCTCAGCGTGCCTCACCACCCACGCCGCGCCGCCCCGTCATCTGTCACTCCCGGCGCGCGCGTCCACACCACGCCCACAACGCGTGCCCAACCCCGCACCCCGCGCCGCCCCGTGATCCATCACTGTCACAGTCGGCGCACGTCAACACCACCACTACATCACCCCCTACCACATAGCTCGCAGCCGACCCGGCTGCTATAAAAATATACAAACCCCCCTGTGTGCCCCGTAACACAACACAACAACAAGAACAACAACTAACGTAACAACACAACACGACGCGAACACTACCATCCGCAACCATCAACCAATGCCACCGCGACAATAGAACAATATATACAAACCGGCGAGTGACAATAGCAATGTGTATGCAGAAAGAAAAATAAATGGAAAAACATTTTTTTTTCCTTTTTCGACTCGTGCAGCGTCCCATTCTTTCCGAGCGTCCCTACAACGGGACATTACCCCGGCAGAGGGGAACACCGGGCGAGCTCGGTGTTGAAAAAAAACGTCTTCATGAAAATTGTTGTGCCCTAGCCCGAGTCCGCCTTGCCGGTCCGTCGTACGGCACCAGACGCGGTTGAACGTCCGGTGGTGCCGGCGGTTCAGGAAGACATCGGCCAGGCATCGAGGACCCGTGCGTGCCGCGGGGTTCAGGCTCCCGACGGTCAGCAGCCGTCAAGCCCGAGGCCCCTGGGGGTGGGTCAGGTGGAGACACGTGAGGATCAGCCTGCGACACCTCCCTCCCCGAGTCGACGGTCACATCACACGCCCGGTCGTTACGGCACAGAACGGGGTCACACGGTGCCGCATAGGGCTTCAGTCGGGAGGGGTGCACGTACCAACGGCGTTTTTCCCATTTAATCTGTATACTCTGGGGTCGTGCAACCCGCACAATTTCCACCGGTCCCCTCCAAGGTCTCAACAACTTGGGGGACGTAGCCAACAGTGCATGTGGACAATGCAGCCAGGCCTTATCGCCTGGTTTCCAATCATGCGTATGCACCCTCCGCCCATGCAATCTCTCGTTCGCAATTTGCCGCGACCGCGAATTCAACCTCGCCGCCTCCCGCGCTTCAGTCAATTTGGCGATATTAAATTTGATGTGGTCTGCCAATTTTGATTTTGCACGTGGCTGGGAAATCCCCAGTTGGACGTCCATGGCCGGATCGGCCTCCCGCCCATACATAAGAAAAAATGGGGAAAACCCCGTCGCCGCATGAGGGGCCATTCGATAGGCCGCGAGTACCCCCGGCACCTGTAAGTCCCAATCAACCTGATCGTCGCAGACCTGTTGGCACAACATAGACGTAATCGTCCTGTTCAGGCGCTCAACCATCCCGTCAGTCTGCGGGTGGTAGGGGGAAGTACGCACTTTCTTTGTACCCAACAGGTCGCACACCTCGCGCAACAAAACGCTCGAAAAATTCTTTCCTTGATCCGTCAGCAAGCGTTCGGGGGCGCCCTTGTCCAAAACATAGCCCTGGACGAAGGCGTCCGCCACCGCTGCAGCCGACTGGTTGGCGAGTGGCCATGCCATGGGCCATCGGGTGAAGTATTCTACGCCAACCAGCAGGAATCTATTTCCCCTTGGTGTAGCAGGAAAGGGCCCCAAGATGTCCAACGCAACTAATTCGTTTATGCGCGAAACTTGAATGGATTGCAGCGGTGGATTAGCTGCCAATGGTGGCGGTTTCCTTTTGGCGCACCCTACGCATCCCTTAAGAATATTCGCCACGTCGTTACCCATCCCCGGCCAATAATAGTCTCGCTGGATTAGGGCGAGCGTTTTGTGAAAACCCAGATGCATGAGCCGTTCATGAGCTGCCAGAACGACCCTACCCCGCATAGCAACAGGCACAACGAGCACGTGACGCCGGGACATGTTGTCCCACTTCATCAAAAGGCCCTGTCTGCACACCCAGGAACCGACCCGCGCATCCCCTACCTCGGGAGCGCCAACTTTTCGACGTAGCGTAATTAGGGAGCCGTCGGACATTTGGAGACGGCCCCACTCAATGAGGGGCAACGACAACAGCAAATCCCTCCCCGTGGGGGCGTCGACTCCCGGGGTGTCAGTGGCGGCGAGCGCAACTCCCGGGGTGCCGGCGACCGGGGGTTTGCACCGCGCCGATCCCAACAAACATGTGCAGTCCGTGCACGGCGGCAACCGCGACAAGGCGTCCGCATTTGAGTGTCGCAATCCCTTACGGTAAATCGTCGTGAATTGGTAGTCCTGAAGGACCTCCAACCATCGGGACAATTGGCCCGATGGCTGTGCCACGCGCATAGCGTATTGTAGAGCCGCATGGTCCGTACGGACCGTAAAATGACGGCCGTAAAGATACGGCCTGAATTGCTGTGTAAAAAACACAATCGCTAACAATTCACGACGAGTTACGCAATAGCGTTGTTCGGCGGGGGAAAGAACTCTACTAGCGTAGGCGACTACCCGTTCAACCCCCCCGACCACCTGTGAGAGCACCCCCCCGATACCCGTGTTGCTGGCATCTGTGTCAAGCAAAAACGGTTGTGTGAAATCGGGGTAACACAAGGGGGGAGCCTGCACCAAGGCGTCACGAAGGGAGCAGAACGCAGCCTCCTCCTCCGCCCCCCAGTGAAACCGCACACCCTTAGCCGTCAAAGCGTGCAGGGGCCTGGCTATGGTGGCAAACTGCTTGACAAAACGACGGTAATAAGAGGCGAAACCAATGAAACTGCGAACCTCCGTGACCGAGGTTGGCGTTGGCCATGAGCTGACGCAGTGCGTCTTAGCAGGGTCCGTCGAGATCCCTGAACGACTCACGATATGGCCCAAATACCTGACCGATTCCCGAAGCAGAAAACATTTAGCCGGTTTAAATTTAAGCTTAGCGGAACGCATTCTGAGGAACACCGCTCTCAGTCGCTGGAGGTGCTCCTCAAAAGTCCGACTGAAGACGATGATATCGTCGAGATAAATCAAACAGGTATCCCATTGGAGGCCCGACAAAACCAATTCCATGAGTCTCTGGAACGTGGCGGGAGCGGAATGTAAGCCCATGGGCAAACGGTTGAATTCAAATAGGCCACCAGGTGTCCGGAAAGCGGTTTTAGGTTTAGACTCGTCATCGAGTGGCAATTGCCAAAATCCGGAAAGCAGATCGAGTGTGGAAAAAAACTGTGCTCCCGCCAAGGCATCCAGCGACTCATCCATCCTGGGGAGCGGATACGCATCCGCCATCGAGATTTTGTTTAAGCGGCGGAAATCGACACAAAACCGCAAGGACCCGTCCTGTTTTTTTACTAGGACAATAGGAGCACCCCACGGACTAGAAGAGGGCGAAATGATATCGGCCGCCAACATATCATTAACCGCCGATTGCACATGCTCCTTCTCGGCTGGGCTGAGCCGGAAGGGATTCTGACGAATAGGGGCCGCGTCCCATGTAGCTATGTGGTGGCGCAACAGGTCAGTGCAGCCGATATCGTACTTATGTTTGCTGAACACGTCAGCAAACTCGAGTAGCAAACCCCTCAATGCCCCCAATTGCACCTTGGACAAGTTAGCAGAACCGGCACACAACGAGTCCAACCACTCAGTCCCCTCATCCCTTGGAGGATGCGACTCGACAGTGAAATCTGCTTGAGCCACGAGCCGTTCCTCAACGGGTAGCGGCGCGGCGTGAGCCAGCACCGTTCCCTGCGCAATTACGGCCGGCCGCGACCCCGTATTCAGGACCATTACGAACGGCTCACTGTCCCCTCTCACCATGGTTTGAGCAACCGCTAAGTCGAGGCCCCTTCTGGCCCTGTTAGACGGCCCCAACAGCACCCCCTGTGCCTCCGCACCCACCTCGAGTGGCTTCCTCAACCGAAGGGGTACTAACATTTGCGATCCCGGGGGCACCCGTACAGTGCGAGTCGCCAGCGCCTGCACCGTCGCACAAACCGTGCGTATTTTGGTAGGGTTCGTCAAGAACGCAACCCGCCGACCTGACGGAAGCTCAATGCAGGCCTGATCTATAAGAATTTTGATGGGCATTTTGGACAAAAAGTCCGTACCTAGCAAACAGGGAACGGCCAGCGATGATGATACAAAAATAGGGCCCGCCAATTTGATGTCACCAATGCAAATAGTCGCCCGAATCTGGCCGATGATCCCCAGGGATCCCCCATTCGCCGCATAAAATGGCACGTCTACTGGCAGAAGGGGTCTACTTTGGACGGGAAGAATGTTATAAATAAGGTCCGAGATGATGGTGGCCGACGCACCCATGTCCACAAGCACCCGGACCTCAACCCCGTCAATAAACCCCGTTACCACGGACGACCCGGCCGACGCAGCCACGATCCTGTGGGCCAATTCGGACCACTCGACTGCTTGCGGGCCGTGTACGGACCCCCCTCGCCGAAGTGAACCCCCGGCACCCAGCCGCGAACCCCCCACCGCCAAGCGGCGACCCGAATGTGCCGTGTTTGTGGACCGAACGTGTGAGGTGCCGCGACTTGCCGGGTTTTGTTGGGATGACTTGTGGGCCTGGTCGTCGTCCCGACGTGGTCCTGTGGCGCGCTGACGCGGGGCCCGGCACCCGGCTGCGACGTGACCCCGAAGGCCGCAGTTGTAGCAGACGACGAGGGACGTCGTAGGTTTCGGTTGCTCCAGCTTGCGGGATGAACGTGTGGGCGAACGACCTCCCGTTCTCCACTCCCCCGGACGCGATGCAGCGAAGGCCTGCTCCTGATCCGCAGCTGGCTGAGGTTCGGCGATCGTGGCGGCCAGTGCCGCGTTCCCCGCCCATTTGCAGACGACCCCCGGCTTGCGTTTGAGGACCTCGTACGCGTGAATGCTCGTGGCGATCGCCAGGGAGCAGATATCCATCTCGTCCGCCACATTGATGGGGACCCCCAACTCGTGGGCCAACGCCAGCAGCTGCTCCGTCACCATGGCGTCCTTCCCCTCCTTATCCATGCGGGGAAAAGCTGCGTCCGCCAAGGCGAGCAGTGCCGTGCGATAGGCGAGCGTCGTTTCTCCAGCCACCTTCCGCCGATCGTAGAACTGGTGGCGACACGTGGAGGGCGGTCCGAACACCTTCGCCATCAGGTGTAGTGCGGCCTGGAGCGTAGAGCGGGACGACCTTGCAGCAGATGTGAAGGCTGCAAGCGCGTCGTCGTCGAGCATCGCTGGCAACGCACGCAGGGCAGTGGTGTCGGACCACCCCGACATCTCCTGATGAGCGAGGAACCTTCGTTGGAAGGCTCCCCAGTCGCCCCCATCCGCCTTGAACGCCGACAGCGCGGGCAATCTTTGCTGGAGGACCCGATCGTCGTCGACGTCGGAGAGATTTTCCCGCGCTCCGCTGTAGTTGTGTAAAATGTCGGCTCGGTTGTCAGGCGCAAAATGGAGAGCTCCGGCGCGCGCTGATGACGTGGGCTGCGCTGAGCGGAGGTCTCCGGTCACGTGGTGTCCGTGTTTCCCGCCAATCGATGGCGGCCCCTCAAAAACGGCGGCAACTTCCAGACTTTTGGCGCGAAGCGCCTTTTGGCGGGATCCCTCCAACGTCGCTTTCTCCACCAACCCCGCAGCCGTTTTTCCGCTCGCCGGAACGGAGATGTCCGCCAAGACAGCGGCGGCGGCGAGTAGCAACTCCGCCAACCGGGAGTGCGCGTCTTGGAGGCTGGTGTCGGAGGCAAGCGGAGCGTCGGCCATCACCGCGAAGTGCTGCATCGGCGGCAACTCCTCGTCCTCTCCTCCCGAGGTTGGTGTCCCCGGTACGCCGTCGTCGTCCCGACCTCGCTCGTGGGTACGGGTAGTCTTCCTTGTGTCCATACTTCTTGAAGACAGGTTTACTTCTGACGCCAGTTGTAATGTAGTAACTCGGCGGGAGACGACTTCACGGGTAACACACTCTTTATTTTACCAAACTCGTTCACAGGTGACTAACACCTACTTTGTATCTCGGGTGACAAACACCCACTTAGTATCTCGGGTAACAAACACCCACTTAGTATCTCGGGTAACTAACACCCACTTAGTATCTCGGGTGACAAACACCCACTTAGCTATTCTGGCGACTAACGCCCACTGAGCTATTCTGGCGACTAACGCCCACTGAGCTATTCGGGTGACAACCACCCTCTTAGCTACCCTGGCGACTAACGCCCTCTTAGCTACCCTGGCGACTAACGCCCACTGAGCTATTCTGGCGACTAACGCCCACTGAGCTATTCGGGTGACAAACACCCTCTTAGCTACCCTGGCGACTAACGCCCTCTTAGCTACCCTGGCGACTAACGCCCACGGAGCTATTCGGGACACTCCCTGCCCGGGGTGTCCGTCTTGACTGTGGGTCCCCAGCCCGACCCACGTGGGCGTCGGACCCCGGGTCCCACAGTCTCGCCTCCGAGCCACACAGGGCCCCGGTCCCCACAAGGACGGCGGGACTAGGGGTCTCGGGGCACTAGGTCTTCAGCTCCGTCTTCTGGTCTTCAACTGGGTAACTCCCCCCGAGTGCTCTCGCGCGTCCCCCTTTATACCCCACCTGCGGACGTCGCTGCGAGCACCCATCTTATTCGACCAATCACTAGGCGCTGGCTACGATCCTGTTTTCCCACATCTCAGCGTGCCTCACCACCCACGCCGCGCCGCCCCGTCATCTGTCACTCCCGGCGCGCGCGTCCACACCACGCCCACAACGCGTGCCCAACCCCGCACCCCGCGCCGCCCCGTGATCCATCACTGTCACAGTCGGCGCACGTCAACACCACCACTACATATGCAATAACATACATGCACACGTGGCAAGAGTCCGTGTTACTCACACATGAACGGCAGCAGTTTGATCAGAGCTCCCTGCTGTGCGCTTATCGTGGCAATATCTTCTTTGCTGGGAGATGAGTGTGGAGCTTCCTTCTGAGCGTCTCTCCTATGACACCACAACCAGCAGTGACTCACACAGCCCGTGTCTTACACAGCATAATGACGCACAGCAATCATCACACAGCATCATCACACAGCATCATCGCACATATAATCATCACATGCAGCATCATCACACACAGCCAGTGTCCTACAAAGCATCATCACACATAGCATCATCACACATAGCATCATCGCACACAGCATCATCACGCCCGATCAGCATCATCACATACACTCCATACAGCATCATAACACAAAACATTATCACTCACAGCATCATCACACAGCATCCTCACACAGCATTATCTTCACAGACAGCATCATGACACACAGCATCATGTCTCACACACAGAGTCACCCAGTGTGTGAATCTGTGTGAGTTCATGAGTCCATACCGGTTTGTCTCCTTCAGGTGAACCTGCAGGAGTCAGACACAGGGGGCACGAGTCAGTTCATTTTGAGCCACGTTAACAACACGGTTATTGGTAGACGCGATGAGGGTGCACTCAGCCATTCGCGTATCCCAGTATTGTTGGTTGTAATCAAGACAAAGCCGAAGATTTGTTTGGACTCGATGATTATCATCAGCAAGGTGTCACCCCTCAAACCATTGCCACGCGCAATGAGGTGTACGTGGCACTCAACATCGAGTGGCAGTGATTGTGAACCAACATTCGAAATAATCATCCACCCAGAGCATTGCGTTACCTTTGTCAGTAGTTTAGAAATTTTGAGACGATTTTTGGGTCCGGGTAAAACTGTGGCCTGGAGTCGGAGCCATTCTCAGTACACCTTTGTGTGCGACAGGGATGTCCTCTGGCTCCCACATGATTTAACATCTATTTCGACCACGTAGTTCGTGAAGCCTTCAACAGCTGTACCAGGGGAATTTCCATCTGGTACAGATACAATGGGAGGCTGATCGATGCCCGGGTGTGGTCAAGGGATGGCTCCCTATTGCTAACCCATGTTATGTATGCCGATGATCTGGTAATTGCTGCTCACTCAGAGGAGGAGTTGGAGGTGCTGCTGGTGAACCTGGAGCTTGCCACTAAGAGGTGGGGCCTTACCATCAGCCCCACCAAAACTAAGCACCTGCCTGGGTATTTTGTACCATCGGACACTCCACTCCCACAACTCGCAATTAGTGATAGGACAGGTGTGGAGAGAGTGGAGAGTTTCCCATACTTGGGTAGTGTGCTCATAACCGGCTCCGGTTTAACAGCAGAGGTCTCACTCCGAACCAGTCATGCGGCATTATCTTTTCATCGGTTGCGTAATGCTGTGTGGAAGCTACCTGGTCTGTCGCTCCGCACGAAGCCTCAGGTCTTCTCGGCCACAGTCATTCCCTCCCTTCTCTATGCTTGCGATAAGTGCACCCCCGTAATGGAACATCTTCGCTGGTTAGAAACATTTAGGCTGGCCTGCCTACGATCCATCCTGGGTTTAACCAGGCTGGATTGTGTGAGCTCACAAATCCTTGAAAGATGTGGATAAAGTCCCATCGGTGAGCTCCTCTGGCAGGCAAGGCTGCATTGGCTGGGTCATGTAGCCCGCATGCCCAGCCACCGCATGCCTAAACAGCTTTTGTTCGACCGGATCGAGAGGGCTAAACGGGCGCGGTATGGGCTAGAGAAGAGATGGAGTGATGTGGTACAGGAGGACGTGGAGCTGAGTGGACTTGCCGATGACTGGTACCAGCGGTGGCAAGATTGACCTCTGTGGAGGAGGCTCATGAAGGACGCTACTGGGCAGTTGGAGGCAGTCGCCCTCCAACAACAACGGAGGGCGGAGGAGCGACGCTCACAACAACGAGCGGAGCGCCGGGTGGCTAAAGCACAGCAAGTTGGTACAGTAGGGGGTACACGTGGTGCATCAGCCAGTTATCTCAGTCAGTCGATCCGTGGCACCTGGGTCTGCCCCGTGACCTCCTGCTAGCGGGTATTCGACATTTCACGTGATCTCAACGTGCACATAGCCTGGCACAAGCGTCGTGTTGACATCACCGCCACTTAGTGGCGAATGGCGGTTGTTGTGTCTGTGCGTGCACAAATGGCCCGTGTGTGCATGTCTGTTTGTGTGTCTTTCATTTGTGTGTGCCTCCCCCGTGTGTGAGTTTGTGTGTTCAATTGTAGTGACTCATTGCGCCTCTTTCAACAAGCAAGACGGGATCAGGACTCAAGGTAAGTGAAAATGCAACGGATTTTTTTCTATTCATGTTACTTTATCTTATGTTTTATTTACTATACAGTTATTTTACAGTTTTACATGGAAATGTACAGTATTTCTTCTTATTTATGAGTTTAACAATGCTTCAGTTTTTTTCTTGAACCAGAACACATTTCATGACAGCAACTGTAATGGAATTCAAATAGGGTACATTGTTGTGTTCCGACTTATGAACTGTTCGACTTTGCGAACAGGCCTGGGAACGAGTTGTGTTCGTAAGTCGAGTACTATCCTAGCTATGAAAATGCTCTACCTGCAGGAACGTGAGTGAGTCCCTCTCCTCCTGCAGAGCGCGCAGGCGCGTGGCTGCTGCCTTGAGGTCGCTGATCTCGTGCTCGTAATGAGCGATGTTCTCCTCGATCCGGGACAGCAGCTTGCCCCCCTTCACATCCACGCGATCCAGAGCCGTCTTCTCATCGTCATCCAGCATCGCCCTCATGCGGGCGAACTCGCCTGAGATATGAGCCTTGGTCTGGACCATGCAATCCTGCAAGGGTGTGCGATGGATGCTATCAATTAATATTCAATGCTATAAACACCAAAATCACGTTGTTTTCTGACTACTCACATCTCATTGAACAGGTCGATAACTTTTAAGTATCTAGTTCCTTCACATCCATAAAATGGATAGTAAAATAAAAAGTAAAATTGTATTCCTCTTTGGAAATAATCACAACATAAAGTGAAACATTAAATTGTAAATCAAAACATAATTTTCCATACGGTCCCATTATATAACCTAAGATGCATTACTGAACCAAAACATACTAAAGAACATAGTTCAAAACAACTGAGATATTTTACACACAAATATGGAAAACAATAACGACTAATAACTTACTATAATTACCTGTTATTAAAACTACCTCACATTACTGGGATGTCCATGCCTCTCAACATAGGCTGGGCTCTCTCCCCACCCTCCACCGTTTCAATTCACTATTAGCTCAGACTGCACACTTCAGCTGCTGTAACTGCATGGACCCAACCCTTTTGTTGTTAATTTTTGTATTGCCATTATGGTCTTTTTTATTCACTCGATCGAACAAAGACGGCCGCTGCATCGCATGCTTTCGGGTGCGCTTCTGTGGTCATCTGGAACGTTCTTCCTTAAAATATTAGGAAGCCATTGGAGCTATGCACTTTTACATCGTCTATATTGAGAACTGCTTTTGTGTTTAGTTTGTTGTCCTTCCCCCGTACCTCCGATTAGCACGATTGGCTTACGTAAAATCATGTTCACTTCACCTCAAGCTCATCTGTTCACTAACCATAAATTAGTATTTTTTTGGTGCAATACACCTAGTGTTTATTTTGTTAATATTGTTACGTATGTTTGTAATGATTTTTTTCCCAGTAGCTCTGATGCACTCTTTTCATATGTTGCATATCCCTCCCCAACTATCAACTTTATATTGTTTTTGTTCTATGCTGATGCATCAAGGATTACCCTTGCAAATTAACTGGGTTCCTGGCTTAATGGGATTTTCTGTGTAACAATTAATATTCAAGGCCCTATCACTATGCAGGGCAATAAAGGTAGGATAGCTACCTCCTACGCAGACCAAACCTAGACATATGTTAGTCAGTGTAGATTAATCAAAGCTGTGCAGTCTATTGCAATAAACTTTAACACAATACTACAAGATTCCGTTCCAAATAAATTCCTGTCACCTGAACACAGATGCAAACTACCGGGCTGTCCAAGTCAAACCTGGGAAGTTGTCAACTCTAAGTGGAGGTGTAATGAGTAGGGAGTTGCGTGGTGAGTGGGATATGTATATGCTGAATCAATTATGCTATAATTATGCACTCCCAGAAGACCGTGGATGTTTAGAAATATGTATTTTAGGTGGAGAGACAAATCTATACTGAAAAAATATCGTCCGTTTATCTATTTCCTTAGTTATATTCTCCACAACAAATATAATAATTATGTTTGTGTTGTGTATTATGATTTGGCATCGAACTACGACCTATATCTTTACGATAAGATCCTTGCCTATGAACATAGGGAAGTACACCAGCATTGATTACAGCAAGCCTGACTGATACTGAGACACTGGGTATGGAAACCAGTCCAGAGCTTTCTTGTACTGAATCAATTCTTTTGAAACGATGCACTCCCACGTCGTGGGGCTGATATGATGTTAACATTTTTCTCATGATTTTTATACAGAGGCATTATCTGCTTATCTGTTTTTATTACAAAGATTTTCCACAACATTGAGATTTTGCGTAATTATTATCACCAGCTGACTTAATTCCCTCTTTTACAGCAGGATTTGCATGGCATTGGATACTCGTAACCTTATCGTGGTGGTGATGTTTGTGTGTTCCAATGACCCTCAGAGTTATGTCGCCTGGAGTCTTGTACTCCTAGTAGGGTCTCCCTTGGTGAACAGGTCTGGGCGGACGTTCCAGACAAATAATGGTCCAAAACCCATCACGTTATGAATGGTTAAAAAATACCAAAATCAGAGAACTTGACCCAGACAAGGTATACCGGGACACCCCCCCTGGAGCCAGGCCTGGGGGTGGTTTTGCCGAGAAGAGCCTTTTTGGGCAGGAGACCCACGTAGCCCAGTCGAGCCTTGCCCAAAATGGCTACGTGGTGCCGTCCTGTGGCCCCACCATCCGCAGGAGGAAGAGTGAGGGGCGGATGCAATGCCAGTATTGCAGGGAGTGGGATGGTCTCAGACGGACTGGACCTTGGCAATGGGCACTAGCTATTGGGACCTGGAATGTCACATCACTGGGGGGGGGGGGGTGTGGGGGAAGGAGCCGGCATTGGTGGAGGAGGTGGAAAGGTACCGACTAGATGTAGTTGGTCTCACCTACACACACAGCATTGGCACTGGAAGTAAACTTCTCAATCGGGGGTGGTCTCTCTCCTGTTCTGGCATAACCCCTGGTGAGAGGCCCCGGGTGAATGGGGGATACTCACAAGCCCCCGGCTGGGTGTTGTTCAGTTGGAGTTTGTCCCAGTGGGAAATGATGTAGATACCTGGAGAGGCGTGATAAGGGGGAATGCCACCCTTGATCTGACTCCGAATGTTGAGATGTTACTGGAATTCTGTGATAGTAACAGAATGTCAATAACAAACATGTTTGAACAAAAGGATGCTCATATGTGTACTTGGCAACATGGCACCTTGGGCCGAAGGTCAATGATTGACTTTATATTCGTATTATCAGACCTAAGGACATATGTTGTGGACACTCAGGTGAAGAAAGGGGCAGAGCTGTCAACTGATCACCACCTGGTGGAAAGTTAGATGTAATGCTTGGGGCACTGACCAGATAGACGTAGAAGGACCAAACGAATAGTGCAGCTTTTCTGGGAACGTCTGGCAGAATACCCAGTGCAGAAAGATTTTAAATTCCACCTCTGGAAAAACGTATCTTGCTCTCCAGAGAAGGTGATGGACATTGAGTCCGAGTGGACAATGTTCAGGACCTCGATTGTGGATGCGACTGTGAAAAGCTGTTGTTGGAAGACAGTGCCTTTGAAAGTGGCAAACCTAGGTCCCGTTAGTGGACACCAATGCTGAGGGACGCTGTCAAGTTGAATAAGGAGGCTTTTTCCTAGCTATGCTCAGAAAAAGGTCTCCTTACTCGATCGAAAGGTACCTGCTTGTCAAGAGGGTGGCAGCGGTAGCAATCACTGAAGTGAAAGCCCGGGTATGGGAGGAACTTGGAGAGGCCATGGAGAGAGACTTGCTGTCAGCCTCAAAGATATTCTGGCAAACCATCCGACGTATTGGGAAGTGTCGACGGGGCGTGGCCCAGGCTGTTCTTAGTAAGGGTGGCGTAACATTGAACTCAACTAAGGAGATAGCTGACAGCTGGAAGGAACACTTTGGTGAGCTCCTCAACCCGGTGGACAAGCCCTCCTCTCAGAAGCCAGCTCTGGAAACAGCTGGGGGGATCAGATCCATCATGGCTGCTGAAGTCTCTGCGGCGGTTGAGGGTCTTCATAGCGGCAAAGCTGCTAGAGTAGACGAGATTCACCCAGAGTTGTTGAAAGCACTGGACAGTGTAGGTGTGTCGTGATTAACAGGCCTCTTCAATGTTGCATGGAAGGCGATGGGTACAGTACCTCTGGATTGGCAAACTGGAGCCGTGGTTCCCATGTTTAAGAAAAGGGACTAGATGGTGTGCTCCAACTACAGAGGGATCACACTCCTTAGCGTCCCAGGTAAAGCCAAGGCTAGAGTGCTGGAGTGGAGGCTCCTGCCGGATGGATGATCCTCAGGTTCAGGAGGAACAAGAAGGATTCCGTCAGGGTCGTGGAACAATAGACCAGCTCTTTTCCTTCTTACAGATATTTTAGGGGTCATGAGAGTATGCTTCTCCAGTCTACCTTTTCTTTGTAAACTTGGAGAAGGCATATGACCGTGTTCCCTGTAATGCTTTCGTGACTGCAGGAATTACAAAAGCTCCAAATCAAGTTTGAACCACCTCTACGGGGAGGATTTAACTTTTTCTCTCTCTGTGTCTCTGTGTTGTCTCTCTCTGCTTGTGTGTCTGTCTTTGTGTCTCCGTGTTTGTGTTTTGTCTCTCTCAAATTTTGCAACCTTTGGAAGAACGTAATCAACCAGGTAGGGTGTTGACTGTTACGTTAACCGACTCTCTGTGTTGTATTGCATTATATTTCTCTACTAGGTTTGTTTTTTCTTTCATTCGTACCTGATGATGATTGCTTATGTTGCAATCGAAACGTCATATGCTATTATTTAATTTATTTTTTATTTCTATGTGACTTTACCAAAAGAACCAAAGAGTAATTCCTGCAGTCACGAAAGCTCCAAATCAAGTTTGAGTTTAAGTACCTCGGGGTTTCTTTCCTGAGTGATGGTAAGTGGGAGCCGGAGATCGGCCGGTGGATCAGTGCGGTGTTCCAAGTGTTGCAGGCACTGTACCGTTCCATGGTCGTAAAGTGGGAGGTGAGTTCTTGAACAAAGCTTTTGCTTTACAGGTCGATCTACGTTCCCACATTCACCTATTGTCATGAGCTTTGGATAATGTCTGAAAGGATGAGATCGCGGGTACAAGGGACCGAAATGAAGTTTCTCTGCATGGTTGCTGGGCTTACTCTCGATGATCGGGTGAGGAGCTCAGTAATCCAGAAAGCCTCAGAGTGGGGCTGCTGTTCAACTGGATCGAAATGAGCCATTTGAGGTGGTTTGGGCACCTGGTAAGGATGCCCCTCAGTAGACTTCCCCTGGAACTCTCCTGGGAACGTTCCACTGGGCGAAGACCCCTGGGCCGAACCAGGACATGCTGGCGGGACTATGTCACTCGGCTGGCCTGGGAACGCCTGGGAATTCCCCAGGAAGTGCTAGAGCCTGTCACCAGGGAAAGGGATGTCTAGATCGTGCTACTCAACATTCTGCTGCCACGACCCTCACCAGGACAAATGGATTGAGAAACGAATAAATGAACAAACTCATGAATGCGATAATGCAAACAGGCTCAGAGCAATACCGTTGAAGACATATCAAAAGTAGACGCAATTACGTAATTATCCTTTCCAATAAAATGTACGCACCAAAAGAGTGATTCACTAATACATCACGATTCGTTCACGTAAAAATGTTTGAAATAGTCATTGACTCTACGTTGTGTTGAGTCTGCTTGACAGTTGTATGCGCTTGTCATGAGCGCACAAGTGTTTTCTTGCATTCCCTACACGCTCCTGAAGCCGCATCTCTTGTGTTTATTCTAGCATTTAATAGACGATTTCACGTCGCATTTTACCATCTTCACTCGTTTAATGTCTAGTTTCTAATTCAATACAATTGTTGCTCCATACTTTGTTTTTTTTATCTCACCTATTGCAAGTCATTCGAGTTATCCTGCGAAATGCTTTGCAGTCTCAACAGATATTAACTTTTTTTTCCATAAACGTTGCATTTGTGTACATTTCAAGCACCCATAGCGATAATAATAATAGTTCAATATCCTGCACAGCTACTACACATTGATTCAAATGTAAAAAAGTTTACTTGAGTCTATGAAGTTGTCCTCACAGGGAGAGTCACAGACTCCACGCAGGGTGGAGGTCACAGGGTAACAAAGTCCACGCGTCGTACCTGCACGTCCTTGCGAGTGGCCTTCATCTGTCCCACGGACGCCTCCGCCTTCTTCCTCTTCTCCTCCACCGCTCGTGTCTCCTCTCCAACTCCACTCTGCAAGAGAAGAAGTCACCAGAGGAGACTCCACTCCCTGAGCGACTCCCTCTCAGCCCCACTACACACGGAGCCTTTCACAGTGATGGCCAGAAAGTCAGACCCGACTGATTGAAAAAGTCTAAAAGGGTGGAGAGAGAATCAACTCATGGTGATGTTCGTTCCATGAGATGTTTCTAATAATCCCAGTGACACTGATTATTTATCTTCTTGGTTCTTTCGGTAAAGTCACGTAGAAGGGAAATAATAAAATAATAAAAATTAAACATAATAAAATACAATTCTCACGAATGAGACGCTGTCTTTCCGACAGACCTGCTCTTCACCTGAGGACGGCTGCTTGCGTTGTGGCCGAAACGTCGTGAGAATTGTATTTTTATTATGTTTTATTAGTATTATTTTATTATTTCCCTTCTACGTGACTTTACCGAAAGAACCAAGAAGATGAATCCCTGCAGTCACGAAAGCTTTAAATCGAGACTAATTATTTACTTCCCATGTTGTCATGGCCAGTGACAGCTTTTATCAGCTCGAGTTGAGGTATAGTTTTTTTCTGTACCTGAGTAGCTCTCACTCCATGAGGGCCTCACCTTCCGTGTCTCGTGCTCATCCTTGAGTGTGATGACCCGATGTCCTATGTGGTCTCCTGCGATGGTGCAGTCCCTGCACACGAGCCTCTCGTGTGCAGCGTCTGCAACTTCCTGCTTGCAGAAGAACCTGTAAGGGTCTCCATGTTTCTTGCATCTTCGTTCCTCCAGATTCGCAATGGGAGCCACAAGGTCGTGGCCCTTCAACCCGAGATTCTCCACGTGAGGCTTTACGTGTATCACACAGTAGGACATCTCACATTTCAGGCAGGTCTTCACTGCGGGAGTCTTCCTGTCATTACAGACGTCACACAGAACAGGGGAGGCCATCCTCTCTCCAACTCTGAGCTGCTCCACTAGTTTGGCGAGTGCCACGTTCCTCTTCAACTGGGGCCGCTCAGGGAAGGCCGCTCGGCACTGCGGGCAGCTGAAGCTGCTCGCTGTCTCCCAAGCACCGTCCAGACACCGGAGGCAGAACGAGTGTCCGCAGCTCAGCGTGGAGGGGCAGTCAAACGTGCGCAGGCAGATGGGGCAGCTCAGCTCACTGTCGACACAATCACTGGGAGACGCGCTCGCCATGGCCCATAGCTTCACTCGGACTCAGTCGCTCGCCGCGGCTCACGGCGGAGCTATCGCAGCAGCAGCAGCTCACACAGCGGAGACGAACAAGGAAATGAACTGACTTCACCTGCAGTTAAGTTATAAATACCTCGAGACACGCCCTGGAATGTTCCACACGGCGGCTGGGCTCACCTGTGTAGACGTGGCGTTACAGTCACGCAGTGTAATAGCTAAAACTTATTTTCGTGTTTAGTTTGTTGTCCTTCCCCTGCACTTCGAATTAGCACTGTTGGTTACGTGCAGTGTGGAAGAAGTTAAACATACATAGCTTTGATCGGTCTCAAGTGATATACTATTTGTACAAACAAAACCCAGCAGCAGCAACCCGGGACACAGCAATAATGGTTTGTCCCACAGGCTGATTGACGGGCAAGGGTCAGGCTGTGTGTATTGCACAATGGAACCGCACCTTGTACAAACATTCTGATGTAAAGGTGAACTTGTTTTTTTCCATCTGTGTCTTTATCCATTTTTTTCTTGCAAGGCTTTTTTAAAGTTCGCAGTCTGTAATCGTCTTCCACCTTTATCAACTAATATTTTAACTACTGGCTTCATGCATCCTCTGTTCATCTGTCAATCATTTTTTAGTTTTTTTATTCCCACGACACCGTTTTATTCTGGGTGAATGGTGTATGTTGAACTTCTTTTTCACCGTACGTAGTTAACCGTGCTAATCGAAGGTGTGTGGGTGAGTGTGGAGGTGGGTGATTGGTTTCGTGTGTGTGTTTGAGTGGTTGGGTGAGTGGGTGTGTGGGTATGTATGTTGAACTTATGTCGCAGCGTACATAGCCACTCGTGCTAATCAGAGAGGCGAGTGAGTGGGTGGTGGTGGTTGAGTGAGTGGAGGGGTTATTTGGTGAGATGGGAGACAGATGAGCAGGAGGATGGCGTGAAGGGTGGGCGAGTAGGAGGTGAGGTAGGGAGGGAGGGTGAGTGGGTGGCTGGGAGGGCGTGCAGCAGTGATTGGGTACCTGGGTGGGTGGCCTCACGCATTACCACAGCGAACAGCCTCTGGCTAAACAAACATCATGGTTCATTTAAGCTCATATGACTTTCACCGTCCATTTTCCTATTATGCGTAAAAAAAATTAGGATTATAATCTTAGAAACCTAAAAAAATATTTATTAATCACCTATTGTTAATGTGAATATTTTACATCCTGGACTCGTTGAGTTTGGACGATTTTATATATAATTTTTTTTTATTTAATTAAAATTTACCAGGTAAGGCCCACTGAGGTATATAGCTCTTTTCAGAAGCGATCTGGCCACAAATGATAGCTCACAGACGTGGCTTATTACGTGGACATTTCTAGCAGCCAAACACTCTAAGTGCATGTTTCTAAGTGTGGAGGGAAAAATTGGAGAACCCTGAGACAAATCCACACGACTACGGTGAGAGAGACAAGCAAACTCCAAGTACACGTACAGGCGTCAGGGCCGGGATCGAACCGACGACCTCCTGTATACCAGGCGAGGTAGTTAACATCTCATAGCCACCGCGGCGAGATGTAAAAAAAAATCAGAGCAGCGACAACGAACAAGGAAACGAGCTGACTTCACCTGCAGCTAAATTATAAACACCACGAGACGCGCCCTGGAATGTTGCACGCGGCAGCCCGAACTCACCTGTGTAGACGTGGCGTCACATTCACACACAGTGTCAAGGTTAAAGAGTCGGAATTGATATATTTTTACAAAAACCCCACGGTAACCATGAAAACGGTGATGGTTTGTCCTATAGACTGGTTACACCCGCTTGGCTGAGGCTGTGTTTTTCCACTGTAAACCTCACCGTGTAAATTTGTATTAAAGATTTAAAATTATAAGTAGGCTATCGCGACCAATATTATCTATAAAACGTGTTTTTGGGGTAGATCGCGTAAATATAAGTGTCGTTAAACCCGCCACCACCCGACACAACCAATGAGTAAGGTTTGTCACGTAAACAAAATAAGTAATATTTAAAAAATATTTTTTTTAAACACGCTTTAATGAAATGTACCATACTCTTCTTGGTTCTTTCGGTAAAGTCACGTAGACAAATAAAACATAACAAAATAATTCTCACGACGTTTCGGCCACAACGCAAGCAGCCGAGGCGACAGCGTCAGACACTGTCGCCTCGGCTGCTTGCGTTGTGGCCGAAACGTCGTGAGAACTGTATTTTATTATGTTTTATTTGTATTATTTTATTACTTCCCTTCTACGTGACTATACCGAAAGAACCAAGAAGATGAATCCCTGCAGACACGAAAGCTTTAAATCGAAATTGTACCATACTCGTAATGGCAGAACTCGACGACTCCAGGAAGTGGCCCCGAAGCTTGCCACAACGTAAGGGACCGTGGTGATTTACAGCCAACGTTAGTTGAGCGTGGACAATTAGACCCAAGCCGAAACATAACATGTACAAATTTATGTTTAAAAATACTTGTTTTTATAGAGTATAGTATTGTCATCAGTATGACGTAAGTATACCAAGTTTGCAGTCGATACCACATTGGGAAGTGGGTTAAAATTTAGTTAAAAGATTTGAGGATACGACAACAGACAGTGAGTTCAATAAAAGCGTGTAATAATAATAAACACATTCCTGCTAGGGCGAGGCTGTGCGTTTTGCCCAGCAAACCACACAGCTGTCAGTTCGTATTCAAGATTTAACAAGAAAATATTCCACTAAACCAGGGGGTTCCGAAACCAAAACAACAAGGAGAGACATTTTTTCTTATTTTTTACAATTCAGTAAGTAAAATAGAAACCAAACAACTCATTATTTCAAGAGCCGCAATACAAAGTGGTGTGTGTACGAGAGAAGGTGGTGGTCCTTGATAAATAAGAACGTGGTGTGAGTACGAGAGACCGTGGTGGTGGTGGTGCGTGATAAATAAAACGTCTCACGAAGCAGCCGTCCCTCAAAGAGCCGCACGCTGCTACGGAGCTGCAGGTTGCCGACCCCGTGCCCTGAACCAACTGGCGTGACCGTCAAGTAATAATACTTTCATTAGTATAATGTTATAATAATAATAATTAAATTATTACTTAATTTGAAATAGATAATAATAAAATGACGATTCAGCTATTTTTTTATGTATTATTAATTTAATTATAATTAAATAACTGAAATACTGACACCTAAACAATAATTAAATAAAAAATAAATGGTTGTGCTATAATACTTTGACGATAATAATGCAACAATAGTATTTTTATAATAAAATAATACATTTCTACTGATTACATAATCATGCAGTAATGGTAATATAATAATTAACATTTACAAAGCGCCATTGAACAATCGCTCTCGGGGTGCTATGCGTGGTAAGTCATAAAATAGTGAACATCACCCAATGAAAGAAGTGAGAAGGATATTTGAACATCACTAAAGGGAGAAAGCCATTTTAAACAGAGACGGCTTTAGTGGAGATGTGAAGATGAGCAGTGCCTCGGAAGTCCCCTTGACCTCGAAGGGCAACGAGTTGCAGAGTGTAGGTGCCACAATTGCCAACGCACCTCCACGTGTGCAGTCTGGAGACGGTGGGACGGTGAGCAACGCACAAGCTGAGGATCTTGACGATCTTGATGGAATATTCGTGGCTGAAGGAGGTCATGAACGTAGCGAGGAGCAAGCCCATTTAAGGCGAAGGCGAGTTGGTTGGAGCTGCCTTTTTCTCGTTTCTGTCATTGCCTCTTCTTTCTGCAAGGATTTGTTTTTACACTTTGCAGTTCTTTCTTGGTCTCATTATCTCCATCAGAATATCTGCGAAACGGGTTTATTCCTGGGGGAGATGTTCCCCCTGGTTAATGGCGGCTGGTGAGTAGTGTGTGTGGTGAGTAGTGTGTGTGGATGGTGAGTGGTGAGTAGTGTGTGTGGTGAGTAGTGTGTGTGGATGGTGAGTGGTGAGTAGTGTGTGTGGATGGTGAGTGGTGTGTGGATGGTGAGTAGTGTGTGGATGGTGAGTGGTGAGTAGTGTGTGTGGATGGTGAGTGGTGAGTAGTGTGTGTGGATGGTGAGTGGTGAGTAGTATGTGTGGATGATGAGTAGTGTGTGTGTATGGTGAGTGGTCAGTAGTGTGTGTATGGTGAGTGGTGTGTGTGTATGGTGAGTGGTGAGTAATGTGTGTGGATGGTGAGTGGTGAGTAGTGTGTGTGGATGGTGAGTAGTGTGTGTGTGTGCATATGAGATGGTGAGTAATGTTTGTGAATATCGGCTGGTTTGTCGTGTGTAGATGGTGAGTGGTGAGTATTTGTATCAGTGCTCGCAGACAGACAAGAAGCAATGATATAAAATTACTTTACACGGGGTTACAAACCTCACGAGGTACCCCATGGAATGTGCTCAGATGTTTAAGGAATGTAAAAACAAGCCCCGCATCACACAAACATACAAACCTGTCTAGATGTACCTGTAGATTCGCGCCGTTGGCTTTAACAAGTACCAGCGTGTGTCACGCTAGCGCTCATTATTTCCCGCCTGTTGATTGGCCAAAACAACATTTACAATCGGTGATGTTTACACGAAAGAAAGTGTTTCTGTATTTAAAAGTTTAAATACAATAACATGTTTAAAACATGCTTTAAAGTTGAATTACAATTGAATAAAATAATTTGTCCGCTATGACCCACGGTGAGAGAAACCATTATCAACCACAGGGGTGATTCTATTCCATTACTTCAGAATGTTACGACTAAAACTTTACCATATTCCGTCAATTCAAATTGTAATTTGTTATACATTATCGAATAACACTTACAGTGATTTTATAATTCTGTCTTGCTTTGTTGATTATGTTTTAAAGTAAAAGTTAATGCAAAATTATTGTTACCCCCCCCACCCGCTGACTGAGTGGTACATCCCGAACAGCCCAACAGCTACGGTGAGCGATGTGGATCAAAGCAGATACCGGTAACGAGATTTGTTATTATCACGGATGTTAATTTGGCATATTTGTACTGACGTACACCAGAATCGGAATATTTACACTGCAGGAGAAATCCGATGACCTGTAAAGCTCTTTGTAACAGATGTCCAGTAGGGGCACGGGGTAAGAACGTTACAACAACAAACAGAACACAAACATGATAGTAGCGCAAGTACAAGGAAAGTTAACACATCACCATAACACATCCACAGTATTTTAACACCATAACACACCTAACTGTATTCTTAGGTTTTTTCGGTAAAGTCACGTAGGTAAAAATTCTAAATAAAAATTAATAAAAGTAAAATAAAAATTTAATAAAAATCACGACGTTTCGGAGGCAACACAAGCTTCCGTCTTGCCTCCGAAACGTCGTGATTTTTATTTTATTTTACTTTTATTACTTATAATTTTTTACCTACGTGACTTTACCGAAAAAAACCTAAGAATATGAATCCTTGCAGTCACGAAAGCTTCAAATCTAGAACACCTAACAGTAGTTTAACACGTAAAGCTTTCGCGACCAATAACCATTATACAGTTTTAATGGCGGTTAACCATCTAACCCAGACAACCTGCATTATGGACATCTACAGTATATATATAAAAATATAAAAGTTAGTAGTTCCCTGCGTCTTGTTGACATTCGGGGCGATTGCCACAAAGTGCTTTGCTTTATCCACCGCTTTCTTTGTTGTCGGAGTGCAGCGACGACTTCGCCTTGGCTCCGTGTCGCCATGGACTGCGTCTGTAGCGCGTTGTGGCGAACGGCGTGCGGGTGGTGCAACTCGTTGACGCACAACAGCTGCTGCTGTTGTTGTTGTTGTACAACATTAATGGTTGACGCCTCATCAATGTCTCTTTCAATTCACTACGCGTGATTTTATCGCAGATGTGACTTTTTTACTTTGACGACGTAATTCTTGATTTGAAGCTTTCGTGACTGCAAGAATCCATACGCTTTGATTGTTTCGGTAAAAAAAAATATCTACGTGACTTTACCGAAAGAACCAAGAATATAAAATATATTGTTCAATATTTAAAATCGTCAATACCTAAACAAAAGAAGTCTTCATCACCTATTCTTGTCAATGTCAACATTTTACATCCTTTACTCTGGCTGATTTTGGCAAATGCTATTAAAAATATTTCTTTATATTTTACCAGGTAAAATCCACTGAGCTATGTAGCTCTTTCTTTAAGCGACCTGGCCACGATTGAAAGCTCAACAAAGCGGCTTTTCGCGTGGATATTTTTCAGCCAAAAACTTTAAACGCGTGACGTTGATTCTAAATGTCGAGGGGAAACCAGAAGAAGCAGAAAAAAAATCACGCAAACTACAAATATACAGCAGGCGTCAGGGTTGGAATGGAACCCACGACCTCCTGTATACCAGGCAGGGTAGTTAACATCTCCTAGCCACCGAAGCGATATGTAAAAAGCATGGAGCAGCCACGACGAACAAGGAAACGATCTGACTTCACGGGCAGTTAAATTATGAACACCACTAGACTCGCCCTGGAATGTTCTCCGCGGCAGCCCGTGCTCACCTGTGTAGACGTGGCGTTACATTTGTAATGTAGCTCTCAGAGACACCGTCTTATTCTTCATGTATATTTATTATGAATAAAGTCTGCTGACAACGTAACGAGTGACGATATACACTTGGGTAATTAGACGACTCTATTCTGATGAGACAATGTAATTCTAGCCTCAAGACTACTCAGAGACGATGGAGACGACGGCGATTCCCCACAACAACAACAGCTCCCAGGTCCGGTTCGCACCGGCTCTTATTCAATCTACGCCCTTGTTACACCTAAAAATAAAATAATAAAATAAAATAACATATTACGACGTTTCGATTGCAACACAAGCAATCATCATCAGGCATAAAAGAAATAGCAACAAAAATCTAACTAGAAAAAACTATAGACAGTTAGATTTTTGTTGCTATTTCTTTTATGCCTGATGATGATTGCTTGTGTTGCAATCGAAACGTCGTAATATGTTATTTTATTTTAATTTATTATTTTATTTTTAGACGTGACTTAACCGAAAAGAACCAAAGAATAATTCCTGCAGTCACGAAAGCTCCTAAATTAAGATTGCCCTTGTTACACTTCACGACCATTGGGTCACGTGCTTCCCCTCACGTGATCCTGTCAACGCTCGTCCCATCAATCATCATTAGCACTTCAATTAGTAACCATGGTCCCGGGGAGCCGTACTGTCCCTCTATCGCTTCGTACTGTCTTTTCAGATTTAAAAATATAAGTAGGCTAATCGCGACGAATATTATTCATTAAACGTGTTTTTTGGTTAGATCGCGTAAATATTTAACGTGTCGTTAAACCCGCCACCACCCGACACAATCAATGAGAAAGGTTTGTCACGTAAACAAAACACTGGCTAGGGTGAGGCTGTGCGTTTTGCCCAGCAAACCACACCGCTGTCAGATCGTATTCAGGGTTTAAAAAACCGATTCCCCTAAACCAGGGGGTTCAGAAACCAAAATAACGAGACATGTTTTCTTTGTTTGTTACAATTCGGTAAGTAAAAAAACCCAACACGTTATTTCAAGAGCTGCAATGCAACGTGGTGTGGGTACAAGAAAGTGGTGGTGGTCCTTGATAAGTAAAAACGTGGTGTGAGTACGAGAGACGGTGGTGGTGGTCCTTGATAAATAAAAACGTGGTGTGAGTACGAGAGACCGTGGTGGTGGTGGTCCTTGATAAATAAGAACGTGGTGTGAGTACGAGAGACGGTGGTGGTGGTCCTTGATAAATAAAAACGTGGTGTGGGTACGAGAGACGGTGCTGGTGGTGATGCGTGATAAATAAGAACGTGGTGTGAGTACGAGAGACTGTGGTGGTGGTGCTTGATAAATAAGAATGTGGTGTGCGTACGAGAGACGGTGGTGGTGGTGATGCGTGATAAATAAGAACGTGGTGTGAGTACGAGAGACTGTGGTGGTGGTGCTTGATAAATAAGAATGTGGTGTGGGTACGAGAGACGGTGCTGGTGGTGATGCGTGATAAATAAGAACGTGGTGTGAGTACGAGAGACTGTGGTGGTGGTGCTTGATAAATAAGAATGTGGTGTGGGTACGAGAGACGGTGCTGGTGGTGATGCGTGATAAATAAGAACGTGGTGTGAGTACGAGAGACTGTGGTGGTGGTGCTTGATAAATAAAAACGTGGTGTGAGTACGAGAGACGGTGCTGGTGGTGATGCGTGATAAATAAGAACGTGGTGTGAGTACGAGAGACTGTGGTGGTGGTCCTTGATAAATAAGAACGTGGTGTGAGTACGAGAGACGGTGCTGGTGGTGCTTGATAAATAAGAATGTGGTGTGAATACGAGAGACGGTGGTGGTGGTGGTCGTTGATAAATAAAAACGTCTCACGAAGCAGCCGTCCCTCAAAGAGCCGCACGCCGCTACGGAGCTGCAGGTTGCAGACCCCGTGCCCTGAACCAAATGGCGTGAGCGTCAAGTAATAATTATAATTTAATACTCACGTAGGTATAAAATTAATTAAATCACGACGTTTCGGGCGCAACACAAGCGTCCGTCATCAGGTGGGACAACCACAGCAAGAAACAATACGGGTAAACCCATATGGGTTGACAGGTATGGGTATGTAACAACATTACACATCACACTATACAGCACACTATGCACTGTCTATAACTCAGCTATAGTACATGGTGAGGGTATGTAACAGCATTACACATCACACTATACAGCACACTATGCACTGTATGTAACTCAGCTATAGTACATGGTGAGGGTATGTAACAACATTACACATCACACTATACAGCACACTATGCACTGTATGTAACTCAGCTATAGTACATGGTGAGGGTATGTAACAGCATTACACATCACACTATACAGCACACTATGCACTGTCTATAACTCAGCTGTAGTACGTGGTGAGGGTATGTGACAGCATTACACATCACACTATACAGCACACTATGCACTGTCTATAACTCAGCTATAGTACATGGTGAGGGTATGCAACAGCATTACACTTCACACTATACAGCACACTATGCACTGTCTATAACTCAGCTGTAGTCCATGGTGAGGGTATGTAGCAACATTACACATCACACTCTACAGCACACTATGCACTGTCTATAACTCAGCTATAGTACATGGTCAGGGTATGTAACAGCATTACACATCACACTATGCAGCACACTATGCACTGTCTATAACTCAGCTGTAGTACATGGTGAGGGTATGTAACAACATTACACATCACACTATGCAGCACACTATGCACTGTCTATAACTCAGCTATAGTACATGGTGAGGGTATGTAACAACGTTACACATCACACTATGCAGCACACTATGCACTGTCTATAACTCAGCTATAGTACATGGTGAGGGTATGTAACAACATTACACATCACACTATACAGCACACTATGCACTGTCTATAACTCAGCTGTATTACATGGTGAGGGTATGTAACAACATTACACATCACACTATACAGCACACTATGCACTGTCTATAACTCAGCTATAGTACATGGTGAGGGTATGTAGCAACATTACACATCACACTATACAGCACACTATGCACTGTCTATAACTCAGCTGTAGTCCATGGTGAGGGTATGTAGCAACATTACACATCACACTATACAGCATACTATGCACTGTATATAACTCGGTACATGGTGAGGATATGTAACAACATTACACATCACACTATACAGCACACTATGCACTGTATATAACTCAGCTATAGTACATGGTGAGGATATGTAACAACATTACACATCACACTCTACAGCACACTATGCACTGTATATAACTCAGCTATAGTACATGGTGAGGGTATGTATGTTACACATACACGTGTACTATATCTGAGCTTTACACAGTAGATAGTGTGATGTGTCATGTTAGAGACAACCTCATCGCTTGGGTCTGGGTAGTAAATATAAACACACTGGCATAGCTACTCAGTGGTGTAAGTTACACTCTCATAGACACACGAAGAAACAGAAATGCACACAAATATACGTGCAAATTCACACGTAGTAAATCGTTTTTTCGAAGTTAACAGGAATGTGTCACTTGACACCTTGGACACCCTTGCGAATGAGAAGTTAAATCGAGCTACTTTCCAGGTAAAATATTTTAACCATCAACATCCTGGGGACTCACAGCATCGGAAATGAACAAAGAAGCCAACATTACTTAGCACGAGGTTACAAACCTCACGAGACACTCCGTGGAAATGTGCCTGGTGGTCAAGGTCACAGACACGAGCTTCGTATCGCACGCAGCTGTCTAGACGCACCGTGAGACACGTTACACGGTCGGCTTTGACCACTTCCAGACAGGAGCCAGGTCCACTCGCTACGCTCTCTGTGGGGGCTGCGCTCGCCACGACTCTCAGTGGCTTCTCACCGATAGCCGCTCGCTGTGGCTGAGAGACGCTGTCGCTGGGGCGCACACGGCGGCGACGAACCAAGACACGAATCGACTCTCACCTGCGTAGACAGGAGCGTTGCATTCACATCGCGGTGTTGGGGTTTACAGGTCGCGATTTGTTAGAAAACCCAGAGTGGCCAGGCAAACGGGGATGGTTTGTCCCTGGGACTGATGTCGTCGGCTATGGTGAGGCTTCGTGGGATTCTGCACCAAACCGTACCGTGTAAAAAAATATTAATAAAGTTTAAAAAAAAAAAGTATGCCGTCTCTATCATTGCCATTATTTTAGCATGACGGTTTCAAATTATCTTTAAAAAGAATCAAATTAATATTGTAATGTTTTTGACAAACGATCTTCTAACTTCACGTGTAAATGAGTGGGGGGATCAGGTGGGAGGGTAGGAGGGTGATCGTATTGGGTGGTTGAGCAGGTGTGTGTGGGTGGGTGGAGATTAGTGTTGTGGTGAGTGCGCTGTGGTACGAACCTGCCGACCCAAATTATTTTCCCACTCACGGCCACCAACACCAGTGACCAGTCTGAACCTGTCATGGGCATCCCCTAGGTCGACTCAGCCTCAAATGAGTACCTGGTGCGGAGTATAAATATCGCCACTCGGGAATCAAAGGCGGCCGGGCTTGGTGCTGGCCACCCACCCACTCGTGTACCGTGCCAGCCGTCATAAGTGCTCGCTAACAGCACTTGCCCAACAGTCTGTTCAGGCTATACGGGGAATCTTTGTGTGGGTGTGTGAGTGAGTGAGCAGGTTTGCAGGCGATCAGGTGGGAGGGAGATCAGCCGGTAATGGACTCTTGAATATGCATGAGGTGGACGGGTGAGAGGGTGGGCGGGCGAGTAGGTGGGCGAGTGGATGGGCAGGTGGGAGGGTAGGAGGAACGGGTGGCAGGATGGGCAGGTGTATGGTCGAGCAGGTGTGAGTGTGGGCACGTGGGAGGGAGGGTCTCTGTAGATGGCTGGGTGGGTCGTGGGTTAAAGGTGTGACAGGTATCGGGTAGGAGAGTGTTGGGTGCAGGTGAGTGGGTTGTGGTCATCATTACCAAGCATAGTCATTGTTATTTGTATCATCATCATACTCTTCATCATCATCCATCAGTCGGGATCAATTCATCATAGCTCATCGTGAATACGAACAAGCAAACTGACTGAGTGTGCAGTTATAAATACCACGAGACACGCCATAGAATTTGGCCCAATGCTACAGACAACACTTACATGTGAAGGCGTATGCTGTAGATTTCCAAATCGTACCGGGTTTAATCTCGCGTAATATAACACAAGGCAGTCAGGCTCAGCTCTAAGAGAGAAACATTCAAGCCTGGATGACAATCTTGAAAATAATTTTCAAATTTTATTTTTATTCACCCAGAATATTTTGACCCTTGACCCACATACAACGTGATTCCAATTCACAGGTAACCCAGAACACAATCAAGTATACTTATATTTAAGCGATTTAACCCAAGAAACCTTTATTATTGATAATATTGGTCGCGACAGCCTACGAGTTAAAGTCAATTTGTTTAACCAGGTGAGAACTCAAGATACAAGGATGAGTGTCGGTTGCAAGAATGATGATGCTGCTGATTCTGCTGCTACTACTACTACTGATTATATTATTATTAATGCTGCTGGTCCTACTCCTGATAATATTGATGATGCTAGCGATGATGCTGCTGCTTATGCTATTGATTATTATGTTACTGCTGATAATGATTGTATTATTATTGATTATGGTCCTACTTCTGATACTGATCATGATGATAATGATGGAGCTACCACTGCTAATGCTGTTGCTCCTGCTGTTGTTACTAATTCTGCTGCTGATGATGATCGAGTCGAGTTGAATTTCAATTTAACGAGGTGAGAACTCAGGAGATCAGGATGAGTCTCATTGACAAGAGTGACCTGGGTCACAAAAATGAAAAAAGCAAAACAAGCCAAAATCATGCCAGCAATTAAGCAAATATGAATCTCACCCACAGCCCAGAGCACAATGCGATTAGCGTTCACACAAGTACACAACTGGTACGATATAATCAATGCGTTACAAATAATCTACGTGTTGCTAGACACCCTGAGACTCGAGGTTGGGTTCACACCGTATTGGTGTCTCACGTTAAGGAGGGACGCCGTTGTGGCTAGGATATGTTAACTCCCTCGCCTGGTATGCAAGAGGTCATTGGTTGGATTCCGACCCTGACAGTTGCTGGAAATTTGGAGTTTGTGTTGTCTCTATCCCTGTAATAACACACAGTGTCTGTGTTATTAATGCGTGTTGAGACAATGTTAGTCGTGTCGTATTGTAAGGTAGATCTTCACTAGATATATATCAGGCGCTTAATAACTTTAACCCACTTAAAGTCAAAACACAGTTCCTATTGTTGTCATCAGAAGCGTTATCCCATGAATCGAAGGTTGTGGCTTCAGGTCCAAAAGTCTGACAGCAGATAATTAAAATATTAATCAAAACAAACCTTTACGAATAATATTGGTGGCGAAAGACGTCCTACTACTACTATGTTTTAATTGGCTTATATCTCTCTCTATGCCCTGTAAAATAAAACTAGTTTGGGTGGGGGGAGGAGGGGGTCACTCGACCCCAGGTTATAACAACAATGTTTTGGTCCAGCGACACTCGGCACACACCACGAGTAGTCCCCCCCTAGTGATGCCATCCCATTCCCACCCCGGGTTTACCGCCCAACGAGCGAGTAACCGCGAGGGGGACGGCGCGCGTCACCCCGCAGCGTCACGTGACGCGTGTTCCCAGCACGCCCGCGGTGGAGCTCCGCCCTCTCGGCGTTGAGCGCCACGCGGCGCGCGGTGCGAGAGACGATGACGTCAGAGAGAAGCTTGGCTCCCCCCGCCCTCCCCCACCAGTGCGCTAACCACTGCACCACCACTCCACCCCACACTACACACATAGATACCCCCTATAGCCTTAAAATACCCGCCTTTGTATCCCCAGGGGCGATATTTACTGATCGCACCAGGTACTCATTTGAGGCTGAGTCGACCTAGGGGAGACCCAAGACCGATTCAGATAATAGTTATCAATGGTGTTGGTAAACCGGTCATGGGCCTCCCCTAGGTCGTCTCAGCCTCAAATAAGTACCTGGTATAATGTGTAAATATCGCCACTTGGGAAACAAAGGTGGCCAGGCGTGATGGTGGCCACCCACACCCTCGTGTGAAGTACCGGCCTTTATAGCCGCTCACTTACAGCACTTGCCCGTACAGTCTGTTAAGGCTATACGGGGGATATTTGTCTTTGTATCTGTGTATCTGTGTGTATGTATCTGTGAGTGTATGTGTGTGTATGTACATGTGTCTATGTGTTTGTGTGTCTGTGTGTTTGTATGTATGTGAGTGTGTTTGTCGATCTGTGTGTGTGTCTATGTAGTCTTAACAGACTGTTGGGGAAAGGGCTGTTAGTAGCAAGTAGCAGAGACTGTGAAAGGTTGTCACTCTTGCACACGAGGGGGTGGGTGGCCAGCACCAAACCAAAAACACACACAAAGACACACACATAGACAAAGGTATACAGACCAACCCACGAACCCAAAGAAAATTATCCCCGTGTAGCCTTAACAGACTGTAGAGGCAAGTGCTGTTTGCTAGTAGCACCTATGAAGTCCGGCACTGTGGCACACGAGGGGGTCGGTGACCAGCACCACGCCCGACCCGCCTTTGTCTCCCCAGTGGCGATGTTTGCACATCGCAGCAGGTACTCATTTGAGGCTCAGTCGACCTAGGGGAGAGCCTGGACCGATTCCGATAATCGTCACTGGTTTTGGTGAACCGGTCATGGACTTCCCCTAAGTCGACTTAGCCTCAAATAAGTACCTGGTACGGTGTGTAAACATCACCACTGGGGAGACAAAGGCGACCGGGCGTGGTGCTGGCCACCCACCCCCTAGTGTGCTGTGCCGGCCTTCATAGGGGCCGTCCATAAATGACATCAGGCGATTTTTGACCCCCCCCCCCCTTCGTCACAAAAAGTCAGACCCCCCCTCAAATATGACGTCACAAAGCTCTGCCCCCCCCCCAAGAAAATAAAACATGCCTCAAATAGCTTTAAACTATTGTCATTGTAGTGCATATTTAATGTGGCGCTGCACTCTGATGTTGTAGGAGAAAACATTTATTAAAAAGTATATTTAATTAAGTAGAACGTGTTGTCGAAATTTATTTAAATTTGCGCATTTTGACGTGACGTCACATTTCTCAACCCCCCCCCCCCCATCGTCACAAATATTTGCCACCCCCCCCAGGTGCGTGACGTCATTTATGGACGGCCCCATAGGTGCTCGCTAACAGCACTTGCCCCAACAGCCTGTGAAGGCTACACGGGGGATCTGTGTCTTTGTGTGCGTGAGTCTGGGCGTTGTGCCCGTTTTTCTCTGCGCTGCTCACACTCCGTGCTCTCAGCACGCACGACTCAGATCCAGAATCCTCACTGAGTCACCATCACCACCTTTACCCCACACACGCAGTGCGGGGTAGAGCGGTTGACTAAACGAGTGGTGGACGGAGTGCAGCAGCTCCATGGAGTCGGCGCGGTAAAACGACAGCAGCCCCGCCTCCCAGTGCAGGTGACACCCGACTCTCCGGGGAGGATCCCTCACCGGCACTGAGGTCGATACATCACCATGAAGCACGAAGCAGCTGTTGTTATATTTATATAAAACCCAGGATGAGTCGTTCCTTCCCAGCCAGCACTCGTTACCACCCCCTTTCCGTGCGATCGTCCCGTACGCGACTCCAACCGCACAGCTCCCCGCCGCACCCCCCACGTCCACCTCCCAGTAGTGCTGACCCGACGAGAAGCTCTCGGAGCACAGGGCTTGTGCACAGCCATCAAAGCGGTGCGGGTGATCGCGGCGACCCTGGGAGACAGCGGTCCACGTCACCGTCCTGAGATCCGAGGAAATCTGGAGTTTGTGGTAGGCCGAGTTTGGGTCCACAGTCGGTGAGCGTCCGTCTGCAGTAACGATAATCACAGTAGCCGTGTAACAACAGCACCACTATAACAACAGCACTCGTGCACTAACACGCACGTACACTGCAATAGAGCAATTCATAATGAGCATTGTTATGCAACGTTGTAATGCGTAGCTATCGGTGTGATGACATGTAACGGCACTTTGTAAATCCGCTGCTGGATGAGGGCCTCGCTACGCCGTGCGGGTTGCGGGGACATTTGACCATACTTCACCACGCCGGTCACCGCGCGTTGGCGAAGGCAGGCGGCGCAGCTGGCGAGAGCACAGAAGTACAGTACAGCGGTGCGTTTGTCTGCCCCGTCATCTACATTTTTAAAAGTCCCGCTTCAGTTCAATATTCACTGTGTAGTAGATGTAAAACATGTGATGATACCATCAAAATGTGAACTGCTCTATATATTCTAATGCAAGGCTGAAAACTTAAAATGTATTAATTGCTTTCAACATGTATTTGTTAAAAAATTTTATTTAAATAGAAAGATCAAACATGGAGCAATTGTTAAGTTTTTTCGGTAAAGTCACGTACGTAAAATAATAATAATAAAATAAAGTGATACCGTACATTTAGCTGTGACGGTCCCACCTGAAGACGGAGACTTGTGTTGCCTTCGAAACATCGTGATTGAATTGAGTTATTTTCATTTATTATTATTTTATTTTATTATTATATTTTACCAACGTGACTTTACCGAATCAACCTCAGAGTATGAATCCTTGCAGTCACGAAAGCTTCAAATCTAGAATTGTTAAGTTAAATCAATGAAGTTCTAATAATAAAAAATAAAACACTTTTCAAAAATCGCAGCTTTTGCGATTTGCTAATCGCATTGTTTCAAATTGCGACTTCGATTTGGAATCGATTCATCGTTCAGCCCCACTGTGCGGAAGTGCCCGTGGGAGGCAGTGGATCACAGCAGCAGCAGCAGCGTGGATATCAACACCGCCGCAGCGTCTCTGTGTGTGTACAACAAACACAAACATCTCCCGTGTGTCACCTTTCACAGACTGTAGGGGCAAGTGGTGTTGGTGAGCACCTGTGAAGGCCGACACGGCACACGAGGTGGGTGTGATAGTGTAGTGATGTACAATCGTGTGTGTGATAGTGTAGTGATGTACACTCGTGTGTGTGATGGTGTAGTGATGTACACTTGTGTGTGTGTGTGATAGTGTAGTGATGTACACTCGTGTGTGTGTGTGTGTGATAGTGTAGTGATGTACACTCGTGTGTGTGTGATAGTGTAGTGATGTACACTGTGTGTGTGTGTGATAGTGTAGTGATGTACACTCGTGTGTGTGTGTGATAGTGTAGTGATGTACACTTGTGTGTGTGTGTGTGTATAGTGTAGTGATGTACACTCGTGTGTGTGTGTGTGTGATAGTGTAGTGATGTACACTCGTGTGTGTGTGATGGTGTAGTGATGTACACTCGTGTGTGTGTGTGTGTGATGGTGTAGTGATGTACACTCGTGTGTGTGTGTGTGATATTGTAGTGATGTACACTCGTGTGTGTGTGATAGTGTAGTGATGTACACTCGTGTGTGTGTGTGACAGTGTAGTGATGTACACTAGTGTGTGTGTGATAGTGTAGTGATGTACACTCGTGTGTGTGTGTGTGTGTGATAGTGTAGTGATGTACACTCGTGTGTGTGTGATAGTGTAGTGATGTACACTCGTGTCTGTGTGTGATAGTGTAGTGATGTACACTCCTGTCTGTGTGTGATATTGTAGTGATGTACACTCGTGTGTGATAGTGTAGTGATGTACACTCGTGTGTGTGTGTGTGTGATAGTGTAGTGATGTTCACTCGTGTGTGTGTGTAATAGTGTAGTGATGTACACTGTGTGTGTGTGTGATAGTGTAGTGATGTACACTCGTGTGTGTGTGTGATAGTGTAGTGATGTACACTGTGTGTGTGATAGTGTAGTGATGTACACCCGTGTGTGTGTGATAGTGTAGTGATGTACACTCGTGTGTGTGTGTGATAGTGTAGTGATGTATACTCGTGTGTGTGTGTGATAGTGTAGTGATGTACACTCGTGTGTGTGTGTGATAGTGTAGTGATGTACACTCGTGTGTGTGTGTGATAGTGTAGTGATGTACACTGTGTGTGTGATAGTGTAGTGATGTACACCCGTGTGTGTGTGATAGTGTAGTGATGTACACTCGTGTGTGTGTGTGTGTGATAGTGTAGTGATGTATACTCGTGTGTGTGTGTGATAGTGTAGTGATGTACACTCGTGTGTGTGTGATAGTGTAGTGATGTACACTCGTGTGTGTGTGTGATAGTGTAGTGATGTACACTCGTGTGTGTGTGTGATAGTGTAGTGATGTACACTCGTGTGTGTGTGATAGTGTAGTGATGTACACTCGTGTGTGTGTGATAGTGTAGTGAAGTACACTCGTGTGTGTGTGATAGTGTAGTGATGTACACTCTGTGTGTGTGTGTGATAGTGTAGTGATGTACACTCTGTGTGTGTGTGTGATAGTGTAGTGATGTACACTCTGTGTGTGTGTGTGATAGTGTAGTGATGTACACTCGTGTGTGTGTTTGTAATAGTGTAGTGATGTACACTCGTGTGTGTGTGTGTGTGATAGTGTAGTGATGTACACTCGTGTGAGTGTGTGTGATAGTGTAGTGATGTACACTGTGAGTGTGTGTGATAGTGTAGTGATGTACTGTACATTCGTATGTGTGTGTGTGTGATAGTGTAGTGATGTACACTCGTGTGTGTGTGTGTGTGTGATAGTGTAGTGATGTACACTCGTGTGTGTGTGTGATAGTGTAGTGATGTACACTCGTGTGTGTGTGTGTGTGATAGTGTAGTGATGTACACTGTGTGTGTGTTAGTGTAGTGATGTACAGGTGTGTGTGTGATAGTGTAGTGATGTACACTCGTGTGTGTGTGTGTGATAGTGTAGTGATGTACACTCGTGTGTGTGTGTGATAGTGTAGTGATGTACACTCGTGTGTGTGTGTGATAGTGTAGTGATGTACACTCGTGTGTGTGTGATAGTGTAGTGATGTACACTCGTGTATGTGTGATAGTGTAGTGATGTACACTCGTGTGTGTGTGTGATAGTGTAGTGATGTACACTCGTGTGTGTGTGATAGTGTAGTGATGTACACTCGTGTATGTGTGATAGTGTAGTGATGTACACTCGTGTGTGTGTGTGATAGTGTAGTGATGTACACTCGTGTGTGTGTGATAGTGTAGTGATGTACACTCGTGTATGTGTGATAGTGTAGTGATGTACACTCGTGTGTGTGTGTGATAGTGTAGTGATGTACACTCGTGTGTGTGTGATAGTGTAGTGATGTACACTCGTGTGTGTGATAGTGTAGTGATGTACACTTGTGTGTGTGATAGTGTAGTGATGTACACTCGTGTGTGTGATAGTGTAGTGATGTACACTCGTGTGTGTGTGTGATAGTGTAGTGATGTACACTTGTGTGTGTGATAGTGTAGTGATGTACACTCTGTGTGTGTGATAGTGTAGTGATGTACACTCGTGTGTGTGTGTGATAGTGTAGTGATGTACACTCTGTGTGTGTGTGATAGTGTAGTGATGTACACTGTGTGTGTGATAGTGTAGTGATGTACACTCGTGTGTGTGTGTGATAGTGTAGTGATGTACACTCGTGTATGTGTGTGATAGTGTAGTGATGTACACTCGTGTGTGTGATGGTGTAGTGATGAACACTCGTGTGTGTGTGTGATAGTGTAGTGATGTACACTCGTGTGTGTGTGTGATAGTGTAGTGATGTACACTCGTGTGTTTGTGATAGTGTAGTGATGTACACTCGTGTGTGTGTGATAGTGTAGTGATGTACACTCGTGTGTGTGTGATTGTGTAGTGATGTACACTTGTGTGTGTGTGTGATAGTGTAGTAATGTACACTCGTGTGTGTGTGTGATAGTGTAGTGATGTACACTCGTGTGTGTGTGTGATAGTGTAGTGATGTACACTCGTGTATGTGTGTGATAGTGTAGTGATGTACACTCGTGTATGTGTGTGATAGTGTAGTGATGTACACTCGTGTGTGTGATGGTGTAGTGATGTACACTCGTGTGTGTGTGTGTGTGATAGTGTAGTGATGTAAACTCGTGTGTGTGTGGTAGTGTAGTGATGTACACTGTGTGTGTGATAGTGGAGTGATGTACACTCGTGTGTGTGTGTGTGATAGTGTAGTGATGTATACTCGTGTGTGCGTGTGTGTGATAGTGTAGTGATGTACACTCGTGTGTGTGTGTGTGATAGTGTAGTGATGTACACTCGTGTGTGTGTGTGATAGTGTAGTGATGTACACTCGTGTGTGTGATAGTGTAGTGATGTACACTCGTGTGTGTGTGTGATGGTGTAGTGATGTAAACTCGTGTGTGTGTGTGATGGTGTAGTGATGTAAACTCGTGTGTGTGTGTGATAGTGTAGTGATGTACACTGTGTGTGTGTGTGATAGTGTAGTGATGTAAACTCGTGTGTGTGTGTGTGATAGTGTAGTGATGTACACTGTGTGTGTGTGTGATAGTGTAGTGATGTACACTGTGTGTGTGATAGTGTAGTGATGTACACTCGTGTGTGTGTGATAGTGTAGTGATGTACACTCGTGTGTGTGTGTGATAGTGTAGTGATGTACACTCGTGTGTGTGTGATAGTGTAGTGATGTACACTGTGTGTGTGATAGTGTAGTGATGTACACTCGTGTGTGTGTGTGATAGTGTAGTGATGTACACTCGTGTATGTGTGTGATAGTGTAGTGATGTGCACTCGTGTGTGTGATGGTGTAGTGATGAACACTCGTGTGTGTGTGTGATAGTGTAGTGATGTACACTCGTGTGTGTGTGTGATAGTGTAGTGATGTACACTCGTGTGTTTGTGATAGTGTAGTGATGTACACTCGTGTGTGTGTGATAGTGTAGTGATGTACACTCGTGTGTGTGTGATTGTGTAGTGATGTACACTTGTGTGTGTGTGTGATAGTGTAGTGATGTACACTCGTGTGTGTGTGTGATAGTGTAGTGATGTACACTCGTGTGTGTGTGTGATAGTGTAGTGATGTACACTCGTGTATGTGTGTGATAGTGTAGTGATGTACACTCGTGTATGTGTGTGATAGTGTAGTGATGTACACTCGTGTGTGTGATGGTGTAGTGATGTACACTCGTGTGTGTGTGTGTGTGATAGTGTAGTGATGTAAACTCGTGTGTGTGTGGTAGTGTAGTGATGTACACTGTGTGTGTGATAGTGGAGTGATGTACACTCGTGTGTGTGTGTGTGATAGTGTAGTGATGTATACTCGTGTGTGCGTGTGTGTGATAGTGTAGTGATGTACACTCGTGTGTGTGTGTGTGATAGTGTAGTGATGTACACTCGTGTGTGTGTGATAGTGTAGTGATGTACACTCGTGTGTGTGATAGTGTAGTGATGTACACTCGTGTGTGTGTGTGATGGTGTAGTGATGTAAACTCGTGTGTGTGTGTGATGGTGTAGTGATGTAAACTCGTGTGTGTGTGTGTGATAGTGTAGTGATGTACACTGTGTGTGTGTGTGATAGTGTAGTGATGTAAACTCGTGTGTGTGTGTGTGATAGTGTAGTGATGTACACTGTGTGTGTGTGTGATAGTGTAGTGATGTACACTGTGTGTGTGATAGTGTAGTGATGTACACTCGTGTGTGTGTGATAGTGTAGTGATGTACACTCGTGTGTGTGTGTGATAGTGTAGTGATGTACACTCGTGTGTGTGTGATAGTGTAGTGATGTACACTCGTGTGTGTGTGTGATAGTGTAGTGATGTACACTCGTGTGTGTGTGTGATAGTGTAGTGATGTACACTCGTGTGTGTGATAGTGTAGTGATGTACACTCGTGTGTGTGATAGTGTAGTGATGTACACTCGTGTGTGTGATGGTGTAGTGATGAACACTCGTGTGTGTGTGATAGTGTAGTGATGTACACCAGTGTGTGTGTGTGTGTGATGGTGTAGTGATGTACACTCGCGTGTGTGTGTGTGTGAGATGGTGTAGTGATGTACACTCGTGTGTGTGATAGTGTAGTGATGTACACTTGTGTGTGTGTGATAGTGTAGTGATGTACACTCGTGTGTGTGTGATAGTGTAGTGATGTACACTCGTGTGTGTGTGATAGTGTAGTGATGTACACTCGTGTGTGTGATAGTGTAGTGATGTACACTCGTGTGTGTGCTAGTGTAGTGATGTACACTCGTGTGTGTGTGTGATAGTGTAGTGATGTACACTCGTGTGTGTGTGTGATAGTGTAGTGATGTACACTGTGTGTGTGATAGTGAAGTGATGTACACTGTGTGCGTGTGATAGTGTAGTGATGTACACTCTGTGTGTGTGTGTGTGATAGTGTAGTGATGTACACTCGTGTGTGTGTGATAGTGTAGTGATATACACTCGTGTGTGTGTGATAGTGTAGTGATGTACACTCGTGTGTGTGTGTGATAGTGTAGTGATGTACACTCGTGCGTGTGTGATAGTGTAGTGATGTACACTCGTGTGTGTGTGATAGTGTAGTGATGTACACCCGTGCGTGTGTGATAGTGTAGTGATGTACACTCGTGCGTGTGTGATAGTGTAGTGATGTACACTCGTGTGTGTGTGATGGTGTTGTGATGTACACTCGTGTGTGTGTGATAGTGTAGTGATGTACACTCGTGTGTGTGTGATAGTGTAGTGATGTAAACTCGTGTGTGTGTGATGGTGTTGTGATGTACACTCGTGTGTGTGTGATAGTGTAGTGATGTACACTCGTGTGTGTGTGTGTGTGATAGTGTAGTGATGTACACTCGTGTGTGTGTGTGATAGTGTAGTGATGTACACTCTTGTGTGTGTGATAGTGTAGTGATGTACACTCGTGTGTGTGTGTGTGTGATAGTGTAGTGATGTACACTCGTGTGTGTGTGATAGTGTAGTGATGTACACTCTTGTGTGTGTGATAGTGTAGTGATGTACACTCTTGTGTGTGTGATAGTGTAGTGATGTACACTCGTGTGTGTGTGATAGTGTAGTGATGTACACTCGTGTGTGTGTGTGATAGTGTAGTGATGTACACTCGCGTGTGTGTGATAGTGTAGTGATGTACACTCGTGTGTGTGTGTGATGGTGTAGTGATGTACACTCGTGTGTGTGTGATAGTGTAGTGATGTACGCTCGTGTGTGTGTGTGTGATAGTGTAGTGATGTACGCTCGTGTGTGTGTGATAGTGTAGTGATGTACACTCGTGTGTGTGTGTGTGTGATAGTGTAGTGATGTACACTCGTGTGTGTGTGATAGTGTAGTGATGTACACTCGCGTGTGTGTGTTAGTGTAGTGATGTACACTTTGTGTGTGTGTGATGGTGTAGTGATGTACACTCGTGTGTGTGTGTGTGAGATGGTGTAGTGATGTACACTGTGTGTGTGTGTGTGATAGTGTATTGATGTACACTCGTGTGTTTGATAGTGTAGTGATGTACACTGTGTGTGTGTGTGATGGTGTAGTGATGTACACTCGTGTGTGTGTGTGTGATAGTGTAGTGATGTACACTGTGTGTGTGTGATAGTGTAGTGATGTACACTCTGTGTGTGTGTGATAGTGTAGTGATGTACACTGTGTGTGTGATAGTGTAGTGATGTACACTCGTGTGTGTGTGATAGTGTAGTGATGTACACTCGTGTATGTGTGTGTGATAGTGAAGTGATGTACACTGTGTGTGTGTGATAGTGTAGTGATGTACACTCTGTGTGTGTGTGTGTGATAGTGTAGTGATGTACACTCGTGTGTGTGTGATAGTGTAGTGATATACACTCGTGTGTGTGTGATAGTGTAGTGATGTACACTCGTGTGTGTGTGTGATAGTGTAGTGATGTACACTCGTGCGTGTGTGATAGTGTAGTGATGTACACTCGTGTGTGTGTGATAGTGTAGTGATGTACACTCGTGCGTGTGTGATAGTGTAGTGATGTACACTCGTGCGTGTGTGATAGTGTAGTGATGTACACTCGTGTGTGTGTGATGGTGTTGTGATGTACACTCGTGTGTGTGTGATAGTGTAGTGATGTACACTCGTGTGTGTGTGATAGTGTAGTGATGTAAACTCGTGTGTGTGTGATGGTGTTGTGATGTACACTCGTGTGTGTGTGATAGTGTAGTGATGTACACTCGTGTGTGTGTGTGTGTGATAGTGTAGTGATGTACACTCGTGTGTGTGTGTGATAGTGTAGTGATGTACACTCTTGTGTGTGTGATAGTGTAGTGATGTACACTCGTGTGTGTGTGTGTGATAGTGTAGTGATGTACACTCGTGTGTGTGTGATAGTGTAGTGATGTACACTCTTGTGTGTGTGATAGTGTAGTGATGTACACTCTTGTGTGTGTGATAGTGTAGTGATGTACACTCGTGTGTGTGTGATAGTGTAGTGATGTACACTCGTGTGTGTGTGATAGTGTAGTGATGTACACTCGTGTGTGTGTGTGATGGTGTAGTGATGTACACTCGTGTGTGTGTGATAGTGTAGTGATGTACACTCGTGTGTGTGTGATAGTGTAGTGATGTACACTCGTGTGTGTGTGTGTGTGATAGTGTAGTGATGTACACTCGTGTGTGTGTGATAGTGTAGTGATGTACACTCGCGTGTGTGTGTTAGTGTAGTGATGTACACTTTGTGTGTGTATGTGATAGTGTAGTGATGTACACTCGTCTTTGTGTGATAGTGTAGTGATGTACACTCGCGTGTGTGTGTTAGTGTAGTGATGTACACTTTGTGTGTGTGTGATAGTGTAGTGATGTACACTCGTATGTGTGTGATAGTGTAGTGATGTACACTCGTTTGTGTGTGTGACGGTGTAGTGATGTACACTCGTGTGTGTGTGATGGTGTAGTGATGTACACTCGTGTGTGTGTGATAGTGTAGTGATGTAAACTCGTGTGTGTGTGATGGTGTAGTGATGTACACTCGTGTGTGTGTGTGTGTGCTACTGTAGTGATGTACACTCGTGTGTGTGTGTGTGTGTGATAGTGTAGTGATGTACACTGTGTGTGTGTGTGCGCTAGTGTAGTGATGTACACTCGTGTGTGTGTGCGAGTGTAGTGATGTACACTCGTGTGTGTGTGATAGTGTAGTGATGTACACTCGTGTGTGTGTGTGATAGTGTAGTGATGTAAACTCGTGTGTGTGTGGTAGTGTAGTGATGTACACTGTGTATGTGATAGTGTAGTGATGTACACTCGTGTGTGTGTGTGATAGTGTAGTGATGTACACTCGTGTGTGTGTGTGTGTGATGGTGTAGTGATGTACACTGTGTATGTGATAGTGTAGTGATGTAAACTCGTGTGTGTGTGATAGTGTAGTGATGTACACTGTGTGTGTTATGGTGTAGTGATGTACACTCGTGTGTGTGTGATAGTGTAGTGATGTACACTGTGTGTGTTATGGTGTAGTGATGTACACTCGTGTGTGTGTGATAGTGTAGTGATGTACACTCGTGTGTGTGTGATAGTGTAGTGATGTACACTCGTGTGTGTGTGTGTGATAGTGTAGTGATGTACACTCGTGTGTGTGTGTGATAGTGTAGTGATGTACACTCGTGTGTGTGTGTGTGTGTGAGATAGTGTAGTGATGCACACTCGTGTGTGTGTGTGATAGTGTAGTGATGTACACTCGTGTGTGTGTTTGTAATAGTGTAGTGATGTACACTCGTGTGAGTGTGTGTGTGATAGTGTAGTGATGTACTGTACACTCGTATGTGTGTGTGTGTGATAGTGTAGTGATGTACACTCGTGTGTGTGATAGTGTAGTGATGTACACTCGTGTGTGTGATAGTGTAGTGATGTACACTCGTGTGTGTGTGTGTGTGATAGTGTAGTGATGTACACGCGTGTGTGTGTGTGTGATAGTGTAGTGATGTACACTCGTGTGTGTGTGTGTGTGTGTGAAAGTGTAGTGATGTACACTCGTGTGTGAGTGTGTGTGATAGTGTAGTGATGTACACTCGTGTGAGTGTGTGTGATAGTGTAGTGATGTACACTCGTGTGTGTGTGTGATAGTGTAGTGATGTACACTCGTGTGTGTGTGTGTGTGATAGTGTAGTGATGTACACTCGTGTGTGTGTGATAGTGTAGTGATGTACACTCGTGTGTGTGTGATAGTGTAGTGATGTACACTGTGTGTGTGTGATAGTGTAGTGATGTACACTCGTGTGTGTGTGATAGTGTAGTGATGTACACTCGTGTGTGTGTGTGATAGTGTAGTGATGTACACTCGTGTGTGAGTGTGTGTGATAGTGTAGTGATGTACACTCGTGTGAGTGTGTGTGATAGTGTAGTGATGTACACTCGTGTGTGTGTGTGATAGTGTAGTGATGTACACTCGTTTGTGTGTGTGATAGTGTAGTGATGTACACTCGTGTGTGTGTGTGATAGTGTAGTGATGTACACTCGTGTGTGTGTGATAGTGTAGTGATGTACACTCGTGTGTGTGTGTGTGTGATAGTGTAGTGATGTACACTTGTGTGTGTGATAGTGTAGTGATGTACACTCGTGTGTGTGTGATAGTGTAGTGATGTACACTTGTGTGTGTGATAGTGTAGTGATGTACACTCGTGTGTGTGTGTGATAGTGTAGTGATGTACACTCGTGTGTGTGATAGTGTAGTGATGTACACTCCTGTGTTTGTGATAGTGTAGTGATGTACACTCGTGTGTGTGTGTGATAGTGTAGTGATGTACACTCGTGTGTGTGTGTGTGTGATAGTGTAGTGATGTACACTCGTCGTGTGTGTGTGTGATAGTGTAGTGATGTACACTCGTCGTGTGTGTGTGTGATAGTGTGGTGATGTACACTCGTGTGTGTGTGTGATAGTGTAGTGATGTACACTAGTGTGTGTGTGTGTGTGATAGTGTAGTGATGTACACTCGTTTGTGTGTGATAGTGTAGTGATGTACACTCGTGTGTGTGTGTGTGATAGTGTAGTGAAGTACACTCGTGTGTGTGTGTGTGATAGTGTAGTGAAGTACACTCGTGTGTGTGTGTGAGATAGTGTAGTGATGTACACTGTGTGTGTGTGATAGTGTAGTGATGTACAATCGTGTGTGTGTGTGATAGTGTAGTGATGTACACTCGTGTGTGAGATAGTGTAGTGATGTACACTCGTGTGTGTGTGTGTGTGATAGTGTAGTGATGTACACTCGTGTGTGTGTGTGTGATAGTGTAGTGATGTACACTCGTGTGTGTGTGTGATAGTGTAGTGATGCACACTCGTGTGTGTGTGTGTGATAGTGTAGTGATGCACACTCGTGTGTGTGTGTGATAGTGTAGTGATGTACACTCGTGTGTGTGTGTGATAGTGTAGTGATGTACACCGTGTGTGATAGTGTAGTGATGTACACTCGTATGTGTGTGAGTGTAGTGATGTACACTCTGTGTGTGTGTGTGTGTGATAGTGTAGTGATGTACACTCGTGTGTGTGTGTGTGATAGTGTAGTGATGTACACTCGTGTGCGTGTGTGTTAGTGTAGTGATGTACACTCGTGTGTGTGTGTGATAGTGTAGTGATGTACACTCGTGTGTGTGTGTGATAGTGTAGTGATGTACACTCGTGTGTGTGTGTGTTAGTATAGTGATGTACACTCTGTGTGTGTGTGTGTGATAGTGTAGTGATGTACACTCGTGTGTGTGTGTGATAGTGTAGTGATGTACACTCGTGTGTGTGTGTGATAGTGTAGTGATGTACACTCGTGTGTGTGTGTGATAGTGTAGTGATGTACACTCGTGTGTGTGTGTGTTAGTATAGTGATGTACACTCGTGTGTGTGTGTGTGATAGTGTAGTGATGTACACTCGTGTGTGTGTGTGATAGTGTAGTGATGTACACTCGTGTGTGTGTGTGATAGTGTAGTGATGTACACTCGTGTGTGTGTGTGTTAGTATAGTGATGTACACTCGTGTGTGTGTGTGTGATAGTGTAGTGATGTACACTCGTGTGTTTGTGTGGTAGTGTAGTCATGTACACTCGTGTGCGTGTGTGTTAGTATAGTGATGTACACTCGTGTGTGTGTGATAGTGTAGTGATGTACACTCGTGTGCGTGTGTGTATGATAGTGTAGTGATGTACACTCGTGTGCGTGTGTGTGTGATAGTGTAGTGATGTACACTCGTGTGCGTGTGTGTGTGATAGTGTAGTGATGTACACTCGTGTGTGTGATAGTGTAGTGATGTACACTCGTGTGTGTGTGTGATAGTGTAGTGATGTACACTCGTGTGTGTGATAGTGTAGTGATGTACACTCGTGTGTGTGTGTGTGTGATAGTGTAGTGATGTACACTCGTGTGTGTGTGTGTGTGTGATAGTGTAGTGATGTACACTCGTGTGTGTGTGACAGTGTAGTGATGTACACTCGTGTGTGTGTGTGTGTGATAGTGTAGTGATGCACACTCGTGTGTGTGATAGTGTAGTGATGTACACTCGTGTGTGTGTGTGATAGTGTAGTGATGTACACTCGTGTGTGTGTGTGATAGTGTAGTGATGTACACTCGTGTGGGTGTGGTAGTGTAGTGATGTACACTCGTGTGTGTGTGTGTGATAGTGTAGTGATGTACACTCGTGTGGGTGTGATAGTGTAGTGATGTACACTCGTGTGTGTGATAGTGTAGTGATGTACACTCGTGCGTGTGTGATAGTGTAGTGATGTACACTCGTGTGTGTGTGATAGTGTAGTGATGTACACTCGTGCGTGTGTGATAGTGTAGTGATGTACACTCGTGCGTGTGTGATAGTGTAGTGATGTACACTCGTGTGTGTGTGATGGTGTTGTGATGTACACTCGTGTGTGTGTGATAGTGTAGTGATGTACACTCGTGTGTGTGTGATAGTGTAGTGATGTAAACTCGTGTGTGTGTGATGGTGTTGTGATGTACACTCGTGTGTGTGTGATAGTGTAGTGATGTACACTCGTGTGTGTGTGTGTGTGATAGTGTAGTGATGTACACTCGTGTGTGTGTGTGATAGTGTAGTGATGTACACTCTTGTGTGTGTGATAGTGTAGTGATGTACACTCGTGTGTGTGTGTGTGATAGTGTAGTGATGTACACTCGTGTGTGTGTGATAGTGTAGTGATGTACACTCTTGTGTGTGTGATAGTGTAGTGATGTACACTCTTGTGTGTGTGATAGTGTAGTGATGTACACTCGTGTGTGTGTGATAGTGTAGTGATGTACACTCGTGTGTGTGTGATAGTGTAGTGATGTACACTCGTGTGTGTGTGTGATGGTGTAGTGATGTACACTCGTGTGTGTGTGATAGTGTAGTGATGTACGCTCGTGTGTGTGTGTGTGATAGTGTAGTGATGTACACTCGCGTGTGTGTGATAGTGTAGTGATGTACACTCGTGTGTGTGTGTGATGGTGTAGTGATGTACACTCGTGTGTGTGTGATAGTGTAGTGATGTACGCTCGTGTGTGTGTGTGTGATAGTGTAGTGATGTACACTCGTGTGTGTGTGATAGTGTAGTGATGTACACTCGTGTGTGTGTGTGTGTGATAGTGTAGTGATGTACACTCGTGTGTGTGTGATAGTGTAGTGATGTACACTCGCGTGTGTGTGTTAGTGTAGTGATGTACACTTTGTGTGTGTATGTGATAGTGTAGTGATGTACACTCGTCTTTGTGTGATAGTGTAGTGATGTACACTCGCGTGTGTGTGTTAGTGTAGTGATGTACACTTTGTGTGTGTGTGATAGTGTAGTGATGTACACTTTGTGTGTGTGTGATAGTGTAGTGATGTACACTCGTATGTGTGTGATAGTGTAGTGATGTACACTCGTTTGTGTGTGTGACGGTGTAGTGATGTACACTCGTGTGTGTGTGATGGTGTAGTGATGTACACTCGTGTGTGTGTGATAGTGTAGTGATGTAAACTCGTGTGTGTGTGATGGTGTAGTGATGTACACTCGTGTGTGTGTGTGTGTGCTACTGTAGTGATGTACACTCGTGTGTGTGTGTGTGTGATAGTGTAGTGATGTACACTGTGTGTGTGTGTGCGCTAGTGTAGTGATGTACACTCGTGTGTGTGTGCGAGTGTAGTGATGTACACTCGTGTGTGTGTGATAGTGTAGTGATGTACACTCGTGTGTGTGTGTGATAGTGTAGTGATGTAAACTCGTGTGTGTGTGGTAGTGTAGTGATGTGCACTGTGTATGTGATAGTGTAGTGATGTACACTCGTGTGTGTGTGTGATAGTGTAGTGATGTACACTCGTGTGTGTGTGTGTGTGATGGTGTAGTGATGTACACTGTGTATGTGATAGTGTAGTGATGTAAACTCGTGTGTGTGTGATAGTGTAGTGATGTACACTGTGTGTGTTATGGTGTAGTGATGTACACTCGTGTGTGTGTGATAGTGTAGTGATGTACACTGTGTGTGTTATGGTGTAGTGATGTACACTCGTGTGTGTGTGATAGTGTAGTGATGTACACTCGTGTGTGTGTGATAGTGTAGTGATGTACACTCGTGTGTGTGTGTGTGATAGTGTAGTGATGTACACTCGTGTGTGTGTGTGATAGTGTAGTGATGTACACTAGTGTGTGTGTGTGTGTGAGATAGTGTAGTGATGCACACTCGTGTGTGTGTGTGATAGTGTAGTGATGTACACTCGTGTGTGTGTTTGTAATAGTGTAGTGATGTACACTCGTGTGAGTGTGTGTGTGATAGTGTAGTGATGTACTGTACACTCGTATGTGTGTGTGTGTGATAGTGTAGTGATGTACACTCGTGTGTGTGATAGTGTAGTGATGTACACTCGTGTGTGTGATAGTGTAGTGATGTACACTCGTGTGTGTGTGTGTGATAGTGTAGTGATGTACACGCGTGTGTGTGTGTGTGTGATAGTGTAGTGATGTACACTCGTGTGTGTGTGTGTGTGTGTGAAAGTGTAGTGATGTACACTCGTGTGTGAGTGTGTGTGATAGTGTAGTGATGTACACTCGTGTGAGTGTGTGTGATAGTGTAGTGATGTACACTCGTGTGTGTGTGTGATAGTGTAGTGATGTACACTCGTGTGTGTGTGTGTGTGATAGTGTAGTGATGTACACTCGTGTGTGTGTGATAGTGTAGTGATGTACACTCGTGTGTGTGTGATAGTGTAGTGATGTACACTGTGTGTGTGTGATAGTGTAGTGATGTACACTCGTGTGTGTGTGATAGTGTAGTGATGTACACTCGTGTGTGTGTATGTGAGAGTGTAGTGATGTACACTCGTGTGTGTGTGTGTGTTAGTGTAGTGATGTACACTCGTGTGTGTGTGTGTGTGTGTTAGTGTAGTGATGTACACTCGTGTGTGTGTGTGATAGTGTAGTGATGTACACTCGTGTGTGAGTGTGTGTGATAGTGTAGTGATGTACACTCGTGTGTGAGTGTGTGTGATAGTGTAGTGATGTACACTCGTGTGAGTGTGTGTGATAGTGTAGTGATGTACACTCGTGTGTGTGTGTGATAGTGTAGTGATGTACACTCGTTTGTGTGTGTGATAGTGTAGTGATGTACACTCGTGTGTGTGTGTGATAGTGTAGTGATGTACACTCGTGTGTGTGTGATAGTGTAGTGATGTACACTCGTGTGTGTGTGTGTGTGTGATAGTGTAGTGATGTACACTTGTGTGTGTGATAGTGTAGTGATGTACACTCGTGTGTGTGTGATAGTGTAGTGATGTACACTTGTGTGTGTGATAGTGTAGTGATGTACACTCGTGTGTGTGTGTGATAGTGTAGTGATGTACACTCGTGTGTGTGATAGTGTAGTGATGTACACTCCTGTGTTTGTGATAGTGTAGTGATGTACACTCGTGTGTGTGTGTGATAGTGTAGTGATGTACACTCGTGTGTGTGTGTGTGTGATAGTGTAGTGATGTACACTCGTCGTGTGTGTGTGTGATAGTGTAGTGATGTACACTCGTCGTGTGTGTGTGTGATAGTGTGGTGATGTACACTCGTGTGTGTGTGTGATAGTGTAGTGATGTACACTAGTGTGTGTGTGTGTGTGATAGTGTAGTGATGTACACTCGTTTGTGTGTGATAGTGTAGTGATGTACACTCGTGTGTGTGTGTGTGATAGTGTAGTGAAGTACACTCGTGTGTGTGTGTGTGATAGTGTAGTGATGTACACTCGTGTGTGTGAGATAGTGTAGTGATGTACACTGTGTGTGTGTGATAGTGTAGTGATGTACAATCGTGTGTGTGTGTGATAGTGTAGTGATGTACACTCGTGTGTGAGATAGTGTAGTGATGTACACTCGTGTGTGTGTGTGTGTGATAGTGTAGTGATGTACACTCGTGTGTGTGTGTGTGATAGTGTAGTGATGTACACTCGTGTGTGTGTGTGATAGTGTAGTGATGCACACTCGTGTGTGTGTGTGTGATAGTGTAGTGATGCACACTCGTGTGTGTGTGTGATAGTGTAGTGATGTACACTCGTGTGTGTGTGTGATAGTGTAGTGATGTACACCGTGTGTGATAGTGTAGTGATGTACACTCGTATGTGTGTGAGTGTAGTGATGTACACTCTGTGTGTGTGTGTGTGATAGTGTAGTGATGTACACTCGTGTGTGTGTGTGTGATAGTGTAGTGATGTACACTCGTGTGCGTGTGTGTTAGTGTAGTGATGTACACTCGTGTGTGTGTGTGATAGTGTAGTGATGTACACTCGTGTGTGTGTGTGATAGTGTAGTGATGTACACTCGTGTGTGTGTGTGATAGTGTAGTGATGTACACTCGTGTGTGTGTGTGATAGTGTAGTGATGTACACTCGTGTGTGTGTGTGTTAGTATAGTGATGTACACTCGTGTGTGTGTGTGTGATAGTGTAGTGATGTACACTCGTGTGTTTGTGTGGTAGTGTAGTCATGTACACTCGTGTGCGTGTGTGTTAGTATAGTGATGTACACTCGTGTGTGTGTGATAGTGTAGTGATGTACACTCGTGTGCGTGTGTGTATGATAGTGTAGTGATGTACACTCGTGTGCGTGTGTGTGTGATAGTGTAGTGATGTACACTCGTGTGCGTGTGTGTGTGATAGTGTAGTGATGTACACTCGTGTGTGTGATAGTGTAGTGATGTACACTCGTGTGTGTGTGTGATAGTGTAGTGATGTACACTCGTGTGTGTGATAGTGTAGTGATGTACACTCGTGTGTGTGTGTGTGTGATAGTGTAGTGATGTACACTCGTGTGTGTGTGTGTGTGTGATAGTGTAGTGATGTACACTCGTGTGTGTGTGACAGTGTAGTGATGTACACTCGTGTGTGTGTGTGTGTGTGATAGTGTAGTGATGCACACTCGTGTGTGTGATAGTGTAGTGATGTACACTCGTGTGTGTGTGTGATAGTGTAGTGATGTACACTCGTGTGTGTGTGTGATAGTGTAGTGATGTACACTCGTGTGGGTGTGGTAGTGTAGTGATGTACACTCGTGTGTGTGTGTGTGATAGTGTAGTGATGTACACTCGTGTGGGTGTGATAGTGTAGTGATGTACACTCGTGTGTGTGATAGTGTAGTGATGTACACTCGTGTGGGTAAACTGGCGTAAGCCCTTAGTAGCAATTCTGCCTCCCGAGTCTTTGTATACCACACAACACATACAAATGACATTTAGCAAAAGCTGAAAAGTGCGCCAATAAGAATGGAGAAGTAGACACTTGTTATAGAACTGACAGACAGAAACAGGAGCCTGTGCAGAAGGGAACACATGCAAATTAGATAGCATAATATAAGCTACTAAGAAAACTACGTAAAAAAAACTTGCATTCATCAATAAGATTACCTTAAAAGGAAAAATAATGTAGTGAACGTGTATAAACATGTGTGTGCTCTGAATAATCTATTAAGTTGTTTTGTTATTTGTGATTGTGCACCAATGCCGACACAGCGCCAGCATCACCAAACCATTTGGTAAGTAAAAAAAAGTAGGGGCGCTAGAGAATGGCTTGATGCCGATATCACAAGAGATTAGTACCCGAAAGATGTGGTCACTACTTGAGCATATTGGCCCTACTGATAACAAGAGGAAAGTGGAAACAAATTACGAAATTTGGAGTGGACACTTACTTCGGGCTATCTGCCGATGGATCGTGATGATGATTGACTCATAGAGACTCACAGATCCAGAGATGTATGGAGAGCTATAGATACTCCTTGAGACTCGTAGATACCAACTGAGACTCGGTAGAGATCAATAGGGATTCATAGAGGAAGACCTAACAGAATGAGAAAAGAGATTGGTGCCAGAAAGATGTGGCACTACTTGAGAATATTCGCACAGGACAGAGGAAAATGGAAACAAATGACGGGATTTGCAGTGGACACCGACTACGGGCTATCTGCCCATGGATCGTGATGATGATGGTGAGGAGTGCTCAGGCGGGACACATCACCAGAACGGACGAGGTCTGGTGGTCGACCCTAATGATGGAGGGGCAGCCAATGGTGAGTGCTCGCGCGAGAGATGGAGCGACGATGTGAGCGCATTAAGCTAAAAGGCGCTCTAGATATGTAAAATGAGATAAGGAGCAACTACATTATGACTTGTGGAGGCATTCATCCAGCAGTGGAGGGATCATGAATGATGATGAAGGTGTTGATGTCATGACTCCCGTGCGACAGAAGCTGAGTTGTCTACGTTATTGAGCTCCACTCTACCTCCGCCACTGATATCGATTCCCTCACCCCTGGTTGAGAGTGAATTGAGTGCCATGAGTGGTGAGGGTTGGGTTTGTTGTTCAATCATTGGAGACTAAGCCAAGGCTAGACTCATCCCACTTGAGGACATTGGCTATACTGGATAGGAGTTAGAAATGGGGCTTGAACCCAGGGCCCTGCTATTTGGGCTTGGCTGTTTCAACAGCACAGGCCTCCCCTTTACACTGAGCCAGGTTTGATGAACTCATTGGGGGAATGATGATAAATAGAATACCATCTACCACAAGCAAAAACAAATACATGTCCTCTAAACCTGCCTGCATTTATTTGTAGATGTGTTTCTATCCTTTGGTCTGTCTCCTTGGCACAGTAGGGGGCACAGGTGGTACATCGGCTAGTCATTCACTCAGTCGACCCATGGCACCTGGGTTTGTCCCGTGAGCTATCAGCGGGCGTTCGACACTTCACGTGGCCTTAACGTGCACATAGCCTGGCACTAGCACCGTGATGAAGTAACCACCACTTAGTGACAAATGGCGGTTGCTGTTGTCTCCTTCTATATGTCCGTGTATGACCTCTGATTACCACAGTTGGCTCTGTACAGTGGAAAATAAGTTGAACATACATACATACATGCGTGTCTTGGCAGTGTGAATGTGAACTCACATGGTGCAGACAGCTTGAGCTTCTCAATGACTCCACTCAGCCAGCTCACGTCACCCAAAGTCAAGTCACTCGGAGGAGCGGGCGGTGGGTGGCGCTCAGTCCTAAGCACACGGTAAGAGAGGACGTCACATGAGCGTGTGTCAACACGTAAACAACAAACACTGCAGACACAGCACTGATACAGCACAGGGTAGATGACTTTAGGCAGAATCCTGCAGGAGATGGGCTAGGTAATGTTTAAGTTTAGTTAGATTTGTTACACGGTTGGTCGCGCTTAGCCAGTTGCCCGGCTATCTTACAAAGGAGATCCGTGGTGCGTTAGCACGGCAACAACGAAACAAAAACGTCAACGTTGCAGAGAACGAGTACAGGGTCCTTAAGGAATATTGCACAACTATGGACAGAGGACGATGGATGCGTTTGAAGCACACAATACATATATACACAGACACGGTGAGACAGGGAGAAGACACTGAAACACTTGCACTCAGCCACTATGTAGCTAAACTCTGCAATAATACCCTCCCCCTGAATTTAGGTGGCAATAGCCATTGTTACGTAAAGATCTTATACAATGGACTCTGCCACCATGGGGTACAACTTAGATATGCAGTAGCAGAAACCAATATTAGTAGAGACCAACATAGGAGGTTGAACAAAGACATGGACACAGGAGACACACAAAGACCTAGCGAGAGAGAGAGAGAGACAGACAGACAGACAGCCATGGGGATAGACACAGCAACACTCGCCGATACATTTCTGGGTTCTTCAAATCCCTCTCTTACTAACGCATTCACATGATGAGCAAACCCAGCCTCAGCCTGTGTTCGTGCACTAAGGTACCTCTCTGTCTTCTTCATATGGCCCTGTGGAAGAAAAAAGGGACAGAGATTGATACATAATATAAGATAAATTTAACCATTGATAGACAGGAGTGATCAGAGTGTATTATTGTATTGATGTAAAACACGATGAGAATAGAAGGCAGGGGAAGAGCATTCATGGGATGGTGACCAAAAGGAGTAAATTGCGAGGGTATTGAAATAGATCTTGGATAATAAACAACTTGTTGACAATGTGTTAATGTGATGAAGATGCACACAGAATCTGTCTTTGTGGGCAAGTCATTTCCTTTGTTATCAGTACGTGTGCTGTATGGATAACACGTTTTTCTTCTGATTCCGATGACGTATGTGTACGTCGTAACTTTATCAGCACCAAGGCTTCCACAATGCCATGCAGGAGGGCGTTTGGCACAGTTTGGCGCCCACAATCGCAGAGTGCGGTCGAGTTGCTACCGTTTTCTGCGGTGACTACAATGTGTTTTAAAACAAAGGCGCCATGCCTCTCTGAATAAAATGTATGCTAATTGCTTGCGTGTTCCGATATTAATTGGTGAACGGAACCCACACTGCAACTTGCAGACGTTAAGAGTATGGGAAAGGGTTAACCACCGTATGGTAGGACACTACATTTCTCTTTCTCCTTTCCTCACACTAAACGTCCTTGAAAATGTCTCACTTGGTCTCTATTTACAAGTTCGAAGGTGTCAGTAGCCAGTCACTTTTTGTTCCAAACCTTGGGGCCTGTGCTCGGCAACCGTGGTTGAACACACACACACATAGATGTGTTAATATACGTGAACCCTTTAGCCAGGAGTCTGAGGACTCTGTGAAACTGGGACACTCGCCTAGGCTCTGCGAGCACTCTACCTGCAGGAACGTGAGCGAGTCCCTCTCCTCCTGCAGAGCGTGCAGGCGCATGGCTGCTTCCTGGAGCTCGCTGATCTCGCGCTCGTAATGAGCGATGTTCTCCTCGATCTGGGACAGCAGCTCGCGCCCCTTCACGTCCACGCGGTCCAGAGCTGCCCTCTCGTCCTCATTCAGCGTCGCCCTCATGCGGGTGAACTCACCTGCGATGCGAACCTTGGTCTGGGCCATGGAATCCTGCAAAGGGCGTGTGATGGATTCTATCAATTAACTTTTTCAGAGCCCTATTACCAGGTGGGATAGTGGAGGTAGGTTTGCTACTTTTCCCACAGACTAAACCCAGGCATATTTAATAGTTGGCCCAGGTTTATCTAAACCATGCAGTATAGTGTAATGAAGTTCAAGCCAATACGACCACATTTCATTACAAATCAATTCCTGGTTTAACACGTAGGCTTTCGCGACCAATATCATCCATAAAAGATTTGTTTTGGGTTAGATCGCGTAGATATATAAATGTGTCGTTAAAACCCACCACCACCCGACACAGCCAACAAGTAAGGGTTGTCACGTAAACAGAACATGCCAATTCGTCACTAGTACAGCACACTGGTTTGTTGGAGAGCCAAGCCACAACATTTACAATCTGAGTACGACGTTTCGCCAGTAATTAAAACTAGCTTCATCAGGCGACAGCCAGCTTTGTGGAGAAGTCCACCTGTTTTGTTCCTTATATAGAGGCGTAGATGTGGTGACCACACTTCTGCGCTCTTGCGGTCATTCTGTGTATTGCACATCAGTGTGTTTATTTACTACCCTCCGAGTGTAAGTGGACCGGAGTGAGATGATGTGCCATCCGGCTGACACCTTAAAAGCTCTTTTCTTGACAAGTTTCCTGTGGAAGCTGTCCCTTCGTCTGGCAACGAACGTGGCTCCCGTTGAATTCTTCTTCGCAAAATTGTGGGTCACGTGGTCTTTCCTTATATAGAGTGCCTGGCTCTCCACGTCTAAGCTCCTCCCCCTCCTATAAATACTCTATACCCATATGGTGATCTCTCGCACACTTATTAACTCTCTCCCAGAAAACAATAAATTACAATTATTATTATCCACTGTCCATTTGTACAAAATGTTCGTCACAACAGTGAATGCAGGAACCACTATAAATCAGACACAATGTATACGTTATGGAGATTTAAAACCTGTTTAATTGTATTTCAGTTCGCATGAATGTATCGTGCATTCGTGATTGAGTACCGGTGTCGTACATTTTAATGACAAAGATAATTACGTAATTGCGTCTACATTTGATGACTTCAATGATATCTCTATACGCTTGTTGTTTTGTTGTCACCTGCATAGATTTCCATGGCAAAGCAAATGCTGCTGTAAAAGAGGGCACCAAGTCACCTGGTGGTATAAATAATTTACACAATATAACCATGTTGTGGAGAATATTAATACAAACAGATAATCAGACACGACATCTTCAGATATGTCTCTATGTAAAACTTATGCAAATAAGAAACATCCCATCAGCCCCACAAACTGAGAGTACATAATTTAAGAAGTATTGATTCAGTACAGGAAACTCTGGAGAGGTTCATGCATCATATAATTTTGCGTCTCATTAAGATCCATATACAAAATAGGCTAATTGCCTATAATTTTTGGCAGGTCATCAGCATTGATTCAAGCGAGCCTGACACTGCTAATGGGATACTCCATGTCAAAGCAGGTCCAGAGTTTGCATGTACTGAATCAATGGTGATAAAATTATGCATTACCAAATGCAGACAGATCTCTTAAGTAGGCGACTTGTGTGCTTATTGATTGTATTAATAATTTGCAGATCATTATCAATACACCTCTGGATGAAGGCTTCCCAACATCATGCTAACCAATGAGGCTAGTGTGGCCATACTTAGTTCCTCCTCATTAGGGTTGACAACTTCCCAGGTTTGACTTGGGAGTTGGCTTCAGTGTTCGGGTGGTAAGAATTGATTTCATAATAGAGGGGTTTTTTCCGGTTAAATCATGTAAATATATTAGTGTCGTTAAAACCCGCCACCACCCGATACAGCCAACTAGTAAGGGTTTCTCCACAGGGAATGGATTTTTCGATTTAAAGCTTTCGTGACTGCAGGGATTCATCTTCTTGGTTCTTTCGGTAAAGTCACGTAGAAGGGAAGTAATAAAATAATAAAAATAAAACATAATAAAATGAAATAATTCTCACGACGTTTCGGCTACAACGCAAGCAGCCGTCTTCAGGTGAAGAATGAGACACTACCAAGCTAGGAGCTTATATATAAACTGGGTTGGAGGTGGAAGAGCGCCTTAACAAAAAAGAATGTGCATATGAAGAGGAATTTAGCATATTCATGGAAAATGCGTAGGAGGTGGGCGGGGGGGGGTTTCAAAGGCATATTATGCCCATGCATTATGCAGGATCAACAGCACCAAGGGGGGGTGCAGGGAGTAGCATTAACAAAGGAAAGGAATGTTATTGATATGTAGCTGCAGTTACTAAACAACCACGTAGAAAACTAAAGTATAAACTACATAAAAAATTAAAGTATAAACTGCATAGCACCATCAGTATACTTACTATACTCTACAATAAGCTGAGTTACTAACAGCAAGTAATACATTACAATTCTACGTGGTGAAAATTATATAATATGCTTCCATCTAAACTTTATTCTCTTACATCACACGAGCATATACCGTACTATATACTGCCATAGATAAACCCAACATTAAATTATATACTGTATTACTATAAACTACCCTATACTTTATACATTTCAACATAACACTATGTATTATTCTACCCACCCTAATGTGTATCGAAATGGTTTATTACGTCCTTCCAATGATTGCTAAGCCAGAATCCATCTTCTCGGTTAAAATTGTCTCTGTGTTTGTATATGTGGATCGCCTCATGAACGAATCTCTCATGATAGCCAGATGGCTTGCAGAGATTCGTTCATGAGGCGATCCACATATACAAACACAGAGACAATTTTAACCGAGAAGATGGATTCTGGCTTAGCAATCATTGGAAGGACGTAATAAACCATTTCGATACACATTAGGGTGGGTAGAATAATACATAGTGTTATGTTGAAATGTATAAAGTATAGGGTGGTTTATAGTAATACAGTATATAATTTAATGTTGGGTTTATCTATGGCAGTATATAGTACGGTATATGCTCGTGTGATGTAAGAGAATAAAGTTTAGATGGAAGCATACTATATAACTTTTACGACGTAGAATTGTAATGTATTACTTGCTGTTAGTAACTCAGCTTATTGTAGAGTATAGTAAGTATACTGATGGTGCTATGCAGTTTATACTTTAGTTTTTTTATGTAGTTTATACTTTAGTTTTCTACGTGGTTGTTTAGTAACTGCAGCTACATATCAATAACATTCCTTTCCTTTGTTAATGCTACTCCCTGCACCCCCCCTTGGTGCTGTTGATCCTGCATAATGCATGGGCATAATATGCCTTTGAAACCCCCCCCCCGCCCACCTCCTACGCATTTTCCATGAATATGCTAAATTCCTCTTCATATGCACATTCTTTTTTGTTAAGGCGCTCTTCCACCTCCAACCCAGTTTATATATAAGCTCCTAGCTTGGTAGTGTCTCATTCTTCACCTGAAGACGGCTGCTTGCGTTGTAGCTGAAACGTCGTGAGAATTATTTCATTTTATTATGTTTTATTTTTATTATTTTATTACTTCCCTTCTACGTGACTTTACCGAAAGAACCAAGAAGGGAATGGATTCTTTGCTCAACTACAAGTTTCCTACCACCACTCTCCCATTGATATATTTCGGTGCTTCCTCTTAGTACCTTTCACGCGACGGTCAATGGTATAGTGTATAGCAGATTGTATAATAATAAATAGTATAAAAGTGTAATGTTTAATATAATGTATAAGGTAATATGTAGTATCGTAATTGTATAGTGAATATACAGCAGTGTGGTATACAGTAGGGTGGTTAGAATAATACAGTGTAATATTACAACGTATAGGGTGGTGTATAGTAATACAGTATATCATTTAATGTTGGGTTTGTCTATGGCAGTATATAGTACGGGGTAGACCCGTGTGATGTAAGAGAAAAAAGTTTAGCTGGAGGCATATTATATTTTTTGCGACATAGAATTGTAATGTATGACTTACTGTTAGTAGCTCAGCTTATTGGAGAGTATATTTAGTATATTGATGATACTGATGTAGTTTATATTTTAGTTTTTTACGTGGTGGTTTAGCTGCTGCAGCTCCATATTATTAACATTCCTTCCCTTTTATTAATGCTAACCCTACTCCCTCCCTTTGATGCTGCTAATCCTGCATAATGCACGGGCATAATGTGACTTTGAAACCCCCCGCCCACCTTCTACGCATTCCACAAGTAGTGACTAATCCCATATCTGCATTTCCCATAAATATGCTAAATTCCTCTTGATATTCAAATTCCTTTGTCAAGGCGCTCTTTCCCCTCCAACCCAGCTTAAATATACGCTGCCAAGCCTGGTGGTGTTCATTCAGACGTTGTCTTTCTGACAGACCTGTTCTTCACCTGAGGACGGCTGCTTGCGTTGTGGCCGAAACGTCATGAGAATTATTTTATGATGTTTTGCTTTTATTATTTTATTATTTCCCTTCTATTTTACTTTACCGAAAGAACCAAGAAGATGAATCCCTGCAGTCACGAAAGCTTTAAATCGAAATTTAGCAAGGGTTGTCATGTAAACGGAACATGCCAATTCACACAATGGACAGGAAGGACAAGATCAAAGGGCTCGCATAATGTACCTTGGCATCTTTAATCCCCCTACCCCACTGCATATCTATCCTCGTAGCTTTTCAGGAGCCCGGAGACACGACACCAACTCAGGTCTGTGTCTAGTGGACAATAACTTTCAGGCAGGACCAGGCGAGACTCCACGGAGTGGGACCACGCTGGCAAGAAGCCCGCGAGATGACACCGTGGGAGCAATCGGCAAGAGCCACGGCGGAGGAGTGCTCACGGAAAGGGGAGGGAGTCTCGTCTCCGCTGAGTTTCCAGCCTCTGTTGGAGGTGCAACTGTGGATGACTGGTGGGTGGAAGTCTCCGAGAGAATCTGCTCTGTGGGAGGGCTACTGGGTGCCACGGTGGCGAGATGTTAACCACCTCGCCGGGTTTGCAGGACATCGTGGGTTGATCCTGACTCTGACGCCTATTGTATATTTGGAGACTGCGTGTTCCGTGGATTTTTATCTGGGTCCTCTGGGTTTTCCCTCCACATTTAGAATCAACATCACGCGTTTATAGTATTTGGCTGCAATAATTGCCTACGTGATAAGCCAATTCGTTGGACTATCATTTATGACAGCCAGGTAATTTTAGAAAAAAATGCTTTATAGCTCAGTAGCCCTTACCTGGTAAAATAAACATAGATTTGGCTAATAAAAATAACCCATCTTTAACTGCATGCTCTATGAGATGTACGAACTCTGTATAGTATTTTTTTAAGAAAACTCTCTTACTACACACTGCCGTGAGTGCACAACCATATGATGGTGTACTCTATGTGAACACGTGCATTCTGATCGGGTGAACCTGTGTGCAGTATTGTCCCTGCTGACCAAGGAGAGTTGTGACCCGGTGATGTTATTGCGAGTAGCACGCTATTTGATTACCACACCCTGCAGGGTAGTTGTTGAGGATCGGGTAATACAATTCTGAAGCCTACGAAGCGTGACAGTGCATGTCAGATCGCTCTACCCCAACCCACAAGTTGCACAAACTGAACCACATTCCAATATCCGCTCCATTTCGTAACGACAGGCATATCTCTTCAAGGTCGCATCTCGCGTTGTAAAATTTAACCGCCGATTTCTAGTAATATTTTGATCCTAATTGTATTTGTTTTATTTGTTGGTTTTTAATCCAATGCAGTCGTTGCACCATACTGTGCTTGTTTATCTCACCCATTGCAAGTCATTTGAATTAGCCTGAAAAATGCGTTGCAGTCTCACGAGATATGAACTTTTTAAAATAAATGTTGCATTTGTTTAAATATACATTTCAAGCACCCATAGCCATAACACTGCAATATCCTGCACCGTTTTACACATTGACTCAAGACTAACAACATTTCACTTGGATCTACGGAATTTTCCTCACAGGGAGTCACAGACTCCACGCAGGGTGGAGGTCACAGGGTCACAGAGCCCACACGTGTTACCTGCACGTCCTTGTGAGCGGCCTTCATCTGTCCCACGGACACCTCCGCCTTTTTCCTCTTCTCCTCCACCGCTCGCGTCTCCTCTTCGACTCCACTCTGTAAGAGAAGAAGTCACTAGAGGAGATTCCACTCGTTGAGCGGCCCCCTCTCAGCCCCACTCCACACAGCCATCCACTGTGATGGCCAGTAAGTCAGCTTCTACTGACTGAACAGTCTGAAAGGCAAGGGACAGTGGAGAGGGAATTGGCCCACACTGATTATTTACATCCCATATCGTTATACCCAGCGTCTATTAGCTCTAGTTGTGGTATCGTTTGTCTGCACCTGAGTGGTTCTCACTCTATGTATGGCGCCTCACCTTCCGTGTTTCGTGCTCTTTCTCCAGCGTGATGACATCATGTCCTCTATGGTCTCCTGCGATGGTGCAAACCGTGCAGGCCAGGCCCCTGTCCTGCTTGCAGAAGAACCTGTAAGGGTCTCCATGCTGCTGGCATCTTCGCTCCTCCAGGTTGACAATAGGAGCCACCAGGACGTGGTCTATCAACTTGGGGGTTTTCAGATGAGGCTTCAGGTGGGACTCACACAGGGACATCTCACACCTGAGGCAGGTCTTCACTGCAGGAGTCTCCCCATCACCACAGCCGTCACAGAAGACAATTGCGGCCATTCTATCTCCAACTCTGAGCTGCTCCACCAGGTTGGCGAGCGCCACGTTCTTTTTCAGCTGGGGTCGCTCAGGGAAGGCCGCTCGGCACTGCGGGCAGCTGAAGCTGCTCGCTCTCTCCCAGGCACCGTCCAGACACCGGAGGCAGAACGAGTGTCCGCAGCTCAGCGTGGAGGGGCAGTCAAACGTGCGCAGGCAGATGGGGCAGCTCAGCTCACTGTCGACACAATCACTGGGAGACGCGCTCGCCATGGCCCATGGCTTCACTCGGACTCAGTCGCTCGCCGCGGCTCACAGAGGAGCTATCGCAGCAGCAGCTGCTCACACAGCGGAGACGAACAAGGAAATGAACTGACTTCACCTGCAGTTAAGTTATAAATACCTCGAGACACGCCCTGGAATGTTCCACACGGCGGCCGGGCTCACCTGTGTAGACGTGGCGTTACAGTCACGCAGTGTTAGCTAAAACTGATTTTTGTGTTTAGTTTGTTGTCCTTCCCCTGCACTTCCAATTAGCACTGTTGGCTACGTACGGTGTGGAAGAAGTTCAACATACATACATACATAGCTTTGACCGGTCTCAAGTGATAAAATATTTATACAAACAAAACCCAGCAGCAGCAGCCAGGGACACAGTGATAATGGTTTGTCCCACAGGCTGATTGACCGGCTAGGTCAGGCTGTGTGCATTGCACACAGTGGAACCGCACCTTGTGGAAACATTCTGATGGTAAAGGTTAACTTGTTTTTTCCCCATCTGTGTCTTTATTAATTGTTTTCTTGCGAGGCCTGTTTGTTTAAGCTTCACAGTCTGTAATCGTCTTCCACCTTTATCAACTAATATTTAACTACTGGCTTCATGCATCCTCTGTTCATCTGTCAATTATTTTTTAGTTTATTTATTCCTATGACACCGTTTTATTCTGAGTGGACAGCGGTTGTATGTATGTTGAACTTTTTTTTCACCGTACGTAGTCAACCGTGCTAAACGAAGGTGTGTGGGTGAGTGTGTAGGTGGTGATTGGTTTAGTGTGTGGGTAAGCGGTTGGGTGAGTGGGTGTGTGGGTAAGTGGGAGAATATGTATGTTGAACTTATGTCGTAGCGTACGTAGCCACTCGTGCTAATCGAAGGTGCGGGTGAGTGGGTGGTGGAGTTTGAATGAGTAAGGGGGGGGGGGGTTATTTGGTGAGAGGGGAGACAGATGAGCAGGAGGATGGCGTGAGGGTGGGCGAGCAGGCGGTGAGAGAGGGCTGGAGGAAGGGTGGCTGGGAGGGGCGTGCGGTTGAGTGGTTGGGTCACTGGGTGGGTGGCCTCACGCATTACCACAGCGAACAGCCCCTGGCTAAACAAACATCGTGGTTCATTTAAGCTTATTATCTGTATGACTTTCACCGTCTATTTTCCTATTATGCGTAAAAAAATCAAGGATTTAAATCTTCATAACCTAAACAATATATATTCATCACCTATTGTTAATGTTAAGATTTGACATCCTGGAATCGCTGAGTTTGGACGATTCTATAAACCTATTTTTATTTTACCAGGTAAGGCCCACGGAGGTTTATAGCTCTTTTCAGAAGCGACCTGGCCACAATTGATAGCTCAACGACGTAGCTTATTACGTGGACAGTTCTAGCAGCCAAACACTCTAAACGCATGTTTCTAGGTGTGGAGGGAAAAATTGGAGGACCGGAGACAAATTCACGCGACTACGGGGAGAGAGACAAATACATGTACAGACGTCAGGGTCGGGATCGAACCCACGACCTCCTGTATACCAGGCGAGGTAGTTAACATCTTTCAGCTACCGCAGCGAGATGTAAAAAAAGCACAGAGCAGCGACAACGAACAAGGAAACGAGCTGACTTCACCTGCAGCTCAATTATAAATACCGCGAGACGCGCCCTGGAATGTTGCACGCGGCAGCCCGCACTCACCTGTGTAGACGTGGCGTCACATTCACACACAGTGTCAAGGTTAAAGAGTCGCAATTGATATATTTTTACAAAAACCCCACGGTAACCATGAAAACGGTGATGGTTTGTCCTATAGACTGGTTACACCCGCTTGGCTGAGGCTGTGTTTTTCCACTGTAAACCTCACCGTGTAAATTTGTATTAAAGATTTAAAATTATAAGTAGGCTATCGCGACCAATATTATCTATAAAACGTGTTTTTGGGGTAGATCGCGTAAATATAAGTGTCGTTAAACCCGCCACCACCCGACACAACCAATGAGTAAGGATTGTCACGTAAACAAAATAAGTAATATTTAAAAAATATTTTTTTTAAACACGCTTTAATGAAATATACCATACTCTTCTTGGTTCTTTCGGTAAAGTGACGTAGAAGGGAAGTAATAAAATAATAAAAATAAAACATAACAAAATAATTCTCACGACGTTTCGGCCACAACGCAAGCAGCCGAGGCGACAGCGTCAGACACTGTTGCCTCGGCTGCTTGCGTTGTGGCCGAAACGTCGTGAGAACTGTATTTTATTATGTTTCATTTTTATTATTTTATTACTTCCCTTCTACGTGACTTTACCGAAAGAACCAAGAAGATGAATCCCTGCAGTCACGAAAGCTTTAAATCGAAATGTTATAATGTTTTATTTTTATTATTTTATGTTTTATTTTTATTATTTTATTATGTTTTATTTTTATTATTTTATTTTTATTATTTTATTATGTTTTATTTTTATTATTTTATTATGTTTTAATTTTATTATTTTAGTATGTTTCATTTTTTTTATTATGTTTCATTTTTATTATTTTATTACTTCCCTTCTACGTGACTATACCGAAAGAACCAAGAAGATGAATCCCTGCAGACACGAAAGCTTTAAATCGAAATTGTACCATACTCGTAATGGCAGAACTCGACGACTCCAGGAAGTGGCCCCGAAGCTTGCCACAACGTAAGGGACCGTGGTGATTTACAGCCAACGTCAGTTGAGCATGGACAATTAAACCCAGGCCGAAACATAACATGTAAAAAAGATTGTTTAAAAATACTTGTTTCATTTCTTATAGAGTATAGTATTGTCATCAGTATGACGTAAGTATACCAAGTTTGCAGTCGATACCACATTGGGATGTGGGTTAAAATTGAGTTAAAAGATTTGAGGATACGACAACAACAACAGTGAGTTAAATAAAAGCGTGTAATAATACTAATAAAAACATTCCGGCTAGGGTGAGGCTGTGCGTTTTGCCCAGCAAACCACACAGCTGTCAGTTCGTATTCAAGGTTTAACAAAAAAAGATTCCCCTAAACCAGGGGGTTCAGAAACCAAAACAACAAGGAGAGACATTTTTTCTTATTTTTTACAATTCGGTAAGTAAAAGAGAAACCAAACAACTCATTATTTCAAGAGCCGCAATACAACGTGGTGTGTGTACGAGAGAAGGTGGTGGTCCTTGATAAATAAGAACGTGGTGTGAGTACGAGAGACCGTGGTGGTGATGGTCCTTGATAAATAAAAACGTCTCACGAAGCAGCCGTCCCTCAAAGAGCCGCACGCTGCTACGGAGCTGCAGGTTGCCGACCCCGTGCCCTGAACCAACTGGCTTGACCGTCAAGTAATAATACTTTCATTAGTATAATGTTATAATAATAATTAAATTATTACTTAATTTGAAATAGATAATAATTAAATGACGATTCAGCTATTTTTTTATGTATTATTAATTTAATTATAATTAAATAACTGAAATACTGACACCTAAACAATAATTAAATAAAAAATAAATGGTTGTGCTATAATACTTTGACGATAATAATGCAACAATAGTATTTTTATAATAAAATAATACATTTCTACTGATTACATAATCATGCAGTAATGGTAATATAATAATTAACATTTACAAAGCGCCATTGAACAATCGCTCTCGGGGTGCTATGCGTGGTAAGTCATAAAATAGTGAACATCACCCAATGAAAGAAGTGAGAAGGATATTTGAACATCACTAAAGGGAGAAAGCCATTTTAAACAGAGACGGCTTTAGTGGAGATGTGAAGATGAGCAGTGCCTCGGAAGTCCCCTTGACCTCGAAGGGCAACGAGTTGCAGAGTGTAGGTGCCACAATTGCCAACGCACCTCCACGTGTGCAGTCTGGAGACGATGGGACGGTGAGCAACGCACAAGCTGAGGATCTTGACGATCTTGATGGAATATTCGTGGCTGAAGGAGGTCATGAACGTAGCGAGGAGCAAGCCCATTTAAGGCGAAGGCGAGTTGGTTGGAGCTGCCTTTTTCTCGTTTCTGTCATTGCCTCTTCTTTCTGCAAGGATTTGTTTTTACACTTTGCAGTTCTTTCTTGGTCTCATTATCTCCATCAGAATATCTGCGAAACGGGTTTATTCCTGGGGGAGATGTTCCCCCTGGTTAATGGCGGCTGGTGAGTAGTGTGTGTGGTGAGTAGTGTGTGTGGATGGTGAGTGGTGAGTAGTGTGTGTGGTGAGTAGTGTGTGTGGATGGTGAGTGGTGAGTAGTGTGTGTGGATGGTGAGTGGTGTGTGGATGGTGAGTAGTGTGTGGATGGTGAGTGGTGAGTAGTGTGTGTGGATGGTGAGTGGTGAGTAGTTTGTGTGGATGTTGAGTGGTGAGTCATGTGTGTGGATGGTGAGTGGTGAGTAGTGTGTGTGGATGGTGAGTGGTGAGTAGTGTGTGTGGATGGTGAGTGGTGAGTAGTATGTGTGGATGATGAGTAGTGTGTGTGTATGGTGAGTGGTCAGTAGTGTGTGTATGGTGAGTGGTGAGTAGTGTGTGTGTATGGTGAGTGGTGAGTAATGTGTGTGGATGGTGAGTGGTGAGTAGTGTGTGTGGATGGTGAGTAGTGTGTGTGTGTGCATATGAGATGGTGAGTAATGTTTGTGAATATCGGCTGGTTTGTCGTGTGTAGATGGTGAGTGGTGAGTATTTGTATCAGTGCTCGCAGACAGATGAAGTATTGGAAAATGACGGCAGGAAACTCCTTGACGGGAACACACTTCTTTTATTAAATCTTGACTTGTAACGATACAACGCGTGGCCTCTCTTCTTCACAATGCGGTCACCATACAACGGTACAACTCGTGACCTCTTCTCTCCGCCTTACGCTTCTCTCGACTCTCGTAGATTCTGTGCTGCTGGCTCTCTGTGCCTCGTGTAGACTCCGCGCCTCGGCTACACTCTTCTCTCGTCTCGTGTAGACTCTGCGCCTCTGCTACACTCTTCACTCGTCGCGTGTAGACCTTACGCCTCTGCTACACTCTTTACTCGTCTCGTGTAGACTTTACATCTCTCTCTGGCTACACCGTATGCATACTCGGCTCGTGTAGACCTTTCTCTCTCTCTGGCTACACCGTATGCATACTCGGCTCGTGTAGACCTTTCTCTCTCTCTGGCTACACACTATACATCGCTCAGCTCGTGTAGACCTTTCTCTCTCTCTGGCTACACACTATACATTACTCAGCTCGTGTAGACCGTTCTCTCTCTCTGGCTACACACTTATACCTTACTCTCCTCTACTCTCCATTACTCTCCTCTCCTCTCCATTACTCTCCTCTCCGGGCTCTATCTCTGCACCTTCGTCTTCATTCTTAGATGGTTCCACTTCTGCCCTCTACTCCTCTGTGCATCATCTTATATATCTCTTCCTCCCGGGAGACGGAGCGGATGCGGACCTCAACGTCGGCACCGCTCCTCAGTTACCCAATCACCACGCGCTATCTCTACGATCCGTTTCCGCCCAGCGCGTGTTTCCACTCCTCGACCAATCACACCGCGCTGCCACCCGATCACTCCCTCTCAGCGCGTCACCGGCACACAGCCAATCAGCAGCACTACCCCCACCCGCGCACTGACGCCTGCTCCTCCCCGTCAGCGCGCGTCACCACACACACACGTACATACGCGCTGGCACATGACGTACACACCCAGCGCGTATCACCACTACATCACCCCCTCCCACATAGCTCGCAGCCGGCCCGGCTGCTAACAACAACCAACCGCTACGATAAGATGACAACCAACCAAAAAAAACCCCGTAACCCCCCAGTGTGCCCCGTAACATAACAACAAGAACAACAACAACAAGAACAACTATGTACAAATTGACAACGAACACGAAAAGTCAACAACAACACAATACAAGCAAATTCCAGAAAACGAACGCGCCCCGCGCCCCTGCGACTACACGCAGTGACGAGGCGCACCAACAGCCCCGACTCCTCACGAGGCGGGTCGCGCAAAGTAGCACGACTTGGCGCGAGTCCGTCTGGCTGGTCCGTCGTATGGGGCGGGACACTGACGACCGTCCGACGGTTCCGGCTGCTCCAGACGGCGCGGAACGGGCCTGAAAGGGCCGGCCCCGCCGCGGAGATCCGGCCGCCGGTGGTCGGCAGCTGTCAGATCCGAGACACCTGGGAGCAGATCAGGCGAAAATACGCGTGGATCAGGCAGAGACATTTCCCCCTGTGGGTCGCCGGTCACGTCACACGCTCGGCCATGACGACACAAGGGGAGGCCATATGGAGGCGAGAACGGTTTCAGTCGGGAGGGGTGAACGTACCAACGGCGCTTTCCCCACTTTATCTGAACGCACTGGGGTCGTGCAACGCGCACGACCTCCACGGGTCCCCTCCACGGTCTCAACAATTTAGGCGACGTAGCCAAGGGTGCCTGAGGGCAATGCAGCCAGGCCCTGTCACCTGGTTTCCAATCGTGCCCGGACACCTTCCGTGCCCGCAACCGTTCATTAGCAATTTGGCGAGCCCGCGAATTAAGCCGTGCGGCCTCCCTCGCCTCTGTCAGCTTGCGAATATTAAACTTAATATGTTCTGCCAATTTAGAATTAGTTCGTGGAGCGGACAGGCCAAGTTGCGTTTCCATTGGCGGGTCAGCTTCCCGACCGTACATCAAATAGAATGGGGAAAACCCCGTAGCTGCATGGGGGGCCATTCTATACGCGGCAAGGACTCCCGGGACCTGCAGGTCCCAATCTACATGTGCCTCGCACACCTGCTGGCACAGCATGGAAGTCAAAGTTTTGTGGAGTCTCTCCACCATCCCGTCTGTCTGCGGGTGGTACGGGGAGGTACGCACCTTCTTGGTACCCAACAGATCGCACACCTCTTGCAACAATTTACTCGAAAAATTTTTACCTTGGTCGGTCAGCAGGCGTTCGGGAGCCCCCTTGTCCAGGACATAGCCCTGGACGAAGGCGTCCGTCACAGCCGCTGCCGACTGGTTAGCGAGAGGCCACGCCATAGGCCATTGGGTAAAGTATTCGACCCCCACTAACAAATATTTATTCCCTCTCGGCGTGACTGGGAAGGGCCCCAAAATATCGAGTGCAACGAGCTCGTTAGTACGCGAGACCTGAATAGATTGCAGCGGTGGATTAGCTGCCACGGGCGGTGGTTTACGCCTGGCGCACTCAACGCACCCCTTCAGAATATTTACCACATCACTTCCCATTCCCGGCCAGTAATAGTCACGCTGAAGCAGGGCAAGCGTCTTGTTAACTCCCAAGTGCAAGAGGCGTTCGTGTGCCGCCAAGACAACCCTCCCCCTTACAGCGGAAGGCACCACGAGTGCGTTCCGCCGGGACAAACTGTCCCATCTCAATAACATGCCCTGCTCAAGTACATAGGAGCCGGTACGCTCCTGGTCCCCCTCGGGACCCCCAACCTTGCGGCGCAATGCTAGCAGCGAGCTGTCCGCCATCTGGAGACGGCCCCATTCGCTGAGCGACAACGAGAGCAGCGAGTCCCGACCCTGAGAGGCAGTGGAATCATCCACGATCGGTGCGCCCGCTGTCGCAACCAGTGTCCCCATCTCCCCCACAAGCGTCGGTTTACAGCGCGCCGATCCCGACAAACACGCGCATTCATCACAAGGCAACAACCGCGACAAGCAATCGGCATTTGTGTGTCGCAACCCCTTACGGTACGTAGTCGTAAACTGATAGTCCTGGAGGACTTCCAACCAACGCGACAACTGGCCCGAGGGTTGGGCGACCCTCAATGAATACTGTAGCGCCGCGTGGTCCGTTCGGACCGTAAAGTGACGACCATAGAGATATGGCCTAAACTGCTGCACAAAAAAGACAATGGCAAGCAGCTCGCGACGGGTGACGCAGTAGCGCTGCTCCGCCGGAGACCACACCCTACTACCGTAGGCGACAACTCTTTCGACACCCCCAACGACTTGGGATAGCACCCCCCCAATGCCCGTGTTGCTAGCATCCGTGTCCAGCAAAAAGGGACTCGCAAAATCGGGATAACACAAGGGTGGGGCACCCACCAAGGCGTCCCGGAGGGAGCGAAACGCGGCCTCCTCCTCCGGTCCCCATTTGAACTTCACTCCCTTCGCCGTTAGAGCGTGCAAGGGTTTTGCAATAGTGGCGAAGTGCTCAACGAACCGCCGATAATAAGAAGCAAACCCGATGAAACTACGCACGTCGGAAACGGACGTAGGTGTCGGCCACGAACCAACACAATCCGTCTTCGCGGGATCGGTGGAGATCCCCGAAGAATCGACAATGTGACCCAAGTATCTAACCGACTTCCGAAGGAGGTGACATTTGGCCGGTTTAAATTTTAGCTTAGCCGATCGCATTCGCAAGAACACCCCTCTCAATCGCTGGAGGTGTTCTTCAAACGTTTTACTGAAAACAATGACATCGTCCATATAAATCAAGCATGTATCCCACTGCAAGCCCGACAAAACCAACTCCATAAGTCGCTGAAACGTCGCTGGAGAGGAGTGAAGTCCCATGGGTAACCGGTTAAACTGGAACAGCCCCCCTGGAGTCCGAAATGCTGTCTTAGGTTTCGACTCTTCGTCGAGCGGCAACTGCCAAAACCCCGATAACAAATCAAGAGTCGAAAAATATCGCGCACCAGACAATGCATCGAGGGACTCATCCATCCTGGGGAGCGGATACGCGTCAGCCACAGAGATCTTATTCAGGCGACGGAAATCAACGCAGAATCGCAGGGACCCGTCCTGCTTCTTAACCAGCACAATAGGCGCTCCCCACGGGCTAGAGGAGGGCGAAATAATATTGGCTTCTAGCATTTCGTTAACAGCCGACTGAACATGTTCCTTCTCCACGGGACTCAGTCGGAAGGGATTTAGCTTGACCGGCGCCGCATCGCCCGTTTCAATGTGGTGGTGCAACAAATCCGTGCACCCAATGTCATACTCATGTTTACTGAACACATCAGAGAATTCTATGAGCAACTCGCGCAGCACACCCAACTGCGCCGCCGACAAATCGTCCGAGGCGGCGCATAGCGAATGGACCCACTCAAGGTCTTCCCTTGGCTCAACGTTCCGCGCGGGGCTCGAGCCCACCTGCGCAACCAACCCATCATCCACAGGGACCAACGCCGCGTGAGCCAGCACGGTGCCCTGTGGAATGACAGCTGGCCGCGACCCCGCGTTCAAAACCATCACAAACGGATCCCTGTCAGCCCGCACCAAAGTGTGAGCCACCGATAAATCAAGACCCCCGACAGCCTTGTTAGAAGGACCCAAAAGCATACTTTGTTCCGAAGCCTCCCTCACCCATGGTTTCCGCAACCGGAGGGGAATCAACATCTGTGAACCCGGGGGCACATGCACGGTCTGTGTCGCCACCGCTTGTATCGTAGCGCACGCCGTCCGAATGTCAGTAGGGCTCGTCAAAAATGCAATCCGGCGACCCGATGGCAGTTCAATGCATCGTTGATCGATAAGAATTTTAATGGGCATTTTAGCCAAAAAATCAGTGCCCAAAAGACACGGAACCGCCAAAGAAGACGAAACGAAAACGGGTCCCGACAATTTGATATTTCCAATGCAAATGGACGCCCTAATCTGACCGATAATGCCCAACGATCCCCCATTAGCGGCGTAAAATGGCACATCCACTGGAAGCAGCGGACGACATTGGACTGGGAGAATATCATAAATGAGGTCCGATATAATAGTTGCCGATGCCCCCGTGTCCACTAACACCCTAATCTCGACCCCATCAATAGATCCCGTAACAACGGACGAACCCGCCGAAGCAGCCACAATTCTATGCCCCAATTCCGCCCATTCAATGTCTCCCTGGTCCCGGCCGAACCCCCCTCGCCGAACCGAATCCCCGAACCTTAACCGGCCCTCCTCCGCCGCAACGCGGCGTCCCATGTGTGCCGAATAAACAGGCCGAGCGTGTGAGGTGCCGCGACTTGCCGGGGATTGTAGAGATGACTTGGGATCTCGGTCGTCGTCCAGCCGAGCACCCATGGCGCGCTGACGCGGAGCGCGGCACCCGGACGCCACGTGGCCCCGGAGGCCGCAGTTATAGCACGTGACGAGGGTCGGAGTAGATCTTGGTTGCTCCGACTTTCGGCCCGATCGCAGAGGCGACCGAGCCCCCGGCCTCCAGTCCCCTGGTCGTCCCGTGGCGAACGCCTCCTCTCGTGGGCTGACGACTTGGGGTTCGGTGACCACCGAACCCGGAGCTGCGACGACAGCAGCGTTGCAACCAACTCCTTGTTTCCGTTGTAGGGCCTCGTGCGCTTGAATACTCGTGGCGACTCTCAAAGAAGAAATATCAATCTCGTCAGCTGTGTTGATAGGGACCCCCAGGTCCTGCGCCAACTTAAGCAGCTGCTCCAAAACCATCGCGTCTTGGCCCTCCTCGTCCATCCGAGGGAACGCAGCATCAGCAAGAGCTAGCAACGCCGTGCGATAGGCCAGCGCGGTCTCCGTGGCCGCTTTCCGTCTTGCGTAGAAATGATGGCGGCACGCCGAGGGAGGTCCGTAGACCCTGGCCAACAAACCCAGCGCATCCTTCAGCGTGGAGCGGTCCGACTTCCGTGCAGACCTGAAGGCCGCGAGCGCGTCGTCGTCCAGCAGGGCAGGCAACGCCCGCAGCGCCGTAGCATCGGACCACGCTGACATCTCTTGATGCGCCAAAAACCTTCGCTGAAATTTGCCCCAGTCTCCGCCTTCCGCCTTGAAGGCTGACAACGTGGGCAGACGCTGCTGAAAAATGAAGTCATCCGCCTCGTGGTTCCTCTCCGCCTCTCCGTCGGTGTGTAAGATGGCGGCTCCAGCGGCAGACGTAAAATGGCGGACCCCCTCGCGCGCTGATGACGTCGATGCGCGCGCTTGGGAACCCACCACCATGTGGCGCTCGCCGTTCCCGCCAAAAGTAGGCCCAGGCGCAATGGCGGGAATCCCCCATTCGTTTTGGCGGGAATCTGCGGGGCGACCTTGTAAAATGTCCCCCACCGTCCCCGCTCCTCCCGACGAGCTGATCTCCGCCAAGATGGACGCGGCGGCGAGCAGCAGCTCCGCCAGTCGGGAGTGCGCCTCACGAAGCACGGCCTCGGTCCCCGGTCGCTCGGCCGGCGCCGTCGACGGATCCTGTAGCGTGGGCAAGTCTTCCTCCTCGCCCCCCGCCACCAGCGGCCCCGAGTCGTCCAGGTTTTCCTCGCGGTCAATCCCTTGGGTCCTTGTCTCCATGCTTGGAAGCCCGTTTCACTTCTGACGCCAGATGAAGTATTGGAAAATGACGGCAGGAAACTCCTTGACGGGAACACACTTCTTTTATTAAATCTTGACTTGTAACGATACAACGCGTGGCCTCTCTTCTTCACAATGCGGTCACCATACAACGGTACAACTCGTGACCTCTTCTCTCCGCCTTACGCTTCTCTCGACTCTCGTAGATTCTGTGCTGCTGGCTCTCTGTGCCTCGTGTAGACTCCGCGCCTCGGCTACACTCTTCTCTCGTCTCGTGTAGACTCTGCGCCTCTGCTACACTCTTCACTCGTCGCGTGTAGACCTTACGCCTCTGCTACACTCTTTACTCGTCTCGTGTAGACTTTACATCTCTCTCTGGCTACACCGTATGCATACTCGGCTCGTGTAGACCTTTCTCTCTCTCTGGCTACACCGTATGCATACTCGGCTCGTGTAGACCTTTCTCTCTCTCTGGCTACACACTATACATCGCTCAGCTCGTGTAGACCTTTCTCTCTCTCTGGCTACACACTATACATTACTCAGCTCGTGTAGACCGTTCTCTCTCTCTGGCTACACACTTATACCTTACTCTCCTCTACTCTCCATTACTCTCCTCTCCTCTCCATTACTCTCCTCTCCGGGCTCTATCTCTGCACCTTCGTCTTCATTCTTAGATGGTTCCACTTCTGCCCTCTACTCCTCTGTGCATCATCTTATATATCTCTTCCTCCCGGGAGACGGAGCGGATGCGGACCTCAACGTCGGCACCGCTCCTCAGTTACCCAATCACCACGCGCTATCTCTACGATCCGTTTCCGCCCAGCGCGTGTTTCCACTCCTCGACCAATCACACCGCGCTGCCACCCGATCACTCCCTCTCAGCGCGTCACCGGCACACAGCCAATCAGCAGCACTACCCCCACCCGCGCACTGACGCCTGCTCCTCCCCGTCAGCGCGCGTCACCACACACACACGTACATACGCGCTGGCACATGACGTACACACCCAGCGCGTATCACCACTACACAGACAAGAAGCAATGATATAAAATTACTTTACACGGGGTTACAAACCTCACGAGGTACCCCATGGAATGTGCTCAGATGTTTAAGGAATGTAAAAACAAGCCCCGCATCACACAAACATACAAACCTGTCTAGATGTACCTGTAGATTCGCGCCGTTGGCTTTAACAAGTACCAGCGTGTGTCACGCTAGCGCTCATTATTTCCCGCCTGTTGATTGGCCAAAACAACATTTACAATCGGGGATGTTTACACGAAAGAAAGTGTTTCTGTATTTAAAAGTTTAAATACAATAACATGTTTAAAACATACTTGAAAGTTGAATTACAATTGATTAAAATAATTTGTCTTGCTATGACCCACGGAGAGAGAAACCATTATCAACCATAGGGGTGATTCCTGCCATTATTTCACAATGTTACGACTAAAACTTTACCATATTCCGTCGATTCAAATTGTAATTTGTTAATCATTGCATAATAATCGTTACAGTGATTTTATAATGCTGTATCTTGCTTTGTATGTTTATGTTTTAAAGTAAAAGTTAATGCAAAATTATTGCTACCCCCCCCCCCCCCACCCGTTGACTGAGTGGTACATCCCGAACAGCCCAACAGCTACGGTGAGCAATGTGGATCAAAGCAGATACCGGTAACGAGATTTGTTATTATCACAGATGTTAATTTGGCATCTTTGAACTGACGTACACCAGAATCGGAATATTTACACTGCACGAGAAATCCGATGACCTGTAAAGCTCTTTGTAACAGATGTCCAGTAGGAGCACGGGGTAAGAACGTTACAACAACAAACAGAACACAAACATGATAGTAGCGCAAGTACAAGGAAAGTTAACACATCACCATAACACATCCACAGTATTTTAACACCATAACACACCTAACTGTATTCTTAGTTTTTTCGGTAAAGTCACGTCTAAAGATAAAATAATAAATTAAATAATAGAATACGACGTTTCGATTGCAACACAAGCAATCATCATCAGGTATAATGAAATAGCGACATAAAATCTAACCAGAAAACTATAGACAGACATATTAGCAGACAGATATCACCAAGATACATAGAGAGAGCAACACAGGTAACAGAGAGAGGTGGTCGTCTCTGTGGGGTGGCCTTAAATAGACAGAGGGCGGACGCAGAGAGAGGGAGGGGGGTTAGAGCACCAAGATACATAGAGAGAGCAACACAGGTAACAGAGAGAGGTGGTCGTCTCTGTGGGGTGGCCTTAAATAGACAGAGGAGGGCGGACGCAGAGAGAGGGAGGGGGGTTAGAGAAAAAATTAGCATATCAATGAGTGGACAACAAAACGTGGTGCTGCAAGTGCGATGACACGGCAAGCAAGTCTGAAAATCAGGAGAAGGACACACTAAAATTAAATAACCTAGTAAAATATCGAAATGTAATGTAATACAACACAGAGGGTCGGTCAACACACAATTAACGCATAGCCTGGTTGATTACGTATTTCAAAGATTGCGTCCGCCCTCCTCTATCTATTTAAGGCCACCCCACAGAGACGACCACCTCTCTCTGTTACCTGTGTTGCTCTCTCTATGTATCTTGGTGATATCTGTCTGCTAATATGTCTGTCTATAGTTTTCTGGTTAGATTTTATGTCGCTATTTCATTATACCTGATGATGATTGCTTGTGTTGCAATCGAAACGTCGTATTCTATTATTTAATTTATTATTTTATCTTTAGACGTGACTTAACCGAAAGAAACAAATAATAATTCATGCAGTCACGAAAGTTCTAAAAATTAAGATTTTTCGGTAAAGTCACGTAGGTAAAAATTCTAAATAAAAATTAATAAAAGTAAAATAAAAATTAAATAAAAATCACGACGTTTCGGAGGCAACACAAGCTTCCGTCTTGCCTCCGAAACGTCGTGATTTTTTATTTTATTTTACTTTTATTACTTATAATTTTTTACCTACGTGACTTTACCGAAAAAAACCTAAGAATATGAATCCTTGCAGTCACGAAAGCTTCAAATCTAGAACACCTAACAGTAGTTTAATACGTAAAGCTTTCGTGACCATATCCATTATATAGTTTTATTCGGGTTAACCATCTAACCCAATCAACCTGCATTATGCACATCCACAGTATATATACATATAAAAGTTAGTAGTTCCCTGCGTCTTGTTGACATTCGGGCGATTGCCACAAAGTGCTTTGCTTTATCCACCGCTTTCTTTGTTGTCGGAGTGCAGCGACGACTTCGCCTTGGCTCCGTGTCGCCATGGACTGCGTCTGTAGCGCGTTGTGGCGAACGGCGTGCGAGTGGTGCAGCTCGTTGACGCACAACAGCAGCAGCTGCTGCTGTTGTTGTTATACAACATTAATGGTTGACGCCTCATCAATGTCTCTTTCAATTCACGACGCGTGTTTTAATCGCCGATGTGACTTTTTTACTTTGACGACGTAATTCTTGATTTGAAGCTTTCGTGACTGTAGGCATCCATACGCTTTGGTTGTTTCGGTAAAAATATCTACGTGACTTTTACCGATAGAACCGATGAGTTTACTTCTCATAAATTTCTCACAATAACCTCGCCTTAAAGCTTTCGTGACTTCTTGGTCAGGTCTGTCATCTCGACAGACCTGTTCTCCATCTGAGGACGGCTCCTTGCGTTGTGGCCGAAACGTCGTGAGAATTATTTTATGTTTTATTATTTTATTATTTCCATTCTACGTGACTTTAACCGAAAGAACCAAGAAGAATAACCTCGCCGTTGACTGTTTACAGCTCAGATCTAGCACGTGGTGTGGGTATGCAGAGCTGTCAACCCCTTGTCAGCGCCCTACTTTGTTACGGACCAATCCAGACGTGATCGGTCACCCCGTGTCCCTTATAAACCTCAGCGTTCATGCTACAAAGTCCCCATCACAAGGGAGAAACACAAACAAATAGACAAACACAATGTTTTTACTCAATTTCCCTGTACAGGAATACGGGTACACCCGTATGGGTTGACAGGTTTGGGTATGAAACAGCATTACACATCACACTATACAGCACTCTATGCACTGTCTATAACTCAGCTATAGTATATGGTGAGGGTATGTAACAACATTACACATCACACTCTACAGCACACTATGCACTGTATGTAACTCAGCTATAGTACATGGTGAGGGTATGTAACAGCATTACACACACACGTGTACTATATCTGAGCTTTACACAGTAGATAGTGTGATGTGTCATGTTAGAGACAACCTCATTGCTTGGGTCCGGGTAACGGCCCCCCAGATAGTAAATATAAACACACCCGGACATAGCTACTCATTGGTGTGAGTCACTCTCTTTCATTTAGATACAATACTGACGCATTTACAACTCATTCAAAAATATTAATATAAACACAAAATCACATAGCTACTCAGTGGTGTAAGTTACACTCTCATAGACACACGAAGAAACCGAAATGCACGCAAATATTCGTGCAAATTCACACGTAGTAAATCGTTTTGTCGAAGTTAACAGGCATGTGTCACTTGATATCGAGGACACCCTTGCTAATGAGAAGTTCAATCGAGGGACGTTCCCATTAAAATATTTTAACCATCAACATCCTGGGGGCTCACAACATCGGAGATGAACAAGGAAGCCAACATTACTTAGCACGAGGTTACAAACCTCACGAGACACTCCGTGGAAATGTGCTCAGATAATCAAGGTCACAGACACGAGCTTCGTATCGCACGCAGCTGTCTAGACGCACCGTGAGACACGTTACACGGTCGGCTTTGACCACTTCCAGACGGGAGCCAGGTCCACTCGCTACGCTCTCAGTGGGAGCTGCGCTCGCCACGACTCTCAGTGGCTTCTCACCGATAGCCGCTCGCTGTGGCTGAGAGACGCTGTCCCTGGGGCGCACACGGCGGCGACGAACCAAGACACGAATCGACTCTCACCTGCGTAGACAGGAGCGTTGCATTCACACCGCGGTGTTGGGGTTTACGGGTCGCGATTTTTACAAAACCCACAGTGGCCAGGCAAACGGTGATGGTTTGTCCCTTGGACTAATGTCGCGAGGCTTTGTGGGTTTCTGCACCAAACCGTACCTTGTAAAAAAATATTATTAAAGGTTAAAAAAAAAGTATGTCGTCTCTATCATTGACATTTATTTGTTCTGTTTTAGCATAACTGTTTAAAATTGTCTTTAAAAAATAGTAACCATTAGTATTGTTAATTTTTTGACAAATCATCTCACTTCACGTGTAAATGAGTGGGGGATCAGGTGGGAAGGTCGGAGGGTGATCGTGTAGGTGGTTGAGCAGGTGTGTGTGTAGGTGGAGATTGGTCTTGAAGTGGTTAGTGCACTGTGCTATGAACCTGCCGATCCAAGTTAAATTCCCACTCATGACCACCAACACCAATGATCATTGTCTGAACCGGTCATGGGCCTCCCCTAGGTCGATTCAGCCTCAAATGAGTACCTGGTGCGGAGTATAAATATCACCACTCGGGAGACAAAGGCGACCGGGCTTTGTGCTGGCCGCCCACCAACTCGTGTGCCATGCCGGCCTTCATAGATGCTCGCTAACAGGACTTGCCCAACAGTATGTTCAGGCTATACGGGGGATCTTTGCCTTTGTGCGGGTGGGTGAGTGAGCGGGTGTGCAGGTGATCAGGTGGGAGAGAGATCAGACGGAAATGGGCGCTTGAAAATGCATGAGGTGGGCAGGTGGGAGGGTGGCAGGATGGGCAGGTCTATGGCCGAGCAGGTGTGAGTGTGGGCAGGTGGGAGGGAGGGTCTCTGTAGACGGCTGGGGGGGTAGTAGGTTAGGGTGTGGCAGGTGTCGGGGAGGAGAGTGTTTGGTGCAGGTGAGTTGGTGGTGGTCATCATTACCAAGCGAAGTCATCATCATCGTGCTCTTCATCATCATCCATCAGTCAGGATCCATTCATCATCATAGCTCATGGTGACGAGGAACAAGCAAACTGACTGAGAGTGCAGCTATAAATGCCACGAGATGCGCCATGGAATCTGGCCCAAGGCTACAGACAGCACATACCTGTGAAGGCGTAAGCTGAAGATTTACAAACCGTGCCCGGGTTTAATCTCCAATACTATAACATCTATACAAACAAAACAACAGTAACCATCCCAAAAAAATACATGTTTACACAAGTCAGTCTCAGCTATGAGAGATTCACATTCACAGCCTGGATGACAATCTTAACAATAGATTTTCAGATTTAATTTTTTATTCACCGAGAACACATTGACCCTTGACCCACAATACAATGTCATTACAATTCACAGGTAACCCAGAACACAATCAAGTCTATGTATATTTACGCGATCTAACCCAATAAACCTTTATCATTGATAATATTGGTCGCGAAAGCCTACGTGTTAAAGTCGATTTGTTTAACCAGGTGAGAACTCAAGAGACCAGGATGAGTCTCGGTTGCAAGAGTAATGATGATGCTGATTCTGTTGCTGATGATGATTCTGTTACTGCTGATAATGATTCTATTATTATTGATGTTACTGGTTCTACTCCTGATGCTGATTATGATTGAGCTACTGCTGTTGATGCTGTTGCTCCTGTTATTAATTCTGCTGCTGATGATACTTCTGCTGATGATCGAGTCGAGTTAAATTTAACGAGGTGAGAACTCAGGAGATCAGGATGAGTCTCATTGACAAGAGTGACCTGGGTCACAAAAATGAAAAAAGCTAAACAAGCCAAAATCATGCCAGCAATGAAGCAAATATAAATCTCACCCACAGCCCAGAGCACAATGCGATTAGCGTTCACACAAGTACACAACTGGTACGATATAATCAATGCGTCTCAAATCATCTAAGCGATGCTAAACAGCCTGAGACTCGAGGTTGGGTTCACACCGTATTGGTGTCTCACGTTAAGGAGGGACGCCGTTGTGGCTAGGATATGTTAACTCCCTCGCCTGGTATGCAAGAGGTCATCGGTTGGATTCCGACCCTAACAGTTGCTGGAAATTTGGAGTTTGTGTTGTCTCTATCCCTGTAATAACACACAGTGTCTTTGTGTTATTAATGCGTGTTGAGACAATGTTAGTCGTGTCGTATTGTAAGGTAGATCCTCACTCTAGATATATATATCAGGCGCTTAATATCTTTAACCCACTTCAAAGTCAAAACACAGTTCCCATTTTTGTCAGCAGAAGCGTTATCCCATGAATCGAAGGTTGTGGCTTCAGGCCCAAGTCTTAGAGCAGATAAATAAAATATTAATCAAAACAAATCTTTACGAATATTGGTGGTGAAAGACCTCCTACTTCTACTAGGTATTAAAATGGCTTATATCTCTCTCTATGCCCTGTAAAATAAAACTAGTTTGGGTGGGGGGAGGAGGGGGTCACTCGACCCCAGGTTATAACAACAATGTTTTGGCCCAGCGACGCTCAGCACACACCACGAGTAGTCCCCCCCTAGTGATGCCATCCCATTCCCACCCCGGGTTTATCGCCCAACGAGCGAGTAACCGCGAGGGGGACGGCGCGCGTCACCCCGCAGCGTCACGTGACGCGTGTTCCCAGCACGCCCGCGGTGGAGCTCCGCCCTCTCGGCGTTGAGCGCCACGCGGCGCGCGGTGCGAGGGACGATGACGTCAGAGAGAAGCTTGGCTCCCCCCGCCCTCCCCCACCAGTGCGCTAACCACTGCACCACCACTCCACCCCACACTACACACATAGATACCCCCTATAGCCTTAAAATACCCGCCTTTGTATCCCCAGGGGCGATATTTACTGATCGCACCAGGTACTCATTTGAGGCTGAGTCGACCTAGGGGAGACCCAAGACCGATTCAGATAATAGTTATCAATGGTGTTGGTAAACCGGTCATGGGCCTCCCCTAGGTCGTCTCAGCCTCAAATAAGTACCTGGTATAATGTGTAAATATCGCCACTTGGGAAACAAAGGTGGCCAGGCGTGATGGTGGCCACCCACACCCTCGTGTGAAGTACCGGCCTTTATAGCCGCTCACTTACAGCACTTGCCCGTACAGTCTGTTAAGGCTATACGGGGGATATTTGTCTTTGTATCTGTGTATCTGTGTGTATGTATCTGTGAGTGTATGTGTGTGTATGTACATGTGTCTATGTGTTTGTGTGTCTGTGTGTTTGTATGTATGTGAGTGTGTTTGTCGATCTGTGTGTGTGTCTATGTAGTCTTAACAGACTGTTGGGGAAAGGGCTGTTAGTAGCAAGTAGCAGAGACTGTGAAAGGTTGTCACTCTTGCACACGAGGGGGTGGGTGGCCAGCACCAAACCAAAAACACACACAAAGACACACACATAGACAAAGGTATACAGACCAACCCACGAACCCAAAGAAAATTATCCCCGTGTAGCCTTAACAGACTGTAGGAGCAAGTGCTGTTTGCTAGTAGCACCTATGAAGTCCGGCACTGTGGCACACGAGGGGGTCGGTGACCAGCACCACGCCCGACCCGCCTTTGTCTCCCCAGTGGCGATGTTTGCACATCGCAGCAGGTACTCATTTGAGGCTCAGTCGACCTAGGGGAGAGCCTGGTCGACTCAGCCTGAAAAATAGTTCCTGGTACGGTGTGTAAACATCACCACTGGGGAGACAAAGGCGGCCGGGCGTGGTGTTGGCCACCCACCCCCTCGTGTGCCGTGCCGGCCTTCATAGGGGCCGTCCATAAATGACGTCACGCGATTTTTGACCCCCCCCCCCCTTCGTCACACGGCGTCACAAAAAGTCAGACCCCCCTCTCAAATATGACCTCACAAAGCTCTGCCCCACCCCCCACCCCAAAAAAAATGCTTCAAATCGCTTTAAACTATTGTCATTGTAGTGCGTATTTAATGTGGCGCTGCACTCTGATGTTGTAGGAGAAAACATTTATAAAAAAAAGTCTTTAACTAAGTAGAACGTGTTGTCTATATTTATTTAAAGTTACTCATTTTTACGTGACGTCACAGTTCTCAAACACCCCCCCCCCCCCCATCGTCACAAATATTTGCCCCCCCCCCCCATGTGCGTGACGTCATTCATGGACGGCCCCATAGGTGCTCGCTAACAGCACTTGCCCCAACAGCCTGTGAAGGCTACACGGGGGATCTGTGTCTTTGTGTGCGCGAGTCTGTGCGTTGTGCCCGTTTCTCTGCGCTGCTCACACTCCGTGCTCTCAGCACGCACGACTCAGATCCAGAATCCTCACTGAGTTACCATCATCACCATCCACCCACAGTGCGGGGTAGAGCGGTTGACTAAACGAGTGGTGGACGGAGTGCAGCAGCTCCATGGAGTCGGCGCGGTAGAACGACAGCAGCCCCGCCTCCCAGTGCAGGTGACACCCGACTCTCCGGGGAGGATCCCTCACCGGCACTGAGGTCGCTACACCACCATGCCACACTGAGCAGCTGTTGTTATCTTTATATAAAACCCAGGATGAGTCGTTCTGTCCCAGCCCGCACTCGTCACCACTCCCTTTCCGTGCGATCGTCCCGTACGCGACTCCAACCGCACAGCCCCGCGCCGCACCCCCCACGTCCACCTCCCAGTAGTGCTGACCCGACGAGAAGCTCTCGGAGCACAGGGCTTGTTGCCAGGCATCAAAGCGGTGCGGGTGATCGGGGCGACCCTGGGAGACAGCGGTCAGCGTCACCGTCCTGAGGTCCGAGGAAATCTGGAGGTAGTTGTAGGCCGAGTTTGTGTCGACAGTCGGTGAGCGTCCGTCTGCAGTAACGACAATCACAGTAGCCGTGTAACAACAGCACCACTATAACAACAGCACTCGTGCACTAACACGCACGTGCACTGCAATAGAGCAATTCATAATGAGCATTGTTATACACCGTTGTAATGCGTAGCTATCGGTGTGATGACATGTAACGGGCACTTTGTAAATCCGCTGCTGGATGAGGGCCTCCCCACACCGTGCGGGTCGCGGGGGACATTTGACCATACTTCACCACGCCGGTCACCGCGTGTTGGCGAAGGCAGGTGGCGCAGCTGGCGAGAGCACAGAAGTACAGTACAGCGGTGCGTTTGTCTGCCCCGTCATCTACATTTTTAAAAGTCGAGCTTCAGTTCAATATTCACTGTGTAATGGATGTACAACATGTGATGATACCATCAAAATGTGAACTGCTCTATATATTCTAATGCAAGGATGAGAACTTAACAGATATGAATTGCTTCCAACATGTATTTATTTAAAGAAATTTATAGAAATAAAACGATCAAACATAGAGCAATTGTTAAGTTAAATAAATAAAGTTATATTAATAACAAATATATAAACAACTCCAATAAGAAAGTAATAGGACTTTTCAAATCGCAAAAAAATCGCAGCCTTTGCGATTTGCTAATCGCATTGTCTCAAATTGCGACTTCGATTTGGAATCGATTCATCGTTCAGCCCCACTGTGCGGAAGTGCCCGTGGGAGGCAGTGGATCACAGCAGCAGCGGCAACGTGGATATCAACACCGCCGCAGCGTCTCTGTGTGTGTACAACAAACACAAACATCTCCCGTGTGTCACCTTTCACAGACTGTAGGGGCAAGTGGTGTTGGTGAGCACCTGTGAAGGCCGACACGGCACACGAGGTGGGTGTGATAGTGTAGTGATGTACACTCGTGTGTGTGATAGTGTAGTGATGTACACTCGTGTGTGCGATAGTGTAGTGATGTACACTCGTGTGTGTGTGTGTGATGGTGTAGTGATGTACACTCGTGTGTGTGTGTGTGTGATAGTGTAGTGATGTACACTATGTGTGTGTGTGATAGTGTAGTGATGTACACTCGTGTGTGTGTGATAGTGTAGTGATGTACACTCGTGTGTGTGTGTGTGTGATAGTGTAGTGATGTAAACTCGTGTGTGTGTGTGGTAGTGTAGTGATGTACACTCGTGTGTGTGATAGTGTAGTGATGTACACTCGTGTGTGTGTGTGTGATAGTGTAGTGATGTACACTCGTGTGTGTGTGTGTGATAGTGTAGTGATGTACACTCGTGTGTGTGATAGTGTAGTGATGTACACTCGTGTGTGTGATAGTGTAGTGATGTACACTCGTGTGTGTGATAGTGTAGTGATGTACACTCGTGTGTGTGTGTGTGTGTGATATACACTCGTGTGTGTGTGTGATAGTGTAGTGATGTACACTCGTGTGTGTGTGTGTGATAGTGTAGTGATGTACACTCGTGTGTTTGTGTGGTAGTGTAGTGATGTACACTCGTGTGTGTGTGTGATAGTGTAGTGATGTACACTATGTGTGTGTGATAGTGTAGTGATGTACACTCGTGTGTGTGTGTGTGTGATAGTGTAGTGATGTACACTCGTGTGTGTGTGTGTGATAGTGTAGTGATGTACACTGTGTGTGTGTGTAATAGTGTAGTGATGTACACTCGTGTGTGTGTGATAGTGTAGTGATGTACACTCTGTGTGTGTGTGATGGTGTAGTGATGTACACTCGTGTGTGTGTTAGTGTAGTGATGTACACTCGTGTGTGTGTGTGATAGTGTAGTGATGTACACTCGTGTGTGTGTGTGTGTGATAGTGTAGTGATGTACACTCGTGTGTGTGTGTGTGATAGTGTAGTGATGCACACTCGTGTGTGTGTGTGATAGTGTAGTGATGTACACTCTGTGTGTGTGTGATAGTGTAGTGATGTACACTCGTGTGTGTGTGATAGTGTAGTGATGTACACTCGTGTGTGTGTGATAGTGTAGTGATGTACACTGTGTGTGTGTGATAGTTTAGTGATGTACACTCGTGTGTGTGTGTGTGTGATAGTGTAGTGATGTATACTCGTGTGTGTGTGTGATAGTGTAGTGATGTACAGTCGTGTGTGTGATAGTGTAGTGATGTACACTCGTGTGTGTGTGGTAGTGTAGTGATGTACACTGTGTGTGTGTGTGTGTGATAGTTTAGTGATGTACACTCGTGTGTGTGTGTGTGATAGTGTAGTGATGTATACTCGTGTGTGTGTGTGTGATGGTGTAGTGATGTACACTCGTGTGTGTGTGATAGTGTAGTGATGTACACTCGTGTGTGTGTGTGTGTGTGATAGTGTAGTGATGTACACTCGTGTGTGTGTGATAGTGTAGTGATGTACACTCGTGTGTGTGTGTGATAGTGTAGTGATGTACACTCGTGTGTGTGTGATAGTGTAGTGATGTACACTGTGTGTGTGTGTGATAGTGTAGTGATGTACACTCGTGTGTGTGTGTGATAGTGTAGTGATGTACACTCGTGTGTGTGTGTGTGTGTGGTGTAGTGATGTACACTCGTGTGTGTGTGTGTGGTGTAGTGATGTACACTCGTGTGTGTGTGTGTGTGATAGTGTAGTGATGTACACTCGTGTGTGTGTGTGGTGTAGTGATGTACACTCGTGTGTGTGTGTGATAGTGTAGTGATGTACACTCGTGTGTGTGTGTGTGATAGTGTAGTGATGCACACTCGTGTGTGTGTGTGGTGTAGTGATGTACACTCGTGTGTGTGTGTGGTGTAGTGATGTACACTCGTGTGTGTGTGAGATAGTGTAGTGATGTACACTCGTGTGTGTGTGATAGTGTAGTGATTTACACTCGTGTGTGTGTGAGATAGTGTAGTGATGTACACTCGTGTGTGTGTGATAGTGTAGTGATTTACACTCGTGTGTGTGTGATAGTGTAGTGATGTACACTCGTGTGTGTGTGTGATAGTGTAGTGATGTACACTCGTGTGTGTGTGTGATAGTGTAGTGATGTACATTCGTGTGTGTGTGATAGTGTAGTGATGTACACTCGTGTGTGTGTGATAGTGTAGTGATGTACACTCGTGTGTGTGTAATAGTGTAGTGATGTACACTCGTGTGTGTGTAATAGTGTAGTGATGTACATCTTCTTAGGTTTTTTTCGGTAAAGTCACGTAGGTAAAACATCAAAATGAATGAAAATAAAATAAAATAAAAAATCACGACGTTTCGGAGGCAACACAAGTCTCCGTCATCAGGTGGGACCGTCACAGCCAGATTAGCTGCATCAAGTGAGGCAATGATTCAAGATGTAATCCCTTAAAAGCGAGTTGAGGGGGGGAGGAGAGGGAGGGGGGAGCTCATCAGACTATGGTAGCCAATGAATGGAACGTATCGGGAGGGAGGGGGGGCGAGGCCAAAAGGGTGGGCGACGGCGTGCAAGCGATTGTGCGCAAGCGGCTAATTACTGCACACGCCAACACAATGGAGCGATTATGCGCAAGCGGCCAACTGCCACACACGCCAACACAATGGGTAGAGAGGGGGAGGGAAGCTCTAATACACATGATAGACAAAAGAACGAAAATGCCCATGTTAATACCAATGCTGGCTGAACAATGAAGAGAGTACTGTTAAAAAATAACTGGGGATGTTAACACTCGGTAAAGTAAAGTAAAATAGTGCCTGTCAGATAAGATGGTCCAAAAAATTGTAATTAAGTCTTTTTTGCGTGGTTGATAACATCTTTCCAATGATTACTAAGTTTGTACCCATCATCACGGTTGAAATTATGTCTGTGTTTGTATATTTGTATGGCTTCGTGTACAAACCTTTGATGGTAGCCGGGAGGTTTGCAGAGAACCTTGGTCTCGGAAAAGACAATTTCATGAGAGCCCACCGAGTTGTAGCAATGATCGGCAACGGCAGAAAAATCAGTTCTGCCGTGTTTCAGATCTGACTTGTGCTCGCGGACACGATCAGAAACATGACGTTTCGTTTCTCCAATGTAGCAATCACCACAAATGCAACTCAATTTGTAGACTCCAGGATACTGTAAGTCAGGAACGACATCCTTCACAGATGGAATCAGATCACGGATTTTATGCACTGTACTGAATCGGACTTGGATCTAATGTTTGTTTAGAATTTTGGAGATCTTTTTGGTCACGCCAGCTATGTATGGTAACGTGATGGTTTTGGTCGGAGTTTCATGTGGCTGTTTCTGTGTGGTGGGAGAGACAGCTTGGCTGATAGTACGGTCAGAGTATCCGTTCATCCTGAGGGCCCGATGTACATGTCTTAATTCACCAGTCAGGTGGTGTTTGTCAGAAATGCCATGGGCTCTGTGGTATAGCGTTTTGATGAGAGAATTCTTTTGAGATGGGTGGTGGTGGGAATCCGGTTTCAAGTAGGAATCTGTGTGGGTGGCTTTTCTGTAGACAGAATGTCCCAAGGATCCGTCAGGCCTCCTCTCAAACAGAATATCCAAGAATGGTAGTTTACCGTCTTTCTCCACTTCCATGGTGAATCTGATGGATGGGTGTCTGGAATTGATGTGGTCCAAGAAGTGGTTCAATGCTGGGAGGCCATGTGGCCAGATGACGAAAGTGTCATCCACATACCTCTTCCACAGGGAAGGACGTAGGGTGGATGTCTGGATGGCGTCTGATTCAAACTTTTCCATGAACATGTTGGCTATAACTGGTGACAAAGGGGAGCCCATAGGGGTACCCTCATTCTGTTTGTAGAAGGTGCCATTCCAGGTAAAATAGGTGTTGGTGAGGCAATGCCTAACCAGCGCAGGTGCATCAGAATTCAATCCATGTTGGACTAAGTCCTCAATTATTGTTAGGGTGTCCGGTACTGGGACTTTGGTAAACAAAGATACTACATCAAAGCTGACGAGGATGTCATCAGGAGATAGTACCATGTCCTTAACCATAGAGACTAATTGGGTTGAGTTGAGTACTGCCGAAGAGGTCTTGCCTGTGAAAGGGAGCAGAGTATCTGATAGAAAACGGGCTAGTTTGTACGTAGGAGAGTTTATCGTCGACACAATGGGTCGTAGCGGGGTGCCTTCCTTATGGATTTTGGGAAGACCATAGAGTCTGGGAGGTCTTGCAGCCGATGGTTTTAGAGAGGGACGTTTTCTTGGTTCGATTAGGGAAGTCGAACTCGTGATGATACTGTTGGTTTTCGTCGTTAGGCTTTTAGTGGGATCGTTTTTAATTTTGGAGTAACTCCCATCATTAAGAAGGTCCAGGATTTTGTTGTTGTATGAATCTTTATCCATGATGACCGTAGCATTGCCCTTGTCTGCCGAGAGGATGACTATATCATCTCATTTTTTTAGGTCTGCGAGTTCAGAGCGTTCGTTTTTGCTGATGTTACTAGTGGGTTTCTTAGCATTCTTAAGAATCGTAGCTATTTCAGCTCTTGCTACATCCGCATGGATGTGTCCTATGCCTCTGAGGGCTACATCAATCTGGGAAATCATATCCTCTACTGGTATATATTCAGGGGTGACGGCGAAATTTAGTCCCTTGGCCAGTACCGTTTTTAGAGTGTCAGAAATTGGGATGTTACTCTGATTAATCACGGTCTTGTTAACATCCAGCTTTGCGATGTGTAGCTCTGGTTTCTTCTTAGATAGGAGGTTGAATTTGGAAATCAGATTAGCTTTGCATTTGGCTGACATTGAGTCAGCAGAAGCAGAAGTCATGTTATCAACGTGGTTCCAATCAGAAGGTGACATTTTTTGTGTTAACATTAAATGTGTTTGTAAGAGAGTCTTGTCTAAATTATCGAGTTCAGATCGGAGTAACCTTATTCTCTCCGAGATTAGTGATAGGCTGGCTTTAAATAAGATCTGTTTGGAGTTCGGTGAGGACACAGCAGCGGATGTGAGTGTGAAAGCGATGGGTATTACCTTGTTATCTCGGCATCTCTTGAGGAAGGCCAGCGTCTCGAGAAGCTGTGACTTCTTGTCTCTTTGTCTGTTAAAAACTCTAACAGATAGGTGGAATTCCTCCCCGTAGAGGGCATTAATTCTAGATTTGAAGCTTTCGTGACTGCAAGGAATCATCTTCTTAGGTTTTTTCGGTAAAGTCACGTAGGTAAAACATCAAAATGAATGAAAATAAAATAAAAAATCACGACGTTTCGGAGGCAACACAAGTCTCCGTCATCAGGTGGGACCGTCACAGCCAGATTAGCTGCATCAAGTGAGGCAATGATTCAAGATGTAATCCCTTAAAAGCGAGTTGAGGGGGGGAGCAGAGGGAGGGGGGAGCTCATCAGACTATGGTAGCCAATGAATGGAACGTATCGGGAGAGAGGGGGGGCGAGGCCAAAAGGGTGGGCGACGGCGTGCAAGCGATTGTGCGCAAGCGGCTAATTACTGCACACGCCAACACAATGGAGCGATTATGCGCAAGCGGCCAACTGCCGGACACGCCAACACAATGGGCAGAGAGGGGGAGGGAAGCTCTAATACACATGATAGACAAAAGAACGAAAATGCCCATGTTAATACCAATGCTGGCTGAACAATGAAGAGAGTACTGTTAAAAAATAACTGGGGATGTTAACACTCGGTAAAGTAAAGTAAAATAGTGCCTGTCAGATAAGATGGTCCAAAAAATTGTAATTAAGTCTTTTTTGCGTGGTTGATAACATCTTTCCAATGATTACTAAGTTTGTACCCATCATCACGGTTGAAATTATGTCTGTGTTTGTATATTTGTATGGCTTCGTGTACAAACCTTTGATGGTAGCCGGGAGGTTTGCAGAGAACCTTGGTCTCGGAAAAGACAATTTCATGAGAGCCCACCGAGTTGTAGCAATGATCGGCAACGGCAGAAGAATCAGTTCTGCCGTGTTTCAGATCTGACTTGTGCTCGCGGACACGATCAGAAACATGACGTTTCGTTTCTCCAATGTAGCAATCACCACAAATGCAACTCAATTTGTAGACTCCAGGATACTGTAAGTCAGGAACGACATCCTTCACAGATGGAATCAGATCACGGATTTTATGCACTGTACTGAATCGGACTTGGATCTTATGTTTGTTTAGAATTTTGGAGATCTTTTTGGTCACGCCAGCTATGTATGGTAACGTGATGGTTTTGGTCGGAGTTTCATGTGGCTGTTTCTGTGTGGTGGGAGAGACAGCTTGGCTGATAGTACGGTCAGAGTATCCGTTCATCCTGAAGGCCCGATGTACATGTCTTAATTCACCAGTCAGGTGGTGTTTGTCAGAAATGCCATGGGCTCTGTGGTATAGCGTTTTGATGAGAGAATTCTTTTGAGATGGGTGGTGGTGGGAATCCTGTTTCAAGTAGGAATCTGTGTGGGTGGCTTTTCTGTAGACAGAATGTCCCAAGGATCCGTCAGGCCTCCTCTCAAACAGAATATCCAAGAATGGTAGTTTACCGTCTTTCTCCACTTCCATGGTGAATCTGATGGATGGGTGTCTGGAATTGATGTGGTCCAAGAAGTGGTTCAATGCTGGGAGGCCATGTGGCCAGATGACGAAAGTGTCATCCACATACCTCTTCCACAGGGAAGGACGTAGGGTGATGTCTGGATGGCGTCTGATTCAAACTTTTCCATGAACATGTTGGCTATAACTGGTGACAAAGGGGAGCCCATAGGGGTACCCTCATTCTGTTTGTAGAAGGTGCCATTCCAGGTAAAATAGGTGTTGGTGAGGCAATGCCTAACCAGCGCAGGTGCATCAGAATTCAATCCATGTTGGACTAAATCCTCAATTATTGTTAGGGTGTCCGGTACTGGGATTTTGGTAAACAAAGATACTACATCAAAGCTGACGAGGATGTCATCAGGAGATAGTACCATGTCCTTAACCATAGAGACTAATTGGGTTGAGTTGAGTACTGCCGAAGAGGTCTTGCCTGTGAAAGGGAGCAGAGTATCTGATAGAAAACGGGCTAGTTTGTACGTAGGAGAGTTTATCGTCGACACAATGGGTCGAAGCTGGGTGCCTTCCTTATGGATTTTGGGAAGACCATAGAGTCTGGGAGGTCTTGCAGCCGATGGTTTTAGAGAGGGACGTTTGCTTGGTTCGATTAGGGAAGTCGAACTCGTGATGATACTGTTGGTTTTCGTCATTAGGCTTTTAGTGGGATCGTTTTTAATTTTGGAGTAACTCCCATCATTAAGAAGGTCCAGGATTTTGTTGTTGTATGAATCTTTATCCATGATGACCGTAGCATTGCCCTTGTCTGCCGAGAGGATGACTATATCATCTCTCTTTTTTAGGTCTGCGAGTTCAGAGCATTGGTATTAACATGGGCATTTTCGTTCTTTTGTCTATCATGTGTATTAGAGCTTCCCTCCCCCTCTCTGCCCATTGTGTTGGCGTGTGCGGCAGTTGGCCGCTTGTGCATAATCGCTCCATTGTGTTGGCGTGTGCAGTAATTAGCCGCTTGCGCACAATCGCTTGCACGCCGTCGCCCACCCTTTTGGCCTCGCCCCCCCTCCCTCCCGATACGTTCCATTCATTGGCTACCATAGTCTGATGAGCTCCCCCCTCCCTCTCCTCCCCCCCTCAACTCGCTTTTAAGGGATTACATCTTGAATCATTGCCTCACTTGATGCAGCTAATCTGGCTGTGACGGTCCCACCTGATGACGGAGACTTGTGTTGCCTCCGAAACGTCGTGATTTTTTATTTTATTTGATTTTATTTTCATTCATTTTGATGTTTTACCTATGTGACTTTACCGAAAAAACCTAAGAAGATGATTCCTTGCAGTCACGAAAGCTTCAAATCTAGAATTAATGCCCTCTACGGGGAGGAATTCCACCTATCTGTTAGAGTTTTTAACAGACAAAGAGACAAGAAGTCACAGCTTCTCGAGACGCTGGCCTTCCTCAAGAGATGCCGAGATAACAAGGTAATACCCATCGCTTTCACACTCACATCCGCTGCTGTGTCCTCACCGAACTCCAAACAGATCTTATTTAAAGCCAGCCTATCACTAATCTCGGAGAGAATAAGGTTACTCCGATCTGAACTCGATAATTTAGACAAGACTCTCTTACAAACACATTTAATGTTAACACAAAAAATGTCACCTTCTGATTGGAACCACGTTGATAACATGACTTCTGCTGACTCAATGTCAGCCAAATGCCAAGCTAACCTGATTTCCAAATTCAACCTCCTATCTAAGAAGAAACCAGAGCCACACATCGCAAAGCTGGATGTTAACAAGACCGTGATTAATCAGAGTAACATCCCAATTTCTGACACTCTAAAAACGGTACTGGCCAAGGGACTAAATTTCGCCGTCACCCCTAAATATATACCAGTAGAGGATATGATTTCCCAGATTGATATAGCCCTCAGAGGCATAGGACACATCCATGCGGATGTAGCAAGAGCTGAAATAGCTACGATTCTTAAGAATGCTAAGAAACATCAGCAAAAACGAACGCTCTGAACTCGCAGACCTAAAAAAGAGAGATGATATAGTCATCCTCTCGGCAGACAAGGGCAATGCTACGGTCATCATGGATAAAGATTCATACAACAACAAAATCCTGGACCTTCTTAATGATGGGAGTTACTCCAAAATTAAAAACGATCCCACTAAAAGCCTAACGACGAAAACCAACAGTATCATCACGAGTTCGACTTCCCTAATCGAACCAAGCAAACGCCCCTCTCTAAAACCATCGGCTGCAAGACCTCCCAGACTCTATGGTCTTCCCAAAATCCATAAGGAAGGCACCCCGCTACGACCCATTGTGTCGACGATAAACTCTCCTACGTACAAACTAGCCCGTTTTCTATCAGATACTCTGCTCCCTTTCACAGGCAAGACCTCTTCGGCAGTACTCAACTCAACCCAATTAGTCTCTATGGTTAAGGACATGGTACTATCTCCTGATGACATCCTCGTCAGCTTTGATGTAGTATCTTTGTTTACCAAAGTCCCAGTACCGGACACCCTAACAATAATTGAGGACTTAGTCCAACATGGATTGAATTCTGATGCACCTGCGCTGGTTAGGCATTGCCTCACCAACACCTATTTTACCTGGAATGGCACCTTCTACAAACAGAATGAGGGTACCCCTATGGGCTCCCCTTTGTCACCAGTTATAGCCAACATGTTCATGGAAAAGTTTGAATCAGACGCCATCCAGACATCCACCCTACGTCCTTCCCTGTGGAAGAGGTATGTGGATGACACTTTCGTCATCTGGCCACATGGCCTCCCAGCATTGAACCACTTCTTGGACCACATCAATTCCAGACACCCATCCATCAGATTCACCATGGAAGTGGAGAAAGACGGTAAACTACCATTCTTGGATATTCTGTTTGAGAGGAGGCCTGACGGATCCTTGGGACATTCTGTCTACAGAAAAGCCACCCACACAGATTCCTACTTGAAACCGGATTCCCACCACCACCCATCTCAAAAGAATTCTCTCATCAAAACGCTATACCACAGAGCCCATGGCATTTCTGACAAACACCACCTGACTGGTGAATTAAGACATGTACATCGGGCCCTCAGGATGAACGGATACTCTGACCGTACTATCAGCCAAGCTGTCTCTCCCACCACACAGAAACAGCCACATGAAACTCCGACCAAAACCATCACGTTACCATACATAGCTGGCGTGACCAAAAAGATCTCCAAAATTCTAAACAAACATAAGATCCAAGTCCGATTCAGTACAGTGCATAAAATCCGTGATCTGATTCCATCTGTGAAGGATGTCGTTCCTGACTTACAGTATCCTGGAGTCTACAAATTGAGTTGCATTTGTGGTGATCGCTACATTGGAGAAACGAAACGTCATGTTTCTGATCGTGTCCGCGAGCACAAGTCAGATCTGAAACACGGCAGAACTGATTCTTCTGCCGTTGCCGATCATTGCTACAACTCGGTGGGCTCTCATGCAATTGTCTTTTCCGAGACCAAGGTTCTCTGCAAACCTCCCGGCTACCATCAAAGGTTTGTACACGAAGCCATACAAATATACAAACACAGACATAATTTCAACCGTGATGATGGGTACAAACTTAGTAATCATTGGAAAGATGTTATCAACCACGCAAAAAAGACTTAATTACAATTTTTTGGACCATCTTATCTGACAGGCACTATTTTACTTTACTTTACCGAGTGTTAACATCCCCAGTTATTTTTTAACAGTACTCTCTTCATTGTTCAGCCAGCATTGGTATTAACATGGGCATTTTCGTTCTTTTGTCTATCATGTGTATTAGAGCTTCCCTCCCCCTCTCTGCCCATTGTGTTGGCGTGTGCGGCAGTTGGCCGCTTGCGCACAATCGCTTGCACGCCGTCGCCCACCCTTTTGGCCTCGCCCCCCCTCCCTCCCGATACGTTCCATTCATTGGCTACCATAGTCTGATGAGCTCCCCCCTCCCTCTCCTCCCCCCCTCAACTCGCTTTTAAGGGATTACATCTTGAATCATTGCCTCACTTGATGCAGCTAATCTGGCTGTGACGGTCCCACCTGATGACGGAGACTTGTGTTGCCTCCGAAACGTCGTGATTTTTGATTTTATTTTATTTTATTTTTATTCATTTTGATGTTTTACCTACGTGACTTTACCGAAAAAACCTAAGAAGATGATTCCTTGCAGTCACGAAAGCTTCAAATCTAGAATTAGTGATGTACACTCGTGTGTGTGTGTGTGTGTGATAGTGTAGTGATGTACATTCGTGTGTGTGTGATAGTGTAGTGATGTACACTCGTGTGTGTGTGTGATAGTGTAGTGATGTACACTCGTGTGTGTGACAGTGTAGTGATGTATACTCGTGTGTGTGTGATAGTGTAGTGATGTACACTCGTGTGTGTGTGTGTGTGGTGTAGTGATGTACACTCGTGTGTGTGTGATAGTGTAGTGATGTACACTCGTGTGTGTGTGAGATAGTGTAGTGATGTACACTCGTGTGTGTGTGTGTGTGATAGTGTAGTGATGTACACTCATGTGTGTGATAGTGTAGTGATGTACACTCGTGTGTGTGTGTGTGATAGTGTAATGATGTACACTCGTGTGTGTGTGTGTGTGTGTGATAGTGTAGTGATGTACACTCGTGTGTGTGTGTCATAGTGTAGTGATGTACACTCGTGTGTGTGTGTGATAGTGTAGTGATGTACACTCGTGTGTGTGTGTGTCATAGTGTAGTGATGTACACTCGTGTGTGTGTGTGATAGTGTAGTGATGTACACTCGTGTGTGTGTGTCATAGTGTAGTGATGTACACTCGTGTGTGTGTGTGTGATAGTGTAGTGATGTACACTCGTGTGTGTGTGTGATAGTGTAGTGATGTACACTCGTGTGTGTGTGTGATAGTGTAGTGATGTACACTCGTGTGTGTGTGATAGTGTAGTGATGTACACTCGTGTGTGTATGATAGTGTAGTGATGTACACTCGTGTGTGTGTGTGTGATATTGTAGTGATGTACACTCGTGTGTGTGTGATAGTGTAGTGATGCCCACTCGTCTGTGTGTGTGATAGTGTATGTACACTGTGTGTGTGTGATAGTTTAGTGATGTCCACTCGTGTGTGTGATAGTGTAGTGATGTACACTCGTGTGTGTGTGTGATAGTGTATGTACACTGTGTGTGTGTGATAGTGTAGTGATGTACACTCGTGTGTGTGATAGTGTAGTGATGTACACTCGTGTGTGTGTGTGATAGTGTAGTGATGTACACTCGTGTGTGTGAGATAGTGTAGTGATGTACACTCGTGTGTGTCTGTGCGTGAGATAGTGTAGTGATGTACACTCGTGTGTGTGTGTGTGATAGTGTAGTGATGTACACTCGTGTGTGTCTGTGCGTGAGATAGTGTAGTGATGTACACTCGTGTGTGTGTGTGATCGTGTAGTGATGTACACTCGTGTGTGTGTGTGATAGTGTAGTGATGTACACTCGTGTGTGTGTGAGATAGTGTAGTGATGTACACTCGTGTGTGTGATAGTGTAGTGATGTACACTCGTGTGTGTGATAGTGTAGTGATGTACACTCGTGTGTGTGATAGTGTAGTGATGTACACTCGTGTGTGTGTTATAGTGTCGTGATGTACACTCGTGTGTGTGTGATGGTGTAGTGATGTACACGTGTGTGTGTGATAGTGTAGTGATGTACACTGTGTGTGTGAGATAGTGTAGTGATGACTGCGGTGTGTAGTAAACATCGCCACTGGGGACAAAGGCGGTCGGGCGTGGTGCTGGCCACCCACCCCTTCATTAGGAGCTCGCTAACAGCACTTGCCCCAACAGTCTGTTAAGGCCATACGAGGGGTCTTTGTCTATCAACTTATTGGTATTTATTGATACGTATTCTTTTGTAATTAACTTGTTGTTGCCCGTGTAGTGATTTAGGGTATGCCTTGGTCTGGCTGTCGAATAAACACTAAAGTTTCCTTTGATTCTGAGAGCTTCAGGCTGTAACACTGAACCCTAAGAATCCTCAAGGCATCTGAGTCTGGACCTTTCAGCCTCAAGTACAGTACTCTAATAATGAAATCCTAAAAATCTTTGGCATAATAGCGTGTGTGTAAAATACACTCACACGCAGGATAGCAACAGCTTCCTGACTCGATCGTACACACACGTGTGGTGTTATTAGAGCCCATGTAAGAGTGATGTACACTCGTGTGTATGCAGTGCCGGATTATCCTAGTAGCAAAAGTAGCTACAAATGCTACGGGCCCGGGCACTTTCGAGGGCCTCGCGCTAAATGCTTTCAAGCTGTCAATTCTGCTTCAGTGATTCTGCACTTGCTCTATTACTATAGTACTCTACTACCCTTAAACTTTTATGAACGACTGGGTGTTTAAGGTTAGCGATTTGTCGTTTTATCTGGCTGTATAGGAAATGAAAAGATTAAAATTACTTTACTATGCAAGTTAGACATATGTATTTTAATTTTTACGTGTATATTTTTTATTTAGAGACTCTTTATAACATATGCTACAGGCTCCGCACTAGCTTAATCCGGCACGGCACACGTGTGGTGCGAATAGAGGCAATGTAAGAGTGATGTACACTCATCTGTGTTTGTGTGTGTGCTATATATTAATGTATAGGTATATTGATACATGTTTTATTGTAATTACCTTTTTGCCTGTGTAGTGCTTTGCATGGCCAACCAAGCTTAAGCGTTGGTCTGGCTTTCTGATAAAAATCTGAATATTAACACAGAATCCTGAAGGTGCCTTTGATTCTGTGTGAGTTTCAGGCATTAACCATAAACCCCAAGAATATTTAAGGTGTCTTGAGTCTGGATCTCCCAGCCTCAAGATAAGCTACGAATGGACGCATCTGTTACATTGGAATGGACACTTCACCCATTCCTTATTCATCATTTCTAAATGAATCAGAATGTTCACGATTTTACTGAGAGGCTCTCATCCCTTATCAATTTCTCGTGTGATAACACGTCATATAACAGCCACACTCGACCTCTATGAGCAAGTGTGGGGGAGAGCAGGTGGGAGTGCTATTGGACATCTGAACTTGACAATGAAAAGCAGCATAGCGTGTGTCCAATCAGGGAAAGTTTTCAATCAGTGGAGTGGCACCTATTGTGTTAAATTGTTCAGATACATAAACACTGACAAATTCTGACAAATCTTCCGATAAGCACAGTTGGCTCAGTATTTTGCAAAATAATTTTAACATATATACACACATACATAGTGACTCACAGACACCCAGCCGCATATAGACCCGCAGAGACTCATCGATTAGCACGGTTGGCTACGTACAGTGCAAAACAAGTTCAACATGCATACATATGTAGAGGAGTAGTATGGAGACGTGACGTCATGCGCGCGGTGAGGCGCGATTATGTCATGTCACCTCGGGGTACTTAAGGGGGATCGGGTTGACGTAAGCGGGGTCATTGTTGGAGCCCGGGATGGAGAGTGTCTGAAGAGATAGCCAGGGGTAGGGCTGAGAGAAGTCTGCAAGAGCCAGCTAGGTTTATGTGGAGTGCTGCTCTCCTCGGTCGGGCAGTGTTGGTTCAGCCCCCGTCCCAACTCGAGTGAGAGAACCAAGAGATAGCCAAGGCTAGCAGCAGATAGAGCCAGAGGTCCGCGTGAAGGGCCGAGTGTAGGGACACCTACCTCTGGTGTGTAGTGTTATCCCCTTGTGTTAATAAACTGGCGTAAGCCCTTACTAGCAATTCTGCCTCCCGAGTCTTCATACACCACACAACACATACAAATGACATTTAACAAAAGCTGAAAAGTGCGCAAATAAGGATGGAGAAGTACACACTTGTAATATAACTGACAGACAGAAACAGGAGCCCGTGCAGAAGGGAACACAGGCAAATTAGATAGCATAATATAAGCTACTAAGAAGACTACGTAAAAAAACTTGCATTCATCAATAAGAGTACCTTAAAAGTAAAAATATAGTCGTGAACGTGTATAAATATGCGTGTGCTCTGAATAATCTGTTGAGTTGTTTTGTTATTTGTGATTGTGCACCAATGCCGACATGGCGCCAGCATCACCAAACCATTTGGTAAGTAAAAAAAAAGTAGGGGTGCTAGAGAATGGCTTGATGCCGACATCACAAGAGATTAGTGCCCGAAAGATGTGGTCACTACTTGAGCATATTGGCACTACTGATAACAAGAGGAAAGTGGAAACAAATTACGAAATATGCAGTGGACACCTACTTCGGGCTATCTGCCAATGGATCGTGATGATGATTGAGTCAGAGACTCAGAGACTCAGTGATCCATAGAGACTCACAGATCCAGAGATGTATGGAGAGCTATAGATACTCCTTGAGACTCGTAGATACCAACTGAGACTCGTAAAGACCAATTAGGGATTCATAGACTCATAGAGGAAGACCTATCACAGAATGAGACAAGAGATTGGTGCCAGAAAGATGTGGCACTACTTGAGAATATTGGCACAAGACAGAGGAAAGTGGAAACAAATGACCAAATTTGCAGTGCTCAGGCGGGACACATCGCCAGAACGGACGAGGTCTGGTGGTCGACCCTAATGATGGAGTGGCAGCCAATGGTGAGTGCTTGCCCGAGAGATGGAGCGACGATGTGAGCGCATTAAGATAAAAGGTGCTCTAGATATGTAAAATGAGATGTGGAGTAGCTACATTATGACTTGTGGAGGCATTCATCCAGCAGTGGATAGATCATGAATGATGATGAGGGTGTTGATGTCATTACTCCCGTGCGACAGAAGCTGAGTTGTCTACGTTATTGAGCTCCACTCTACCTCCACCACTGATATCGATGCCCTCACCCCTGGTTGAGAGTTAATTGAGTGCCATGAGTTGTGAGGATTGGATGTGTTGTTCAGTAATTGGAGATTAAGCTAAGGCTAGACTCATCCCACTTGAGGACATTGGCTATCCTGGATAGGAGTTAGAAATGGGGCTTGAACCCAGGGCCCTGCTATTTGGGCTTGGCTGCTTCAACAGCACAGGCCTCCCCTTTACACTGAGCCAGGTTTGATGAACTCATTGGGGGAATGATGATAAATACCATCTGCCACAAGCAAAAACCAATATATGTCCTCATTTATTTGTGTGTTTCTATCCTTTGGTCTGTCTCCTTGGCACAGTAGGGGGCACAGGTGGTACATCGGCCAGTCATTTCAGTCAGTCGACCCATGGCACCTGGGTTTGTCCTGTGACCTGTCAGCGGGCGTTCGACACTTCACGTGCCCTTAACGTGCACATAGCCTGGCACTGGCACCGTGGTGAAGTAACCACCACTTAGTGACAAATGGTGGTTGCTGTTGTCTCATTCTATATGTCCGTGTATGACCTCTGATTAGCACGGTTGGCTCTGTACAGTGGAAAATAAGTTGAACATACAAACATACATACGTATATTGGCAGTGTGAATGTGAACTCACATGGTGCAGACAGCTTGAGCTTCTCAATGACTCCACTCAGCCAGCTCACGTCACCCAAAGTCAAGTCACTCGGAGGAGCGGGCGGTGGGGGGCGCTCAGTCCTAAGCACACGGGAAGAGAGGACGTCACACGAGCGCGTGTCAACACGTAAACAACAAACAGTGCAGACACAGCACTGATACAGCACAGGGTAGATGACTTTAGGCAGAATCCTGCAGGAGGTGGGCTAGGTAGTGTTTAAGTTTATTTAGATTTGTTACACGGTTGGTCGCGCTTAGCCAGTTGCCTGGCTATCTTACAAAGGAGATCCGTGGTGCGTTAGCACGGCAACAACGAAACAAAAACGTCAACGTTGCAGAGAACGAGTACAGGGTCCTTAAGGAATATTGCACAACTATGGACAGAGGAAGATGGATGCGTTTGAAGCACACAATAAATATATACACAGACACAGTGAGACAGGGAGAAGACACTGAAACACTTGCGCTCAGCCACTATGTTGCTAAACTCTGCAATAATACCCTCCCCCTGAATTTAGGTGGCAATAGCCATTCTTACGTAAAGATCTTATACAATGGACTCTGCCACCATGGGGTACAACTTAGATATGCAGTAGCAGAAACCAATATTAGTAGAGACCAACATAGGAGGTTGAACAAAGACATGGACACAGGAGACACACAAAGACCTAGCGAGAGAGAGAGAGACAGACAGACAGCCATGGGGATAGACACAGCAACACTCGCCGATACATTTCTGGGTTCTTCAAATCCCTCTCTTACTAACGCATTCACATGGTGAGCAAACCCAGCCTCAGCCTGTGTTCGTGCACTAAGGTACCTCTCTGTCTTCTTCATATGGCCCTGTGGAAGAAAAAAGGGACAGAGATTGATACATAATATAAGATAAATTTAACCATTGATAGACAGGAGTGATCAGAGTGTATTATTGTATTGATGTAAAACACGATGAGAATAGAAGGCAGGGGAAGAGCATTCATGGGATGGTGACCAAAAGGAGTAAATTGCGAGGGTATTGAAAGAGATCTTGGATAATAAACAACTTGTTGACAATGTGTTAATGTGATGAAGATGCACACAGAATCTGTCTTTGTGGGCAAGTCATTTCCTTTGTTATCAGTACGTGTGCTGTATGGATAACACGTTTTTCTTCTGATTCCGATGACGTATGTGTACGTCGTAACTTTATCAGCACCAAGGCTTCCACAATGCCATGCAGGAGGGCGTTTGGCACAGTTTGGCGCCCACAATCGCAGAGTGCGGTCGAGTCGCTACCGTTTTCTGCGGTGACTACAATGTGTTTTAAAACAAAGGCGCCATGCCTCTCTGAATAAAATGTATGCTAATTGCTTGCGTGTTCCGATATTAATTGGTGAACGGAACCCACACTGCAACTTGCAGACGTTAAGAGTATGGGAAAGGGTTAACCACCGTATGGTAGGACACTACATTTCTCTTTCTCCTTTCCTCACACTAAACGTCCTTGAAAATGTCTCACTTGGTCTCTATTTACAAGTTCGAAGGTGTCAGTAGCCAGTCACTTTTTGTTCCAAACCTTGGGGCCTGTGCTCGGCAACCGTGGTTGAACACACACACACATAGATGTGTTAATATACGTGAACCCTTTAGCCAGGAGTCTGAGGACTCTGTCAAACTGGGACACTCGCCTAGGCTCTGCGAGCACTCTACCTGCAGGAACGTGAGCGAGTCCCTCTCCTCCTGCAGAGCGTGCAGGCGCATGGCTGCTTCCTGGAGCTCGCTGATCTCGCGCTCGTAATGAGCGATGTTCTCCTCGATCTGGGACAGCAGCTCGCGCCCCTTCACGTCCACGCGGTCCAGAGCTGCCCTCTCGTCCTCATTCAGCGTCGCCCTCATGCGGGTGAACTCACCTGCGATGCGAACCTTGGTCTGGGCCATGGAATCCTGCAAAGGGCGTGTGATGGATTCTATCAATTAACTTTTTCAGAGCCCTATTACCAGGTGGGATAGTGGAGGTAGGTTTGCTACTTTTCCCACAGACTAAACCCAGGCATATTTAATAGTTGGCCCAGGTTTATCTAAACCATGCAGTATAGTGTAATGAAGTTCAAGCCAATACGACCACATTTCATTACAAATCAATTCCTGGTTTAACACGTAGGCTTTCGCGACCAATATCATCCATAAAAGATTTGTTTTGGGTTAGATCGCGTAGATATATAAATGTGTCGTTAAAACCCATCACCACCCGACACAGCCAACAAGTAAGGGTTGTCACGTAAACAGAACATGCCAATTCGTCACTAGTACAGCACACTGGTTTGTTGGAGAGCCAAGCCACAACATTTACAATCTGAGTATGACGTTTCGCCAGTAATTAAAACTAGCTTCATCAGGCGACAGCCAGCTTTGTGGAGAAGTCCACCTGTTTTGTTCCTTATATAGAGGCGTAGATGTGGTGACCACACTTCTGCGCTCTTGCGGTCATTCTGTGTATTGCACATCAGTGTGTTTATTTACTACCCTCCGAGTGTAAGTGGACCGGAGTGAGATGATGTGCCATCCGGCTGACACCTTAAAAGCTCTTTTCTTGACAAGTTTCCTGTGGAAGCTGTCCCTTCGTCTGGCAACGAACGTGGCTCCCGTTGAATTCTTCTTCGCAAAATTGTGGGTCACGTGGTCTTTCCTTATATAGAGTGCCTGGCTCTCCACGTCTAAGCTCCTCCCCCTCCTATAAATACTCTATACCCATATGGTGATCTCTCGCACACTTATTAACTCTCTCCCAGAAAACAATAAATTACAATTATTATTATCCACTGTCCATTTGTACAAAATGTTCGTCACAACAGTGAATGCAGGAACCACTATAAATCAGACACAATGTATACGTTATGGAGATTTAAAACCTGTTTAATTGTATTTCAGTTCGCATGAATGTATCGTGCATTCGTGATTGAGTACCGGTGTCGTACATTTTAATGACAAAGATAATTACGTAATTGCGTCTACATTTGATGACTTCAATGATATCTCTATACGCTTGTTGTTTTGTTGTCACCTGCATAGATTTCCATTGCAAAGCAAATGCTGCTGTAAAAGAGGGCACCAAGTCACCTGGTGGTATAAATAATTTACACAATATAACCATGTTGTGGAGAATATTAATACAAACAGATAATCAGACACGACATCTTCAGATATGTCTCTATGTAAAACTTATGCAAATAAGAAACATCCCATCAGCCCCACAAACTGAGAGTACATAATTTAAGAAGTATTGATTCAGTACAGGAAACTCTGGAGAGGTTCATGCATCATATAATTTTGCGTCTCATTAAGATCCATATACAAAATAGGCTAATTGCCTATAATTTTTGGCAGGTCATCAGCATTGATTCAAGCGAGCCTGACACTGCTAATGGGATACTCCATGTCAAAGCAGGTCCAGAGTTTGCATATACTGAATCAATGGTGATAAAATTATGCATTACCAAATGCAGACGGATCTCTTAAGTAGGCGACTTGTGTGCTTATTGATTGTATTAATAATTTGCAGATCATTATCAATACACCTCTGGATGAAGGCTTCCCAACATCGTGCTAACCAATGAGGCTAGTGTGGCCATACTTAGTTCCTCCTCATTAGGGTTGACAACTTCCCAGGTTTGACTTGGGAGTTGGCTTCAGTGTTCGGGTGGTAAGAATTGATTTCATAATAGAGGGGTTTTTTCCGGTTAAATCATGTAAATATATTAGTGTCGTTAAAACCCGCCACCACCCGATACAGCCAACTAGTAAGGGTTTCTCCACAGGGAATGGATTTTTCGATTTAAAGCTTTCGTGACTGCAGGGATTCATCTTCTTGGTTCTTTCGGTAAAGTCACGTAGAAGGGAAGTAATAAAATAATAAAAATAAAACATAATAAAATGAAATAATTCTCACGACGTTTCGGCTACAACGCAAGCAGCCGTCTTCAGGTGAAGAATGAGACACTACCAAGCTAGGAGCTTATATATAAACTGGGTTGGAGGTGGAGGAGCGCCTTAACAAAAAAGAATGTGCATATGAAGAGGAATTTAGCATATTCATGGAGAATGCGTAGGAGGTGGGCGGGGGGGGTTTCAAAGGCATATTATGCCCATGCATTATGCAGGATCAACAGCACCAAGGGGGGGTGCAGGGAGTAGCATTAACAAAGGAAAGGAATGTTATTGATATGTAGCTGCAGTTACTAAACAACCACGTAGAAAACTAAAGTATAAACTACATAAAAAATTAAAGTATAAACTGCATAGCACCATCAGTATACTTACTATACTCTACAATAAGCTGAGTTACTAACTCTAGATTTGAAGCTTTCGTGACTGCAAGGAATCATCTTCTTAGGTTTTTTCGGTAAAGTCACGTAGGTAAAACATCAAAATGAATGAAAATAAAATAAAATAAAAAATCACGACGTTTCGGAGGCAACACAAGTCTCCGTCATCAGGTGCGACCGTCACAGCCAGATTAGCTACATCAAGTGAGGCAATGATTCAAGATGTAATCCCTTAAAAGCGAGTTGAGGGGGGGAGGAGAGGGAGGGGGGAGCTCATCAGACTATGGTAGCCAATGAATGGAACGTATCGGGAGGGAGGGGGGGCGAGGCCAAAAGGGTGGGCGACGGCGTGCAAGCGATTGTGCGTAAGCGGCTAATTACTGCACACGCCAACACAATGGAGCGATTATGCGCAAGCGGCCAACTGCCGCACACGCCAACACAATGGGCAGAGAGGGGGAGGGAAGCTCTAATACACATGATAGACAAAAGAACGAAAATGCCCATGTTAATACCAATGCTGGCTGAACAATGAAGAGAGTACTGTTAAAAAATAACTGGGGATGTTAACACTCGGTAAAGTAAAGTAAAATAGTGCCTGTCAGATAAGATGGTCCAAAAAATTGTAATTAAGTCTTTTTTGCGTGGTTGATAACATCTTTCCAATGATTACTAAGTTTGTACCCATCATCACGGTTGAAATTATGTCTGTGTTTGTATATTTGTATGGCTTCGTGTACAAACCTTTGATGGTAGCCGGGAGGTTTGCAGAGAACCTTGGTCTCGGAAAAGACAATTTCATGAGAGCCCACCGAGTTGTAGCAATGATCGGCAACGGCAGAAGAATCAGTTCTGCCGTGTTTCAGATCTGACTTGTGCTCGCGGACACGATCAGAAACATGACGTTTCTCCAATGTAGCAATCACCACAAATGCAACTCAATTTGTAGACTCCAGGATACTGTAAGTCAGGAACGACATCCTTCACAGATGGAATCAGATCACGGATTTTATGCACTGTACTGAATCGGACTTGGATCTTATGTTTGTTTAGAATTTTGGAGATCTTTTTGGTCACGCCAGCTATGTATGGTAACGTGATGGTTTTGGTCGGAGTTTCATGTGGCTGTTTCTGTGTGGTGGGAGAGACAGCTTGGCTGATAGTACGGTCAGAGTATCCGTTCATCCTGAGGGCCCGATGTACATGTCTTAATTCACCAGTCAGGTGGTGTTTGTCAGAAATGCCATGGGCTCTGTGGTATAGCGTTTTGATGAGAGAATTCTTTTGAGATGGGTGGTGGTGGGAATCCGGTTTCAAGTAGGAATCTGTGTGGGTGGCTTTTCTGTAGACAGAATGTCCCAAGGATCCGTCAGGCCTCCTCTCAAACAGAATATCCAAGAATGGTAGTTTACCGTCTTTCTCCACTTCCATGGTGAATCTGATGGATGGGTGTCTGGAATTGATGTGGTCCAAGAAGTGGTTCAATGCTGGGAGGCCATGTGGCCAGATGACGAAAGTGTCATCCACATACCTCTTCCACAGGGAAGGACGTAGGGTGGATGTCTGGATGGCGTCTGATTCAAACTTTTCCATGAACATGTTGGCTATAACTGGTGACAAAGGGGAGCCCATAGGGGTACCCTCATTCTGTTTGTAGAAGGTGCCATTCCAGGTAAAATAGGTGTTGGTGAGGCAATGCCTAACCAGCGCAGGTGCATCAGAATTCAATCCATGTTGGACTAAGTCCTCAATTATTGTTAGGGTGTCTGGTACTGGGACTTTGGTAAACAAAGATACTACATCAAAGCTGACGAGGATGTCATCAGGAGAGAGTACCATGTCCTTAACCATAGAGACTAATTGGGTTGAGTTGAGTACTGCCGAAGAGGTCTTGCCTGTGAAAGGGAGCAGAGTATCTGATAGAAAACGGGCTAGTTTGTACGTAGGAGAGTTTATCGTCGACACAATGGGTCGTAGCGGGGTGCCTTCCTTATGGATTTTGGGAAGACCATAGAGTCTGGGAGGTCTTGCAGCCGATGGTTTTAGAGAGGGACGTTTGCTTGGTTCGATTAGGGAAGTCGAACTCGTGATGATACTGTTGGTTTTCGTCGTTAGGCTTTTAGTGGGATATATACCAGTAGAGGATATGATTTCCCAGATTGATGTAGCCCTCAGAGGCATAGGACACATCCATGCGGATGTAGCAAGAGCTGAAATAGCTACGATTCTTAAGAATGCTAAGAAACCCACTAGTAACATCAGCAAAAACGAACGCTCTGAACTCGCAGACCTAAAAAAGAGAGATGATATAGTCATCCTCTCGGCAGACAAGGGCAATGCTACGGTCATCATGGATAAAGATTCATACAACAACAAAATCCTGGACCTTCTTAATGATGGGAGTTACTCCAAAATTAAAAACGATCCCACTAAAAGCCTAACGACGAAAACCAACAGTATCATCACGAGTTCGACTTCCCTAATCGAACCAAGCAAACGACAATTTTAACCGAGAAGATGGATTCTGGCTTAGCAATCATTGGAAGGACGTAATAAACCATTTCGATACACATTAGGGTGGGTAGAATAATACATAGTGTTATGTTGAAATGTATAAAGTATAGGGTGGTTCATAGTAATACAGTATATAATTTAATGTTGGGTTTATCTATGGCAGTATATAGTACGGTATATGCTCGTGTGATGTAAGAGAATAAAGTTTAGATGGAAGCATACTATATAACTTTTACGACGTAGAATTGTAATGTATTACTTGCTGTTAGTAACTCAGCTTATTGTAGAGTATAGTAAGTATACTGATGGTGCTATGCAGTTTATACTTTAGTTTTTTATGTAGTTTATACTTTAGTTTTCTACGTGGTTGTTTAGTAACTGCAGCTACATATCAATAACATTCCTTTCCTTTGTTAATGCTACTCCCTGCACCCCCCCCTTGGTGCTGTTGATCCTGCATAATGCATGGGCATAATATGCCTTTGAAACCCCCCCCCCCCGCCCACCTCCTACGCATTTTCCATGAATATGCTAAATTCCTCTTCATATGCACATTCTTTTTTGTTAAGGCGCTCTTCCACCTCCAACCCAGTTTATATATAAGCTCCTAGCTTGGTAGTGTCTCATTCTTCACCTGAAGACGGCTGCTTGCGTTGTAGCTGAAACGTCGTGAGAATTATTTCATTTTATTATGTTTTATTTTTATTATTTTATTACTTCCCTTCTACGTGACTTTACCGAAAGAACCAAGAAGGGAATGGATTCTTTGCTCAACTACAAGTTTCCTACCACCACTCTCCCATTGATATATTTCGGTGCTTCCTCTTAGTACCTTTCACGCGACGGTCAATGGTATAGTGTATAGCAGATTGTATAATAATAAATAGTATAAAAGTGTAATGTTTAATATAATGTATAAGGTAATATGTAGTATCGTAATTGTATAGTGAATATACAGCAGTGTGGTATACAGTAGGGTGGTTAGAATAATACAGTGTAATATTACAACGTATAGGGTGGTGTATAGTAATACAGTATATCATTTAATGTTGGGTTTGTCTATGGCAGTATATAGTACGGGGTAGACCCGTGTGATGTAAGAGAAAAAAGTTTAGCTGGAGGCATATTATATTTTTTGCGACATAGAATTGTAATGTATGACTTACTGTTAGTAGCTCAGCTTATTGGAGAGTATATTTAGTATATTGATGATACTGATGTAGTTTATATTTTAGTTTTTTACGTGGTGGTTTAGCTGCTGCAGCTCCATATTATTAACATTCCTTCCCTTTTATTAATGCTAACCCTACTCCCTCCCTTTGATGCTGCTAATCCTGCATAATGCACGGGCATAATGTGACTTTGAAACCCCCCGCCCACCTTCTACGCATTCCACAAGTAGTGACTAATCCCATATCTGCATTTCCCATAAATATGCTAAATTCCTCTTGATATTCAAATTCCTTTGTCAAGGCGCTCTTTCCCCTCCAACCCAGCTTAAATATACGCTGCCAAGCCTGGTGGTGTTCATTCAGACGTTGTCTTTCTGACAGACCTGTTCTTCACCTGAGGACGGCTGCTTGCGTTGTGGCCGAAACGTCATGAGAATTATTTTATGATGTTTTATTTTTATTATTTTATTATTTCCCTTCTATTTTACTTTACCGAAAGAACCAAGAAGATGAATCCCTGCAGTCACGAAAGCTTTAAATCGAAATTTAGCAAGGGTTGTCATGTAAACGGAACATGCCAATTCACACAATGGACAGGAAGGACAAGATCAAAGGGCTCGCATAATGTACCTTGGCATCTTTAATCCCCCTACCCCACTGCATATCTATCCTCGTAGCTTTTCAGGAGCCCGGAGACACGACACCAACTCAGGTCTGTGTCTAGTGGACAATAACTTTCAGGCAGGACCAGGCGAGACTCCACGGAGTGGGACCACGCTGGCAAGAAGCCCGCGAGATGACACCGTGGGAGCAATCGGCAAGAGCCACGGCGGAGGAGTGCTCACGGAAAGGGGAGGGAGTCTCGTCTCCGCTGAGTTTCCAGCCTCTGTTGGAGGTGCAACTGTGGATGACTGGTGGGTGGAAGTCTGAGAGAATCTGCTCTGTGGGAGGGCTACTGGGTGCCACGGTGGCGAGATGTTAACCACCTCGCCGGGTTTGCAGGACATCGTGGGTTGATCCTGACTCTGACGCCTATTGTATATTTGGAGACTGCGTGTTCCGTGGATTTTTATCTGGGTCCTCTGGGTTTTCCCTCCACATTTAGAATCAACATCACGCGTTTATAGTATTTGGCTGCAATAATTGCCTACGTGATAAGCCAATTCGTTGGACTATCATTTATGACAGCCAGGTAACTTTAGAAAAAAATGCTTTATAGCTCAGTAGCCCTTACCTGGTAAAATAAACATAGATTTGGTTAATAAAAATAACCCATCTTTAACCGCATGCTCTATGAGATGTACGAACTCTGTATAGTATTTTTTTAAGAAAACACTCTTACTACACACTGCCGTGAGTGCACGACCATATTATGGTGTACTCTATGTGAACACGTGCATTCTGATCGGGTGAACCTGTGTGCAGTATTGTCCCTGCTGACCAAGGAGAGTTGTGACCCGGTGATGTTATTGCGAGTAGCACGCTATTTGATTACCACACCCTGCAGGGTAGTTGTTGAGGATCGGGTAATACAATTCTGAAGCCTACGAAGCGTGACAGTGCATGTCAGATCGCTCTACCCCAACCCACAAGTTGCACAAACTGAACCACATTCCAATATCCGCTCCATTTCGTAACGCCAGGCATATCTCTTCAAGGTCGCATCTCGCGTTGTAAAATTTAACCGCCGATTTCTAGTAATATTTTGATCCTAATTGTATTTGTTTTATTTGTTGGTTTTTAATCCAATGCAGTCGTTGCACCATACTGTGCTTGTTTATCTCACCCATTGCAAGTCATTTGAATTATCCTGAAAAATGCGTTGCAGTCTCACGAGATATGAACTTTTTAAAATAAATGTTGCATTTGTTTAAATATACATTTCAAGCACCCATAGCCATAACACTGCAATATCCTGCACCGTTTTACACATTGACTCAAGACTAACAACATTTCACTTGGATCTACGGAATTTTCCTCACAGGGAGTCACAGACTCCACGCAGGGTGGAGGTCACAGGGTCACAGAGCCCACACGTGTTACCTGCACGTCCTTGTGAGCGGCCTTCATCTGTCCCACGGACACCTCCGCCTTTTTCCTCTTCTCCTCCACCGCTCGCGTCTCCTCTTCGACTCCACTCTGTAAGAGAAGAAGTCACTAGAGGAGATTCCACTCGTTGAGCGGCCCCCTCTCAGCCCCACTCCACACAGCCATCCACTGTGATGGCCAGTAAGTCAGCTTCTACTGACTGAACAGTCTGAAAGGCAAGGGACAGTGGAGAGGGAATTGGCCCACACTGATGATTTACATCCCATATCGTTATACCCAGCGTCTATTAGCTCTAGTTGTGGTATCGTTTGTCTGCACCTGAGTGGTTCTCACTCTATGTATGGCGCCTCACCTTCCGTGTTTCGTGCTCTTTCTCCAGCGTGATGACATCATGTCCTCTATGGTCTCCTGCGATGGTGCAAACCGTGCAGGCCAGGCCCCTGTCCTGCTTGCAGAAGAACCTGTAAGGGTCTCCATGCTGCTGGCATCTTCGCTCCTCCAGGTTGACAATAGGAGCCACCAGGACGTGGTCTATCAACTTGGGGGTTTTCAGATGAGGCTTCAGGTGGGACTCACACAGGGACATCTCACACCTGAGGCAGGTCTTCACTGCAGGAGTCTCCCCATCACCACAGCCGTCACAGAAGACAATTGCGGCCATTCTATCTCCAACTCTGAGCTGCTCCACCAGGTTGGCGAGCGCCACGTTCTTTTTCAGCTGGGGTCGCTCAGGGAAGGCCGCTCGGCACTGCGGGCAGCTGAAGCTGCTCGCTCTCTCCCAGGCACCGTCCAGACACCGGAGGCAGAACGAGTGTCCGCAGCTCAGCGTGGAGGGGCAGTCAAACGTGCGCAGGCAGATGGGGCAGCTCAGCTCACTGTCGACACAATCACTGGGAGACGCGCTCGCCATGGCCCATGGCTTCACTCGGACTCAGTCGCTCGCCGCGGCTCACAGAGGAGCTATCGCAGCAGCAGCTGCTCACACAGCGGAGACGAATAAGGAAATGAACTGACTTCACCTGCAGTTAAGTTATAAATACCTCGAGACACGCCCTGGAATGTTCCACACGGCGGCCGGGCTCACCTGTGTAGACGTGGCGTTACAGTCACGCAGTGTTAGCTAAAACTGATTTTTGTGTTTAGTTTGTTGTCCTTCCCCTGCACTTCCAATTAGCACTGTTGGCTACGTACGGTGTGGAAGAAGTTCAACATACATACATAGCTTTGACCGGTCTCAAGTGATAAAATATTTATACAAACAAAACCCAGCAGCAGCAGCCAGGGACACAGTGATAATGGTTTGTCCCACAGGCTGATTGACCGGCTAGGTCAGGCTGTGTGCATTGCACACAGTGGAACCGCACCTTGTGGAAACATTCTGATGGTAAAGGTTAACTTGTTTTTTCCCCATCTGTGTCTTTATTAATTGTTTTCTTGCAAGGCCTGTTTGTTTAAGCTTCACAGTCTGTAATCGTCTTCCACCTTTATCAACTAATATTTAACTACTGGCTTCATGCATCCTCTGTTCATCTGTCAATTATTTTTTAGTTTATTTATTCCTATGACACCGTTTTATTCTGAGTGGACAGCGGTTGTATGTATGTTGAACTTTTTTTTCACCGTACGTAGTCAACCGTGCTAAACGAAGGTGTGTGGGTGAGTGTGTAGGTGGTGATTGGTTTAGTGTGTGGGTAAGCGGTTGGGTGAGTGGGTGTGTGGGTAAGTGGGAGAATATGTATGTTGAACTTATGTCGTAGCGTACGTAGCCACTCGTGCTAATCAAAGGTGCGGGTGAGTGGGTGGTGGAGTTTGAATGAGTAAGGGGGGGGGGTTATTTGGTGAGAGGGGAGACAGATGAGCAGGAGGATGGCGTGAGGGTGGGCGAGCAGGCGGTGAGAGAGGGCTGGAGGAAGGGTGGCTGGGAGGGGCGTGCGGTTGAGTGGTTGGGTCACTGGGTGGGTGGCCTCACGCATTACCACAGCGAACAGCCCCTGGCTAAACAAACATCGTGGTTCATTTAAGCTTATTATCTGTATGACTTTCACCGTCTATTTTCCTATTATGCGTAAAAAAATCAAGGATTTAAATCTTCATAACCTAAACAATATATATTCATCACCTATTGTTAATGTTAAGATTTGACATCCTGGAATCGCTGAGTTTGGACGATTCTATAAACCTATTTTTATTTTACCAGGTAAGGCCCACGGAGGTTTATAGCTCTTTTCAGAAGCGACCTGGCCACAATTGATAGCTCAACGACGTAGCTTATTACGTGGACAGTTCTAGCAGCCAAACACTCTAAACGCATGTTTCTAGGTGTGGAGGGAAAAATTGGAGGACCGGAGACAAATTCACGCGACTACGGGGAGAGAGACAAATACATGTACAGACGTCAGGGTCGGGATCGAACCCACGACCTCCTGTATACCAGGCGAGGTAGTTAACATCTTTCAGCTACCGCAGCGAGATGTAAAAAAAGCACAGAGCAGCGACAACGAACAAGGAAACGAGCTGACTTCACCTGCAGCTCAATTATAAATACCGCGAGACGCGCCCTGGAATGTTGCACGCGGCAGCCCGCACTCACCTGTGTAGACGTGGCGTCACATTCACACACAGTGTCAAGGTTAAAGAGTCGCAATTGATATATTTTTACAAAAACCCCACGGTAACCATGAAAACGGTGATGGTTTGTCCTATAGACTGGTTACACCCGCTTGGCTGAGGCTGTGTTTTTCCACTGTAAACCTCACCGTGTAAATTTGTATTAAAGATTTAAAATTATAAGTAGGCTATCGCGACCAATATTATCTATAAAACGTGTTTTTGGGGTAGATCGCGTAAATATAAGTGTCGTTAAACCCGCCACCACCCGACACAACCAATGAGTAAGGATTGTCACGTAAACAAAATAAGTAATATTAAAAAAATATATTTTTTAAACACGCTTTAATGAAATATACCATACTCTTCTTGGTTCTTTCGGTAAAGTCACGTAGAAGGGAAGTAATAAAATAATAAAAATAAAACATAACAAAATAATTCTCACGACGTTTCGGCCACAACGCAAGCAGCCGAGGCGACAGCGTCAGACACTGTTGCCTCGGCTGCTTGCGTTGTGGCCGAAACGTCGTGAGAACTGTATTTTATTATGTTTCATTTTTATTATTTTATTACTTCCCTTCTACGTGACTTTACCGAAAGAACCAAGAAGATGAATCCCTGCAGTCACGAAAGCTTTAAATCGAAATGTTATAATGTTTTATTTTTATTATTTTATGTTTTATTTTTATTATTTTATTATGTTTTATTTTTATTATTTTATTTTTATTATTTTATTATGTTTTATTTTTATTATTTTATTATGTTTTAATTTTATTATTTTAGTATGTTTCATTTTTTTTATTATGTTTCATTTTTATTATTTTATTACTTCCCTTCTACGTGACTATACCGAAAGAACCAAGAAGATGAATCCCTGCAGACACGAAAGCTTTAAATCGAAATTGTACCATACTCGTAATGGCAGAACTCGACGACTCCAGGAAGTGGCCCCGAAGCTTGCCACAACGTAAGGGACCGTGGTGATTTACAGCCAACGTCAGTTGAGCATGGACAATTAAACCCAGGCCGAAACATAACATGTAAAAAAGATTGTTTAAAAATACTTGTTTCATTTCTTATAGAGTATAGTATTGTCATCAGTATGACGTAAGTATACCAAGTTTGCAGTCGATACCACATTGGGATGTGGGTTAAAATTGAGTTAAAAGATTTGAGGATACGACAACAACAACAGTGAGTTAAATAAAAGCGTGTAATAATACTAATAAAAACATTCCGGCTAGGGTGAGGCTGTGCGTTTTGCCCAGCAAACCACACAGCTGTCAGTTCGTATTCAAGGTTTAACAAAAAAAGATTCCCCTAAACCAGGGGGTTCAGAAACCAAAACAACAAGGAGAGACATTTTTTCCTATTTTTTACAATTCGGTAAGTAAAAGAGAAACCAAACAACTCATTATTTCAAGAGCCGCAATACAACGTGGTGTGTGTACGAGAGAAGGTGGTGGTCCTTGATAAATAAGAACGTGGTGTGAGTACGAGAGACCGTGGTGGTGGTGGTCCTTGATAAATAAAAACGTCTCACGAAGCAGCCGTCCCTCAAAGAGCCGCACGCCGCTACGGAGCTGCAGGTTGCCGACCCCGTGCCCTGAACCAACTGGCATGACCGTCAAGTAATAATACTTTCATTAGTATAATGTTATAATAATAATTAAATTATTACTTAATTTGAAATAGATAATAATTAAATGACGATTCAGCTATTTTTTTATGTATTATTAATTTAATTATAATTAAATAACTGAAATACTGACACCTAAACAATAATTAAATAAAAAATAAATGGTTGTGCTATAATACTTTGACGATAATAATGCAACAATAGTATTTTTATAATAAAATAATACATTTCTACTGATTACATAATCATGCAGTAATGGTAATATAATAATTAACATTTACAAAGCGCCATTGAACAATCGCTCTCGGGGTGCTATGCGTGGTAAGTCATAAAATAGTGAACATCACCCAATGAAAGAAGTGAGAAGGATATTTGAACATCACTAAAGGGAGAAAGCCATTTTAAACAGAGACGGCTTTAGTGGAGATGTGAAGATGAGCAGTGCCTCGGAAGTCCCCTTGACCTCGAAGGGCAACGAGTTGCAGAGTGTAGGTGCCACAATTGCCAACGCACCTCCACGTGTGCAGTCTGGAGACGGTGGGACGGTGAGCAACGCACAAGCTGAGGATCTTGACGATCTTGATGGAATATTCGTGGCTGAAGGAGGTCATGAACGTAGCGAGGAGCAAGCCCATTTAAGGCGAAGGCGAGTTGGTTGGAGCTGCCTTTTTCTCGTTTCTGTCATTGCCTCTTCTTTCTGCAAGGATTTGTTTTTACACTTTGCAGTTCTTTCTTGGTCTCATTATCTCCATCAGAATATCTGCGAAACGGGTTTATTCCTGGGGGAGATGTTCCCCCTGGTTAATGGCGGCTGGTGAGTAGTGTGTGTGGTGAGTAGTGTGTGTGGATGGTGAGTGGTGAGTAGTGTGTGTGGTGAGTAGTGTGTGTGGATGGTGAGTGGTGAGTAGTGTGTGTGGATGGTGAGTGGTGTGTGGATGGTGAGTAGTGTGTGGATGGTGAGTGGTGAGTAGTGTGTGTGGATGGTGAGTGGTGAGTAGTTTGTGTGGATGTTGAGTGGTGAGTCATGTGTGTGGATGGTGAGTGGTGAGTAGTGTGTGTGGATGGTGAGTGGTGAGTAGTGTGTGTGGATGGTGAGTGGTGAGTAGTATGTGTGGATGATGAGTAGTGTGTGTGTATGGTGAGTGGTCAGTAGTGTGTGTATGGTGAGTAGTGTGTGTGTATGGTGAGTGGTGAGTAGTGTGTGTGGATGGTGAGTAGTGTGTGTGTGTGCATATGAGATGGTGAGTAATGTTTGTGAATATCGGCTGGTTTGTCGTGTGTAGATGGTGAGTGGTGAGTATTTGTATCAGTGCTCGCAGACAGATGAAGTATTGGAAAATGACGGCAGGAAACTCCTTGACGGGAACACACTTCTTTTATTAAATCTTGACTTGTAACGATACAACGCGTGGCCTCTCTTCTTCACAATGCGGTCACCATACAACGGTACAACTCGTGACCTCTTCTCTCCGCCTTACGCTTCTCTCGACTCTCGTAGATTCTGTGCTGCTGGCTCGCTGTGCCTCGTGTAGACTCCGCGCCTCGGCTACACTCTTCTCTCGTCTCGTGTAGACTCTGCGCCTCTGCTACACTCTTCACTCGTCGCGTGTAGACCTTACGCCTCTGCTACACTCTTTACTCGTCTCGTGTAGACTTTACATCTCTCTTTGGCTACACCGTATGCATACTCGGCTCGTGTAGACCTTTCTCTCTCTCTGGCTACACCGTATGCATACTCGGCTCGTGTAGACCTTTCTCTCTCTCTGGCTACACACTATACATCGCTCAGCTCGTGTAGACCTTTCTCTCTCTCTGGCTACACACTATACATTACTCAGCTCGTGTAGACCGTTCTCTCTCTCTGGCTACACACTTATACCTTACTCTCCTCTACTCTCCATTACTCTCCTCTCCTCTCCATTACTCTCCTCTCCGGGCTCTATCTCTGCACCTTCGTCTTCATTCTTAGATGGTTCCACTTCTGCCCTCTACTCCTCTGTGCATCATCTTATATATCTCTTCCTCCCGGGAGACGGAGCGGATGCGGACCTCAACGTCGGCACCGCTCCTCAGTTACCCAATCACCACGCGCTATCTCTACGATCCGTTTCCGCCCAGCGCGTGTTTCCACTCCTCGACCAATCACACCGCGCTGCCACCCGATCACTCCCTCTCAGCGCGTCACCGGCACACAGCCAATCAGCAGCACTACCCCCACCCGCGCACTGACGCCTGCTCCTCCCCGTCAGCGCGCGTCACCACACACACACGTACATACGCGCTGGCACATGACGTACACACCCAGCGCGTATCACCACTACATCACCCCCTCCCACATAGCTCGCAGCCGGCCCGGCTGCTAACAACAACCAACCGCTACGATAAGATGACAACCAACCAAAAAAAACCCCGTAACCCCCCAGTGTGCCCCGTAACATAACAACAAGAACAACAACAACAAGAACAACTATGTACAAATTGACAACGAACACGAAAAGTCAACAACAACACAATACAAGCAAATTCCAGAAAACGAACGCGCCCCGCGCCCCTGCGACTACACGCAGTGACGAGGCGCACCAACAGCCCCGACTCCTCACGAGGCGGGTCGCGCAAAGTAGCACGACTTGGCGCGAGTCCGTCTGGCTGGTCCGTCGTATGGGGCGGGACACTGACGACCGTCCGACGGTTCCGGCTGCTCCAGACGGCGCGGAACGGGCCTGAAAGGGCCGGCCCCGCCGCGGAGATCCGGCCGCCGGTGGTCGGCAGCTGTCAGATCCGAGACACCTGGGAGCAGATCAGGCGAAAATACGCGTGGATCAGGCAGAGACATTTCCCCCTGTGGGTCGCCGGTCACGTCACACGCTCGGCCATGACGACACAAGGGGAGGCCATATGGAGGCGAGAACGGTTTCAGTCGGGAGGGGTGAACGTACCAACGGCGCTTTCCCCACTTTATCTGAACGCACTGGGGTCGTGCAACGCGCACGACCTCCACGGGTCCCCTCCACGGTCTCAACAATTTAGGCGACGTAGCCAAGGGTGCCTGAGGGCAATGCAGCCAGGCCCTGTCACCTGGTTTCCAATCGTGCCCGGACACCTTCCGTGCCCGCAACCGTTCATTAGCAATTTGGCGAGCCCGCGAATTAAGCCGTGCGGCCTCCCTCGCCTCTGTCAGCTTGCGAATATTAAACTTAATATGTTCTGCCAATTTAGAATTAGTTCGTGGAGCGGACAGGCCAAGTTGCGTTTCCATTGGCGGGTCAGCTTCCCGACCGTACATCAAATAGAATGGGGAAAACCCCGTAGCTGCATGGGGGGCCATTCTATACGCGGCAAGGACTCCCGGGACCTGCAGGTCCCAATCTACATGTGCCTCGCACACCTGCTGGCACAGCATGGAAGTCAAAGTTTTGTGGAGTCTCTCCACCATCCCGTCTGTCTGCGGGTGGTACGGGGAGGTACGCACCTTCTTGGTACCCAACAGATCGCACACCTCTTGCAACAATTTACTCGAAAAATGTTTACCTTGGTCGGTCAGCAGGCGTTCGGGAGCCACCTTGTCCAGGACATAGCCCTGGACGAAGGCGTCCGTCACAGCCGCTGCCGACTGGTTAGCGAGAGGCCACGCCATAGGCCATCGGGTAAAGTATTCGACCCCCACTAACAAATATTTATTCCCTCTCGGCGTGACTGGGAAGGGCCCCAAAATATCGAGTGCAACGAGCTCGTTAGTACGCGAGACCTGAATAGATTGCAGCGGTGGATTAGCTGCCACGGGCGGTGGTTTACGCCTGGCGCACTCAACGCACCCCTTCAGAATATTTACCACATCACTTCCCATTCCCGGCCAGTAATAGTCACGCTGAAGCAGGGCAAGCGTCTTGTTAACTCCCAAGTGCAAGAGGCGTTCGTGTGCCGCCAAGACAACCCTCCCCCTTACAGCGGAAGGCACCACGAGTGCGTTCCGCCGGGACAAACTGTCCCATCTCAATAACATGCCCTGCTCAAGTACATAGGAGCCGGTACGCTCCTGGTCCCCCTCGGGACCCCCAACCTTGCGGCGCAATGCTAGCAGCGAGCTGTCCGCCATCTGGAGACGGCCCCATTCGCTGAGCGACAACGAGAGCAGCGAGTCCCGACCCTGAGAGGCAGTGGAATCATCCACGATCGGTGCGCCCGCTGTCGCAGCCAGTGCCCCCATCTCCCCCGCAAGCGTCGGTTTACAGCGCGCCGATCCCGACAAACACGCGCATTCATCACAAGGCAAGAACCGCGACAAGCAATCGGCATTTGTGTGTCGCAACCCCTTACGGTACGTAGTCGTAAACTGATAGTCCTGGAGGACTTCCAACCAACGCGACAACTGGCCCGAGGGTTGGGCGACCCTCAATGAATACTGTAGCGCCGCGTGGTCCGTTCGGACCGTAAAGTGACGACCATAGAGATATGGCCTAAACTGCTGCACAAAAAAGACAATGGCAAGCAGCTCGCGACGGGTGACGCAGTAGCGCTGCTCCGCCGGAGACCACACCCTACTACCGTAGGCGACAACTCTTTCGACACCCCCAACGACTTGGGATAGCACCCCCCCAATGCCCGTGTTGCTAGCATCCGTGTCCAGCAAAAAGGGACTCGCAAAATCGGGATAACACAAGGGTGGGGCACCCACCAAGGCGTCCCGGAGGGAGCGAAACGCGGCCTCCTCCTCCGGTCCCCATTTGAACTTCACTCCCTTCGCCGTTAGAGCGTGCAAGGGTTTTGCAATAGTGGCGAAGTGCTCAACGAACCGCCGATAATAAGAAGCAAACCCGATGAAACTACGCACGTCGGAAACGGACGTAGGTGTCGGCCACGAACCAACACAATCCGTCTTCGCGGGATCGGTGGAGATCCCCGAAGAATCGACAATGTGACCCAAGTATCTAACCGACTTCCGAAGGAGGTGACATTTGGCCGGTTTAAATTTTAGCTTAGCCGATCGCATTCGCAAGAACACCCCTCTCAATCGCTGGAGGTGTTCTTCAAACGTTTTACTGAAAACAATGACATCGTCCATATAAATCAAGCATGTATCCCACTGCAAGCCCGACAAAACCAACTCCATAAGTCGCTGAAACGTCGCTGGAGAGGAGTGAAGTCCCATGGGTAACCGGTTAAACTGGAACAGCCCCCCTGGAGTCCGAAATGCTGTCTTAGGTTTCGACTCTTCGTCGAGCGGCAACTGCCAAAACCCCGATAACAAATCAAGAGTCGAAAAATATCGCGCACCAGACAATGCATCGAGGGACTCATCCATCCTGGGGAGCGGATACGCATCAGCCACAGAGATCTTATTCAGGCGACGGAAATCAACGCAGAATCGCAGGGACCCGTCCTGCTTCTTAACCAGCACAATAGGCGCTCCCCACGGGCTAGAGGAGGGCGAAATAATATCGGCTTCTAGCATTTCGTTAACAGCCGACTGAACATGTTCCTTCTCCACGGGACTCAGTCGGAAGGGATTTAGCTTGACCGGCGCCGCATCGCCCGTTTCAATGTGGTGGTGCAACAAATCCGTGCACCCAATGTCATACTCATGTTTACTGAACACATCAGAGAATTCTATGAGCAACTCGCGCAGCGCACCCAACTGCGCCGCCGACAAATCGTCCGAGGCGGCGCATAGCGAATGGACCCACTCAAGGTCTTCCCTTGGCTCAACGTTCCGCGCGGGGCTCGAGCCCACCTGCGCAACCAACCCATCATCCACAGGGACCCGCGCCGCGTGAGCCAGCACGGTGCCCTGTGGAATGACAGCTGGCCGCGACCCCGCGTTCAAAACCATCACAAACGGATCCCTGTCAGCCCGCACCAAAGTGTGAGCCACCGATAAATCAAGACCCCCGACAGCCTTGTTAGAAGGACCCAAAAGCATACTTTGTTCCGAAGCCTCCCTCACCCATGGTTTCCGCAACCGGAGGGGAATCAACATCTGTGAACCCGGGGGCACATGCACGGTCTGTGTCGCCACCGCTTGTATCGTAGCGCACGCCGTCCGAATGTCAGTAGGGCTCGTCAAAAATGCAATCCGGCGACCCGATGGCAGTTCAATGCATCGTTGATCGATAAGAATTTTAATGGGCATTTTAGCCAAAAAATCAGTGCCCAAAAGACACGGAACCGCCAAAGAAGACGAAACGAAAACGGGTCCCGACAATTTGATATTTCCAATGCAAATGGACGCCCTAATCTGACCGATAATGCCCAACGATCCCCCATTAGCGGCGTAAAATGGCACATCCACTGGAAGCAGCGGACGACATTGGAATGGGAGAATATCATAAATGAGGTCCGATATAATAGTTGCCGATGCCCCCGTGTCCACTAACACCCTAATCTCGACCCCATCAATAGATCCCGTAACAACGGACGAACCCGCCGAAGCAGCCACAATTCTATGCCCCAATTCCGCCCATTCAATGTCTCCCTGGTCCCGGCCGAACCCCCCTCGCCGAACCGAATCCCCGAACCTTAACCGGCCCTCCTCCGCCGCAACGCGGCGTCCCATGTGTGCCGAATAAACAGGCCGAGCGTGTGAGGTGCCGCGACTTGCCGGGGATTGTAGAGATGACTTGGGATCTCGGTCGTCGTCCAGCCGAGCACCCATGGCGCGCTGACGCGGAGCGCGGCACCCGGACGCCACGTGTTATAGCACGTGACGAGGGTCGGAGTAGATCTTGGTTGCTCCGACTTTCGGCCCGATCGCAGAGGCGACCGAGCCCCCGGCCTCCAGTCCCCTGGTCGTCCCGTGGCGAACGCCTCCTCTCGTGGGCTGACGACTTGGGGTTCGGTGACCACCGAACCCGGAGCTGCGACGACAGCAGCGTTGCAACCAACTCCTTGTTTCCGTTGTAGGGCCTCGTGCGCTTGAATACTCGTGGCGACTCTCAAAGAAGAAATATCAATCTCGTCAGCTGTGTTGATAGGGACCCCCAGGTCCTGCGCCAACTTAAGCAGCTGCTCCAAAACCATCGCGTCTTGGCCCTCCTCGTCCATCCGAGGGAACGCAGCATCAGCAAGAGCCAGCAACGCCGTGCGATAGGCCAGCGCGGTCTCCGTGGCCGCTTTCCGTCTTGCGTAGAAATGATGGCGGCACGCCGAGGGAGGTCCGTAGACCCTGGCCAACAAACCCAGCGCATCCTTCAGCGTGGAGCGGTCCGACTTCCGTGCAGACCTGAAGGCCGCGAGCGCGTCGTCGTCCAGCAGGGCAGGCAACGCCCGCAGCGCCGTAGCATCGGACCACGCTGACATCTCTTGATGCGCCAAAAACCTTCGCTGAAATTTGCCCCAGTCTCCGCCTTCCGCCTTGAAGGCTGACAACGTGGGCAGACGCTGCTGAAAAATGAAGTCATCCGCCTCGTGGTTCCTCTCCGCCTCTCCGTCGGTGTGTAAGATGGCGGCTCCAGCGGCAGACGTAAAATGGCGGACCCCCTCGCGCGCTGATGACGTCGATGCGCGCGCTTGGGAACCCACCACCATGTGGCGCTCGCCGTTCCCGCCAAAAGTAGGCCCAGGCGCAATGGCGGGAATCCCCCATTCGTTTTGGCGGGAATCTGCGGGGCGACCTTGTAAAATGTCCCCCACCGTCCCCGCTCCTCCCGACGAGCTGATCTCCGCCAAGATGGACGCGGCGGCGAGCAGCAGCTCCGCCAGTCGGGAGTGCGCCTCACGAAGCACGGCCTCGGTCCCCGGTCGCTCGGCCGGCGCCGTCGACGGATCCTGTAGCGTGGGCAAGTCTTCCTCCTCGCCCCCCGCCACCAGCGGCCCCGAGTCGTCCAGGTTTTCCTCGCGGTCAATCCCTTGGGTCCTACGGGTCTTCCTTGTCTCCATGCTTGGAAGCCCGTTTCACTTCTGACGCCAGATGAAGTATTGGAAAATGACGGCAGGAAACTCCTTGACGGGAACACACTTCTTTTATTAAATCTTGACTTGTAACGATACAACGCGTGGCCTCTCTTCTTCACAATGCGGTCACCATACAACGGTACAACTCGTGACCTCTTCTCTCCGCCTTACGCTTCTCTCGACTCTCGTAGATTCTGTGCTGCTGGCTCTCTGTGCCTCGTGTAGACTCCGCGCCTCGGCTACACTCTTCTCTCGTCGCGTGTAGACTCTGCGCCTCTGCTACACTCTTCACTCGTCGCGTGTAGACCTTACGCCTCTGCTACACTCTTTACTCGTCTCGTGTAGACTTTACATCTCTCTCTGGCTACACCGTATGCATACTCGGCTCGTGTAGACCTTTCTCTCTCTCTGGCTACACCGTATGCATACTCGGCTCGTGTAGACCTTTCTCTCTCTCTGGCTACACACTATACATCGCTCAGCTCGTGTAGACCTTTCTCTCTCTCTGGCTACACACTATACATTACTCAGCTCGTGTAGACCGTTCTCTCTCTCTGGCTACACACTTATACCTTACTCTCCTCTACTCTCCATTACTCTCCTCTCCTCTCCATTACTCTCCTCTCCGGGCTCTATCTCTGCACCTTCGTCTTCATTCTTAGATGGTTCCACTTCTGCCCTCTACTCCTCTGTGCATCATCTTATATATCTCTTCCTCCCGGGAGACGGAGCGGATGCGGACCTCAACGTCGGCACCGCTCCTCAGTTACCCAATCACCACGCGCTATCTCTACGATCCGTTTCCGCCCAGCGCGTGTTTCCACTCCTCGACCAATCACACCGCGCTGCCACCCGATCACTCCCTCTCAGCGCGTCACCGGCACACAGCCAATCAGCAGCACTACCCCCACCCGCGCACTGACGCCTGCTCCTCCCCGTCAGCGCGCGTCACCACACACACACGTACATACGCGCTGGCACATGACGTACACACCCAGCGCGTATCACCACTACACAGACAAGAAGCAATGATATAAAATTACTTTACACGGGGTTACAAACCTCACGAGGTACCCCATGGAATGTGCTCAGATGTTTAAGGAATGTAAAAACAAGCCCCGCATCACACAAACATACAAACCTGTCTAGATGTACCTGTAGATTCGCGCCGTTGGCTTTAACAAGTACCAGCGTGTGTCACGCTAGCGCTCATTATTTCCCGCCTGTTGATTGGCCAAAACAACATTTACAATCGGGGATGTTTACACGAAAGAAAGTGTTTCTGTATTTAAAAGTTTAAATACAATAACATGTTTAAAACATACTTGAAAGTTGAATTACAATTGATTAAAATAATTTGTCTTGCTATGACCCACGGAGAGAGAAACCATTATCAACCATAGGGGTGATTCCTGCCATTATTTCACAATGTTACGACTAAAACTTTACCATATTCCGTCGATTCAAATTGTAATTTGTTAATCATTGCATAATAATCGTTACAGTGATTTTATAATGCTGTATCTTGCTTTGTATGTTTATGTTTTAAAGTAAAAGTTAATGCAAAATTATTGCTACCCCCCCCCCCCCCACCCGTTGACTGAGTGGTACATCCCGAACAGCCCAACAGCTACGGTGAGCAATGTGGATCAAAGCAGATACCGGTAACGAGATTTGTTATTATCACAGATGTTAATTTGGCATCTTTGAACTGACGTACACCAGAATCGGAATATTTACACTGCACGAGAAATCCGATGACCTGTAAAGCTATTTGTAACAGATGTCCAGTAGGAGCACGGGGTAAGAACGTTACAACAACAAACAGAACACAAACATGATAGTAGCGCAAGTACAAGGAAAGTTAACACATCACCATAACACATCCACAGTATTTTAACACCATAACACACCTAACTGTATTCTTAGTTTTTTCGGTAAAGTCACGTCTAAAGATAAAATAATAAATTAAATAATAGAATACGACGTTTCGATTGCAACACAAGCAATCATCATCAGGTATAATGAAATAGCGACATAAAATCTAACCAGAAAACTATAGACAGACATATTAGCAGACATATCACCAAGATACATAGAGAGAGCAACACAGGTAACAGAGAGAGGTGGTCGTCTCTGTGGGGTGGCCTTAAATAGACAGAGGGCGGACGCAGAGAGAGGGAGGGGGGTTAGAGCACCAAGATACATAGAGAGAGCAACACAGGTAACAGAGAGAGGTGGTCGTCTCTGTGGGGTGGCCTTAAATAGACAGAGGAGGGCGGACGCAGAGAGAGGGAGGGGGGTTAGAGAAAAAATTAGCATATCAATGAGTGGACAACAAAACGTGGTGCTGCAAGTGCGATGACACGGCAAGCAAGTCTGAAAATCAGGAGAAGGACACACTAAAATTAAATAACCTAGTAAAATATCGAAATGTAATGTAATACAACACAGAGGGTCGGTCAACACACAATTAACGCATAGCCTGGTTGATTACGTATTTCAAAGATTGCGTCCGCCCTCCTCTGTCTATTTAAGGCCACCCCACAGAGACGACCACCTCTCTCTGTTACCTGTGTTGCTCTCTCTATGTATCTTGGTGATATCTGTCTGCTAATATGTCTGTCTATAGTTTTCTGGTTAGATTTTATGTCGCTATTTCATTATACCTGATGATGATTGCTTGTGTTGCAATCGAAACGTCGTATTCTATTATTTAATTTATTATTTTATCTTTAGACGTGACTTAACCGAAAGAAACAAATAATAATTCCTGCAGTCACGAAAGTTCTAAAAATTAAGATTTTTCGGTAAAGTCACGTAGGTAAAAATTCTAAATAAAAATTAATAAAAGTAAAATAAAAATTAAAACGTTTCGGAGGCAACACAAGCTTCCGTCTTGCCTCCGAAACGTCGTGATTTTTTATTTTATTTTACTTTTATTACTTATAATTTTTTACCTACGTGACTTTACCGAAAAAAACCTAAGAATATGAATCCTTGCAGTCACGAAAGCTTCAAATCTAGAACACCTAACAGTAGTTTAATACGTAAAGCTTTCGTGACCATATCCATTATATAGTTTTATTCGGGTTAACCATCTAACCCAATCAACCTGCATTATGCACATCCACAGTATATATACATATAAAAGTTAGTAGTTCCCTGCGTCTTGTTGACATTCGGGCGATTGCCACAAAGTGCTTTGCTTTATCCACCGCTTTCTTTGTTGTCGGAGTGCAGCGACGACTTCGCCTTGGCTCCGTGTCGCCATGGACTGCGTCTGTAGCGCGTTGTGGCGAACGGCGTGCGAGTGGTGCAGCTCGTTGACGCACAACAGCAGCAGCTGCTGCTGTTGTTGTTATACAACATTAATGGTTGACGCCTCATCAATGTCTCTTTCAATTCACGACGCGTGTTTTAATCGCCGATGTGACTTTTTTACTTTGACGACGTAATTCTTGATTTGAAGCTTTCGTGACTGTAGGCATCCATACGCTTTGGTTGTTTCGGTAAAAATATCTACGTGACTTTTACCGATAGAACCGATGAGTTTACTTCTCATAAATTTCTCACAATAACCTCGCCTTAAAGCTTTCGTGACTTCTTGGTCAGGTCTGTCATCTCGACAGACCTGTTCTCCATCTGAGGACGGCTCCTTGCGTTGTGGCCGAAACGTCGTGAGAATTATTTTATGTTTTATTATTTTATTATTTCCATTTTACGTGACTTTAACCGAAAGAACCAAGAAGAATAACCTCGCCGTTGACTGTTTACAGCTCAGATCTAGCACGTGGTGTGGGTATGCAGAGCTGTCAACCCCTTGTCAGCGCCCTACTTTGTTACGGACCAATCCAGACGTGATCGGTCACCCCGTGTCCCTTATAAACCTCAGCGTTCATGCTACAAAGTCCCCATCACAAGGGAGAAACACAAACAAATAGACAAACACAATGTTTTTACTCAATTTCCCTGTACAGGAATACGGGTACACCCGTATGGGTTGACAGGTTTGGGTATGAAACAGCATTACACATCACACTATACAGCACTCTATGCACTGTCTATAACTCAGCTATAGTATATGGTGAGGGTATGTAACAACATTACACATCACACTCTACAGCACACTATGCACTGTATGTAACTCAGCTATAGTACATGGTGAGGGTATGTAACAGCATTACACACACGTGTACTATATCTGAGCTTTACACAGTAGATAGTGTGATGTGTCATGTTAGAGACAACCTCATTGCTTGGGTCCGGGTAACGGCCCCCCAGATAGTAAATATAAACACACCCTGACATAGCTACTCATTGGTGTGAGTCACTCTCTTTCATTTAGATACAATACTGACGCATTTACAACTCATTCGAAAATATTAATATAAACACAAAATCACATAGCTACTCAGTGGTGTAAGTTACACTCTCATAGACACACGAAGAAACCGAAATGCACGCAAATATTCGTGCAAATTCACACGTAGTAAATCGTTTTGTCGAAGTTAACAGGCATGTGTCACTTGATATCGAGAACACCCTTGCTAATGAGAAGTTCAATCGAGGGACGTTCCCATTAAAATATTTTAACCATCAACATCCTGGGGGCTCACAACATCGGAGATGAACAAGGAAGCCAACATTACTTAGCACGAGGTTACAAACCTCACGAGACACTCCGTGGAAATGTGCTCAGATAATCAAGGTCACAGACACGAGCTTCGTATCGCACGCAGCTGTCTAGACGCACCGTGAGACACGTTACACGGTCGGCTTTGACCACTTCCAGACGGGAGCCAGGTCCACTCGCTACGCTCTCAGTGGGAGCTGCGCTCGCCACGACTCTCAGTGGCTTCTCACCGATAGCCGCTCGCTGTGGCTGAGAGACGCTGTCCCTGGGGCGCACACGGCGGCGACGAACCAAGACACGAATCGACTCTCACCTGCGTAGACAGGAGCGTTGCATTCACACCGCGGTGTTGGGGTTTACGGGTCGCGATTTTTACAAAACCCACAGTGGCCAGGCAAACGGTAATGGTTTGTCCCTTGGACTAATGTCGCGAGGCTTTGTGGGTTTCTGCACCAAACCGTACCTTGTAAAAAAATATTATTAAAGGTTAAAAAAAAAAGTATGTCGTCTCTATCATTGACATTTATTTGTTCTGTTTTAGCATAACTGTTTAAAATTGTCTTTAAAAAATAGTAACCATTATTATTGTTAATTTTTTGACAAATCATCTCACTTCACGTGTAAATGAGTGGGGGATCAGGTGGGAAGGTCGGAGGGTGATCGTGTAGGTGGTTGAGCAGGTGTGTGTGTAGGTGGAGATTGGTCTTGAAGTGGTTAGTGCACTGTGCTATGAACCTGCCGATCCAAGTTAAATTCCCACTCATGACCACCAACACCAATGATCATTGTCTGAACCGGTCATGGGCCTCCCCTAGGTCGATTCAGCCTCAAATGAGTACCTGGTGCGGAGTATAAATATCACCACTCGGGAGACAAAGGCGACCGGGCTTTGTGCTGGCCGCCCACCAACTCGTGTGCCATGCCGGCCTTCATAGATGCTCGCTAACAGGACTTGCCCAACAGTATGTTCAGGCTATACGGGGGATCTTTGCCTTTGTGCGGGTGGGTGAGTGAGCGGGTGTGCAGGTGATCAGGTGGGAGAGAGATCAGACGGAAATGGGCGCTTGAAAATGCATGAGGTGGGCAGGTGGGAGGGTGGCAGGATGGGCAGGTCTATGGCCGAGCAGGTGTGAGTGTGGGCAGGTGGGAGGGAGGGTCTCTGTAGACGGCTGGGGGGGTAGTAGGTTAGGGTGTGGCAGGTGTCGGGGAGGAGAGTGTTTGGTGCAGGTGAGTTGGTGGTGGTCATCATTACCAAGCGAAGTCATCATCATCGTGCTCTTCATCATCATCCATCAGTCAGGATCCATTCATCATCATAGCTCATGGTGACGAGGAACAAGCAAACTGACTGAGAGTGCAGCTATAAATGCCACGAGATGCGCCATGGAATCTGGCCCAAGGCTACAGACAGCACATACCTGTGAAGGCGTAAGCTGAAGATTTACAAACCGTGCCCGGGTTTAATCTCCAATACTATAACATCTATACAAACAAAACAACAGTAACCATCCCAAAAAAATACATGTTTACACAAGTCAGTCTCAGCTATGAGAGATTCACATTCACAGCCTGGATGACAATCTTAACAATAGATTTTCAGATTTAATTTTTTATTCACCGAGAACACATTGACCCTTGACCCACAATACAATGTCATTACAATTCACAGGTAACCCAGAACACAATCAAGTCTATGTATATTTACGCGATCTAACCCAATAAACCTTTATCATTGATAATATTGGTCGCGAAAGCCTACGTGTTAAAGTCGATTTGTTTAACCAGGTGAGAACTCAAGAGACCAGGATGAGTCTCGGTTGCAAGAGTAATGATGATGCTGATTCTGTTGCTGATGATGATTCTGTTACTGCTGATAATGATTCTATTATTATTGATGTTACTGGTTCTACTCCTGATGCTGATTATGATTGAGCTACTGCTGTTGATGCTGTTGCTCCTGTTATTAATTCTGCTGCTGATGATACTTCTGCTGATGATCGAGTCGAGTTAAATTTAACGAGGTGAGAACTCAGGAGATCAGGATGAGTCTCATTGACAAGAGTGACCTGGGTCACAAAAATGAAAAAAGCTAAACAAGCCAAAATCATGCCAGCAATGAAGCAAATATAAATCTCACCCACAGCCCAGAGCACAATGCGATTAGCGTTCACACAAGTACACAACTGGTACGATATAATCAATGCGTCTCAAATCATCTAAGCGATGCTAAACAGCCTGAGACTCGAGGTTGGGTTCACACCGTATTGGTGTCTCACGTTAAGGAGGGACGCCGTTGTGGCTAGGATATGTTAACTCCCTCGCCTGGTATGCAAGAGGTCATCGGTTGGATTCCGACCCTAACAGTTGCTGGAAATTTGGAGTTTGTGTTGTCTCTATCCCTGTAATAACACACAGTGTCTTTGTGTTATTAATGCGTGTTGAGACAATGTTAGTCGTGTCGTATTGTAAGGTAGATCCTCACTCTAGATATATATATCAGGCGCTTAATATCTTTAACCCACTTCAAAGTCAAAACACAGTTCCCATTTTTGTCAGCAGAAGCGTTATCCCATGAATCGAAGGTTGTGGCTTCAGGCCCAAGTCTTAGAGCAGATAAATAAAATATTAATCAAAACAAATCTTTACGAATATTGGTGGTGAAAGACCTCCTACTACTACTAGGTATTAAAATGGCTTATATCTCTCTCTATGCCCTGTAAAATAAAACTAGTTTGGGTGGGGGGAGGAGGGGGTCACTCGACCCCAGGTTATAACAACAATGTTTTGGCCCAGCGACGCTCAGCACACACCACGAGTAGTCCCCCCCTAGTGATGCCATCCCATTCCCACCCCGGGTTTATCGCCCAACGAGCGAGTAACCGCGAGGGGGACGGCGCGCGTCACCCCGCAGCGTCACGTGACGCGTGTTCCCAGCACGCCCGCGGTGGAGCTCCGCCCTCTCGGCGTTGAGCGCCACGTGGCGCGCGGTGCGAGGGACGATGACGTCAGAGAGAAGCTTGGCTCCCCCCGCCCTCCCCCACCAGTGCGCTAACCACTGCACCACCACTCCACCCCACACTACACACATAGATACCCCCTATAGCCTTAAAATACCCGCCTTTGTATCCCCAGGGGCGATATTTACTGATCGCACCAGGTACTCATTTGAGGCTGAGTCGACCTAGGGGAGACCCAAGACCGATTCAGATAATAGTTATCAATGGTGTTGGTAAACCGGTCATGGGCCTCCCCTAGGTCGTCTCAGCCTCAAATAAGTACCTGGTATAATGTGTAAATATCGCCACTTGGGAAACAAAGGTGGCCAGGCGTGATGGTGGCCACCCACACCCTCGTGTGAAGTACCGGCCTTTATAGCCGCTCACTTACAGCACTTGCCCGTACAGTCTGTTAAGGCTATACGGGGGATATTTGTCTTTGTATCTGTGTATCTGTGTGTATGTATCTGTGAGTGTATGTGTGTGTATGTACATGTGTCTATGTGTTTGTGTGTCTGTGTGTTTGTATGTATGTGAGTGTGTTTGTCGATCTGTGTGTGTGTCTATGTAGTCTTAACAGACTGTTGGGGAAAGGGCTGTTAGTAGCAAGTAGCAGAGACTGTGAAAGGTTGTCACTCTTGCACACGAGGGGGTGGGTGGCCAGCACCAAACCAAAAACACACACAAAGACACACACATAGACAAAGGGATACAGACCAACCCACGAACCCAAAGAAAATTATCCCCGTGTAGCCTTAACAGACTGTAGGGGCAAGTGCTGTTTGCTAGTAGCACCTATGAAGTCCGGCACTGTGGCACACGAGGGGGTCGGTGACCAGCACCACGCCCGACCCGCCTTTGTCTCCCCAGTGGCGATGTTTGCACATCGCAGCAGGTACTCATTTGAGGCTCAGTCGACCTAGGGGAGAGCCTGGTCGACTCAGCCTGAAAAATAGTTCCTGGTACGGTGTGTAAACATCACCACTGGGGAGACAAAGGCGGCCGGGCGTGGTGTTGGCCACCCACCCCCTCGTGTGCCGTGCCGGCCTTCATAGGGGCCGTCCATAAATGACGTCACGCGATTTTTGACCCCCCCCCCCCTTCGTCACACGGCGTCACAAAAAGTCAGACCCCCCCCTCAAATATGACCTCACAAAGCTCTGCCCCACCCCCCACCCCAAAAAAAATGCTTCAAATCGCTTTAAACTATTGTCATTGTAGTGCGTATTTAATGTGGCGCTGCACTCTGATGTTGTAGGAGAAAATATTTATAAAAAAAAAAGTCTTTAACTAAGTAGAACGTGTTGTCTATATTTATTTAAAGTTACTCATTTTGACGTGACGTCACATTTCTCAACCCCCACCCCCCACCCATCGTCACAAATGTCTAACCCCTCCCCCCAGGTGCGTGACGTCATTTATGGACGGCCCCATAGGAGCTCGCTAACAGCCCTTGCCCCAACAGCCTGTGAAGGCTGCACGGTGGATCTGTGTCTTTGTGTGCGCGAGTCTGTGCATTGTGCCCGTTTCTCTGCGCTGCTCACACTCCGTGCTCTCAGCACGCACGACTCAGATCCAGAATCCTCACTGAGTCACCATCACCCCACCACACCCACAGTGCGGGGTAGAGCGGTTGACTAAACGAGTGGTGGACGGAGTGCAGCAGCTCCATGGAGTCGGCGCGGTAGAACGACAGCAGCCCCGCCTCCCAGTGCAGGTGACACCCGACTCTCCGGGGAGGATCCCTCACCGGCACTGAGGTCGATACACCACCATGACGCACGTAGCAGCTGTTGTTATCTTTATATAAAACCCAGGATGAGTCGTTGTATCCCAGCCTGCACTCGTTACCAAGCCCTTTCCGTGCGATCGTCCCGTACGCGACTCCAACCGCACAGCCCCGCGCCGCACCCCCCACGTCCACCTCCCAGTAGTGCTGACCCGACGAGAAGCTCTCGGAGCACAGGGCTTGTAGACAGCCATCAAAGCGGTGCGGGTGATCGGGGCGACCCTGGGAGACAGCGGTCAGCGTCACCGTCCTGAGGTCCGAGGAAATCTGGAGGTAGTTGTAGGCCGAGTTTGGGTCCACAGTCGGTGAGCGTCCGTCTGCAGTAACGATAATCACAGTAGCCGTGTAACAACAGCACCACTATAACAACAGCACTCGTGCACTAACACGCACGTACACTACAATAGAGCAATTCATAATGAGCATTGTTATGCAACGTTGTAATGCGTAGCTATCGGTGTGATGACATGTAACGGGCACTTTGTCAATCCACTGCTGGATGAGGGCCTCCCTACACCGTGCGGGTCGCGGGGGATATTTGACCATACTTCACCACGCCGGTCACCGCGCGTTGGCGAAGGCAGGCGGCGCAGCTGGCGAGAGCACAGAAGTACAGTACAGCGGTGCGTTTGTCTGCCCCGTCATCTACATTTTTAAAAGTCCAGCTTCAGTTCAATATTCACTGTGTAATAGATGTAAAACATTTGATGATAGCATCACAATGTGAACTGCTCTATATATTCTAATGCAAGGCTGAAAACTAAAAATTTATTAATTGCTTTCAACATGTATTTGTTAAAAAAGATTTCTTGAAATAGAACGATCAAACATAGAACAATTGTTACGTTTTTTCGGTAAAGTCACGTAGGTAATAATAGTAACATAAAGTGATACAGTAAATCTAGCTGTGACGCTCCCACCTGAAGACGGAGACTTGTGTTGCCTCCGAAACATCGTGATTTAATTGAGTTATTTTCTTTTATTATAATATTTATTTATTTTTACCTACGTGACTTTACCGAAACAACCTCAGAGTATGAATCCTTGCAGTCACGAAAGCTTCAAATCTAGAATTGTTAAGTTAAATCAATAAAGTTCTAATAATAAAAAATAAAACACTTTTCAAAAATCGCAGCTTTTGCGATTTGCTAATCGCATTGTTTCAAATTGCGACTTCGATTTGGAATCGATTCATCGTTCAGCCCCACTGTGCGGAAGTGCCCGTGGGAGGCAGTGGATCACAGCAGCAGCAGCAGCGTGGATATCAACACCGCCGCAGCGTCTCTGTGTGTGTACAACAAACACAAACATCTCCCGTGTGTCACCTTTCACAGACTGTAGGGGCAAGTGGTGTTGGTGAGCACCTGTGAAGGCCGGCACGGCACACGAGGTGGGTGTGATAGTGTAGTGATGTACACTCGTGTGTGTGTGTGTGATAGTGTATAGTGATGTACACTGTGTGTGTGTGTGTGATAGTGTAGTGATGTACACTCGTGTGTGTTTGTGTGATAGTGTAGTGATGTACACTCGTGTGTGTTTGTGTGATAGTGTAGTGATGTACACTCGTGTGTGTTTGTGTGATAGTGTAGTGATGTACACTCGTGTGTGTGTGTGTGATAGTGTAGTGATGTACACTCGTGTGTGTTTGTGTGATAGTGTAGTGATGTACACTCGTGTGTGTTTGTGTGATAGTGTAGTGATGTACACTCGTGTGTGTTTGTGTGATAGTGTAGTGATGTACACTGTGTGTGTGTGTGATAGTGTAGTGATGTACACTCGTGTGTGTGTGATAGTGTGGTGATGTACACTGTGTGTGTGATGGTGTAGTGATGTACACTGTGTGTGTGTGTGATGGTGTAGTGATGTACACTCTGTGTGTGTGATAGTGTAGTGATGTACACTCGTGTGTGTGTGATAGTGTAGTGATGTACACTCGTGTGTGTGTGTGATAGTGTAGTGATGTACACTCTGTGTGTGTGATAGTGTGGTGATGTACACTGTGTGTGTGATGGTGTAGTGATGTACACTCGTGTGTGTGTGATAGTGTAGTGATGTACACTCGTGTGTGTGTGTGATAGTGTAGTGATGTACACTCGTGTGTGTGTGATAGTGTAGTGATGTACACTCGTGTGTGTGTGATAGTGTAGTGATGTACACTTGTGTGTGATAGTGTAGTGATGTACACTCGTGTGTGTGATGGTGTAGTGATCTACACTCGTGTGTGTGATAGTGTAGTGATGTACACTGTGTGTGTGTGTGATGGTGTAGTGATGTACACTCTGTGTGTGTGATAGTGTAGTGATGTACACTGTGTGTGTGTGATAGTGTAGTGATCTACACTCGTGTGTGTGATGGTGTAGTGATGAACACTCGTGTGTGTGTGTGATAGTGTAGTGATGTACACTCGTGTGTGTGATAGTGTAGTGATGTACACTCGTGTGAGTGTGTGTGATAGTGTAGTGATGTACACTGTGTGTGTGTGTGATAGTGTAGTGATGTACTGTACACTCGTATGTGTGTGTGTGTGATAGTGTAGTGATGTACACTCGTGTGTGTGTGTGTGATAATGTAGTGATGTACACTCGTGTGTGTGTGTGTGATAGTGTAGTGATGTGCACTCGTGTGTGTGTGTGTGTGATAGTGCAGTGATGTACACTGTGTGTGTGATAGTGTAGTGATGTACACTCGTGTGAGTGTGTGTGATAGTGTAGTGATGTACACTGTGTGTGTGTGATAGTGTAGTTATGTACTGTACACTCGTATGTGTGTGTGTGTGATAGTGTAGTGATGTACACTGTGTGTGTGTGATAGTGTAGTGATGTACACTCGTGTGTTTGTGTGTGATAGTGTAGTGATGTACACTCGTGTGTGTGATAGTGTAGTGATGTACACTCGTGTGTGTGTGTGTGATAGTGTAGTGATGTACACTGTGTGTGTGTGATAGTGTAGTGATGTACACTGTGTGTGTGTGTGATAGTGTAGTGATGTACACTCGTGTGTGTGTGTGTGTGTGATAGTGTAGTGATGTACACTCGTGTGTGTGTGTGTGTGTGATAGTGTAGTGATGTACACTGTGTGTGTGTGATAGTGTAGTGATGTACACTCGTGTGTGTGTGTGATAGTGTAGTGATGTACACTCGTGTGTGTGTGTGTGTGTGATAGTGTAGTGATGTACACTCGTGTGTGTGTGTGTGTGTGATAGTGTAGTGATGTACACTCGTGTGTGTGTGTGATAGTGTAGTGATGTACACTCGTGTGTGTGTGTGTGTGATAGTGTAGTGATGTACACTGTGTGTGTGTGTGATAGTGTAGTGATGTGCACTCGTGTGTGTGATAGTGTAGTGATGTACACTCGTGTTTGTGTGTTAGTGTAGTGATGTACACTCGTGTGTGTGTGTTAGTGTAGTGATGTACACTCGTGTGTGTGTGTGTGTGATAGTGTAGTGATGTACACTCTGTGTGTGTGTGTGTGATAGTGTAGTGATGTACACTCGTGTGTGTGTGTGTGGTAGTGTAGTGATGTAAACTCGTGTGTGTGATAGTGTTGTGATGTACACACGTGTGTGTGATAGTGTAGTGATGTACACTGTGTGTGTGTGTGATAGTGTAGTGATGTACACTCGTGTGTGTGTGTGTGTGTGATAGTGTAGTGATGTACACTCGTGTGTGTGTGTGTGATAGTGTAGTGATGTACACTCGTGTGTGTGTGTGTGATAGTGTAGTGATGTACACTCGTGTATGTGTGTGATAGTGTAGTGATGTACACACGTGTGTGTGTGTGATAGTGTAGTGATGTACACTGTGTGTGTGATAGTGTAGTGATGTACACTCGTGTGTGTGTGTGATAGTGTAGTGATGTACACTCGTGTGTGTGTGTGATAGTGTAGTGATGTAAACTCGTGTGTGTGTGGTAGTGTAGTGATGTACTCTGTGTGTGTGATAGTGTAGTGATGCACACTCGTGTGTGTGTGTGATAGTGTAGTGATGACTGCGGTGTTTAAACATCGCCACTGGGGAGACAAAGGCGGTCGGGCGTGGTGCTGGCCACCCACCCCTTCATAGGAGCTCTCTAACAGCACTTGCCCCAACACTCTGTTAAGGCCATACGAGGGATCTCTGTCTATATCAACGTAATATGTTGATACGTATTTTTTTGTAATTAACTTGTTGCCTGTGTAGTTATTTACACGGCAACTCAGGTTATGCCTTGGTCTGGCTGTCTAAATAAACCTAAAGTTGCCTTTGATTCTGAGAGCTTCAAGCTGTAACACTGAACCCTGAGAATGCTCAAGGTGTCTGGATCTCCCTGCCTCAAGCACTAATAATGAATCCTAATAATATTAGCCATAGCGTGTGTGTGTGTCAAAGATTCACACGCAGAATAGCAACAGCATCCTCACTCAATCGTACACACGTGTAGTGTTAATAGAGCTCATGTTATAGTGATTTACACTCGTCTTTGTGTGTGCGCTATATATTATGGGGAGCGATAGTGTAGCGGTTAGCGCGCTGCGCTATGAACCCAGCGACCCGGGTTCGATTCCCGCTCACGGCCAACACCAGTGACGATTATCTAAACCGGTCCCGGGCCTCCCCTAGGTCGACTCAGCCTCAAATGAGTACCTGGTGCGGTGTGTAAACATTGCCACTAGGGAGACAAAGGCGGTCGGGCGTGGTGCTGGCCACCCACCCCCTCGTGTACCGTTCTGGCCTTCATAGGTGCTCGCTAACAGCACTTGCCTCTACAGTCTGTTAAGGCTATATGGGGGATCTTTGTCTTTGTGCTACATATTAATGTATATTGATACACGTTCTATAGTAATATACATTTTTGTCCGTGTAGTGATGTACACGATCAACCAAGGTTAAGCCTTTGGCTGACTGTCTTATAAACCTACGAATATTAATACAGAATCTTAAAGGTACCTTGGAGTCTGAGAGCTTCAGGCATTAACACTGAACTCTAAGGATCATCAAGGTGTGCGTGTTTGGATCTTGCAGCCTCAATTACGAATAATGAATCTGAATAATCTTAGCCATAGCGTGTGTGTGTGCGTGTAATGAATTCATACATGAAGAATGTCAACAGCATCCTCAATCATACCCACGTGTAGCGATTTACACTCATCTGTGTGTGTGTGTTTGAGCTACATGAATGTTTCTACATACACAGGACAGCCAGGAGTTTCAATTCGACTCCTCCTGCTGAGATGACCTTTGTGAGCTCCTGCTGGCTGAATGTGGGAGCAGGGTCATCTTGAATCTCCTGAGATACCGAGTTTCTGCACCCACAACACAGGGCACACAGAACAATGCAGACCCAGGTCTCTTTACACACACAACACAGGGCATACAGAACAATGCGGGGCAAGGTCTCTCCATAATAACAATAGACAACATTGGCCACTAAGTGGTGATGTCACCACGATGCCTGTGCCAGGCTAGGTACACTTTGATGCCACGTGAAGTATCCAAGACTCGCTGGCAGAAGGGCGCAGGGCAAACCTAGCAGGTGCCAATGGTGACTGAGAGAATTGGCAGATAACCCCACCTGTGTCCTCTCCTGATCCGACTTGCTGTGTTTTATCCACCGGCGTTCTATTCGTTGTTGTGAGCGCCGATCCTCTGCCCTCCGTTGTTGTTGGACTGCCGAGTAGCGTCCCTCATGATTCTCCTGCACAGAGGCCGATCTTAACACCACTGGAACCAGACACCGTTAATACCACTCATCTCCATATTCTCCTGTGCCACATTAGTCCATCTCTTCTCTATCCTGTGCCACGCCCGTTTTGGCATGCGGTGGCTGGGCATACAACCTACATGCCCCAGCCAACGCAGCCTTGCCTTGAGGATCAGTTCACCGATGGGACTGTGCCCAGATCTTTCAGGGATTTGTGAGTTTCTGGCATAATCTAGAATGGTTATACCCAGGATGCATCATCGTCAGGACAGCCTGAATGTTTCTAACTGGGGCAGGCATTCCATCAAAGGGGTCCATGCTTCACAAGCATAGAAAATGGAGGGCATGACTGTAGCCGAGAAGACCCGAAGCTTCGTATGGAGCGAAACACCAGTTAGATTCCACACAGGGTTATGCAGCTGAAGAAAATATAAATGCCACCCGACTATTTAGGAGTGCTACCTCTGCTGTCAAACTGGAGTTGGTCATAAGCACACTGCCCAGGTATGGACACCTCTCCACTCTTTACACAAATGCCACCACATCTACGCCTCTATATGAGGAATGAAACAGTTAAGACTTCTCCACAAATATGGCTGTCGCCTGAAGAAGCTATTTGTAATTACTGGCGAAACGTCATTCTCAGATTGTAAATATTGACAGATTGGCATGTTCTGTTTACGTGGCAACCCTAACTAGTTTGCTGTGTCAGGTGGTGGCGGGTTTTAATGACACATTTATATGTTCACAGGATCTAACCCCAAAAAAACATCTTATGGATGAATGGATGAGATTGGTCGCAAACGCCTACGTGTTAAACTGGAGGGAAAGTCTTGAGGCTTTCTGGGTTTTCAGAATGGCGATGACTTTGGCATCCCTTGTTTTGGATTTTGCATGTCCTGTGCATGACGGTGAAGAGGTTTGCCAGCCATTGTTGTCGATATCGTCCCAGGTTTAGGAATGCAGGACAAAGGCCATCCATATCCTTGTGCCTTGTTGGACTTTGCAGTCATGAAGGATGCTTCCACTTCAGCTGCAGTGTACGGCCTGGTTAGCTCTGTTGCATGTGGTAGTTGACGCATGGAGATGGTGAGTTGTTTCCAGACAGCTTATTTGATGAGATCGTCCATTGGTGCCTTTGAGCAGGTCAGCTTGTAGGAAGGCACCGGATTTGCTGCAGTGTTTCGAGGTCTGTGCTGTCTGTTTTGAGGCACCTAGGTTTAGGAGCTTCCAGGCTTTACAGCTGGAGTGAGTGAAGTCCACGTTTGCCGTGATGTTTTCCCATCGTTTTCTTTGTGCAAAGTTCAGGAACTCTGGCAGTGTGGTGCCCTTATCTTGGTCACCAGTTCTGATTAAGATAATAGAGGTTTCCCATTTTTTCTGACAACAAAATAGGTGTTAAGGCGTCCTCTGGTCTAACACCGTTTGAGACGAGGCTCAAAAGAAAGCTGTCTCTGGTGTGGACCAATCAGTTTCAAGGACAATGCATTTATTATAAGAGTATGTTTTTTTTTGCATTCTGACCACAAGCATTGTGGTTAATGCAGACATGATTCCTTGTTAAAGGATTTCAGTTTTGTGTTTTAACATCTTAACACCTGTTTTGTTGCCAGAAAAAAGGGGAAAAACATATTATCATATTTTGGGACTGGCAAAGGGGAGGTCCCATGATGTTGTTCTGATTAACTCTTTCAAGAATTGCTCTGGTTTTGGTTGCCAACATGGCATATAGCTTTTCCGATGCCCTATCAGGATTTTTTCCTCTCGCATATGTCATAATTGTTTTCAATATATTGAAATTCCCAAGCTTTGGCTGCACGTTATTCAATTCAGCTTCGGTTTATTGTTCATATCCCGGGCTTCAGTTGGCTTTCAATGCGGCCGTCGTGTTGAGGTTATGACTGGTATCAGTTGTCCACTGATCGTGATTGCTGGCCCGTGTTGGCTCTTCTGAAAATTGCCAATAATTGTTTGTGAAACAATGAGTGGAGCTGACAAGAAGCATAATTCGGGGTTTTTGTTCTTTATCCATCGTGCTGAGTGAATCGTGCCAGGTTGTTTAGGGTCACACGAAAGAAAAGTGTCTTGTGTCGATGAGCATTTCTTGACTCTCCGGCTTCATCATTTCCTGAGTACCCCCCTTGTTGTGTGTGGTGGCTGTTGAAGTCACCCCACATCTATAGCCGGGTGAGTGGTTGCTGGCAGAGGTGGTGATGGCTATTTCGTATTTCAGGGGCTGATATACATTGATGACCGTTGCATTACCAATTGTGACGGTTCTTGTCCATGTGCCATCACTTATGGCGAAGCACTTGAGAGCAAAGGCCTTGCCTGAAAAAGGTCACGAAGAGGTCATGATGTGGGTGGTAGATGGCAGCAACAAGGGTGCTTCCATTTATTCTGATTTTTGTGTTTAGTTTGTTGTCCTTCCCATGCACCTACGATTAGCATGGTTGGTTACATACAATGGAAAGAAGATCAACATACATACATATTCAGTAATTTGCCATCCGTGTGCTGACATGAACGTTCATCTCCCGTGAGGTGATGACGTCAATTATATTTACCCATCTCCCACCCACAGATTCTAACATAGTATAATTATATTCTTAGTCTCGCTGCATACAGCACAGGATACGCAGAATAGTCGATGTCCAGGTCTCTCTACAGTCTACACACAGCATGAGATACAAAGACTAATGAGGGTCCACGTCTCTCTGGTACTGACCTGAGTTCCTCGTACTTGGGATCCTGAAAGACACAATTGTGCAACTCATGTCAATAAAAATATTCACTCCATCACCAACATCTCCTCCTCTTCTTCCACACACTCAACTCCTGTTGTCAGGATCGATTGACATCACGATACGGGATAACAATATCTGGCTATTGAATAGGGTGTCCTGCACTGGATAGGCTTTTTGGGTGTCAACATCATTTCTTGTTGTTTTCTATATGTTAATACACCTGCAGTGTTAATCAGGGTTGTCCCTGCAAACTCTGCAAAGAGTGATAATAAACATGCTACTACTGGGCCATATCACATGAATCTTTTAGCCCAGTAATAAGGTTTTGAATGAAAAGGAAACACAACAACGTGTTATAGTTATATCAAGTTCAGAATAATGTGGTGGCTGGCTAGGTCATAGGTCAGAGCGCCGAGCTCCTACTGCTGAGTTTATGAGTTTGAATCTAAGTTTCAGGCGCCCGTAATAATCAAGGAAGGCCTTCCAGGGACTCTACCCCTTTTTTCAGTCTCGCATTGGGAAGTATGGCCATTTCCATTGTAAGAGGAGGAATTTGCACTTGGATGGAAATTAATTCTTAAAGGAAACCCCAATATACGTGAGAGATAGCACTTAAGCGTGTAAACAGGAAGATTCACAACCAACTTTCTTTACTGCAATCCCCGAGTAACTTTGCAGATCGCTTGGTTTTGGAGTTTCACATGTCTGAGTAATCAACCAATCGTTACATCAATGATTTGAGGATCTGCTAATGCAAGGGAATGTCTTCTATCTGGGTACTTCATTTTCCTCTCACATTGATAAACACCCAAGTGGATTGGTTTAACATTCCACTTGGGTTATGTCAAGTTGTGGAATCAGGGATGCCTCGTCACCTGCAGGAAGGTGAGTGGGTCCTTCACTGCGAGGGCCGCTAGCAGCTCGTTGATCTCCAGCTCCAGGCCGCGTGCTCTGTTCTCATAGAGAGTGATGTTTGCCTGGATCCGGGACAGCACGGAGCGGCCCTCCTCGTCCACGCGCTCCAGCGCCTCCCTCTCCTCCTCATTCAGCTGCTGCCTCTTCCGCTCAAACTCTTGGCTGATCCTCGCTTTCATCCCACGCAGAGACTCCTACGCAGAAGGGGATGATCATGAGTTGTTGAATCACTCACATGCTACTGTATGTGTCTGGCTGTACCTATATGTCTCTGTGTGTCTATCTGTAATTCCACATGTCTGTCTCGATATCTAAATGTCTCTCTCTGTGTCATGAACATAATGCACTCGTATGTTCTCCAGGTTGTATTTGGTTAACTGTGTGTAGTGGGGTATAGCTGAGGAGGCTCGTGAAGGATTCTACTGGGCAGTTGTAGTCGGTCGCCCTCCAGCAACAATGGAGGGCAGTGGAGCGACACTTACAACAATGAGTGGAGCGCCGGGCTGCAAAAATATAGCAAGTTGGCACAGTAGGGGGTACAGATGGTGCATCTACCAGTCATCTCAGTCAGCCATCCTATGGCACCTGGGTGTTTCCCGAGACCTGTCAGCGAGCCTCCGACACTTCACGTGGCCTCAAAGTGCACCTGGCCTGGTACAGGTGCCCTGGCGTCATCACTGTCACTTAGTGGCAAATGGCGGCTATTGGTATAGCTGACTCGTCAGATGCGTGTATTGGCCAGTGCTGGCTACAGGCTCATTAATATGTGAATGCATTTAGAGTAGGCTAGGTATAACCGTATCTATGGGACCTTTTTGCCAGTATCAAAAAGAATGAAAAATAATAACAACTTTGACCCTTTCTGTCAATTAAACAGGTGTCAGGATGTTCAAACACTAAATAGATACCTTTTATAATGCATCAAGTTTGTATTAGCCACACATTCTTGTGACAACCCATTCATGCAAACAAACATGCTCTGATAATTATATATGCATAGTTCTGTTCACATTTGGGTGTTCTCTTGTCTAACACTGATGAGACAAGGTCACAAAAGAAGGCTGTCTCTGGTGTAGGACAATCAGTTTCAAAGACAATGCCATATATTATAACATTATCAGAGCATGTTTGTTCGCATGTTTTGCCACAAGTATGTGCGTTTATTGCTAAATTTATGCCTTGTGAGAGGAAAACGAGCTGGTCCATTGTTTTACGACCATGATGGAATCCATATTGTTCCTCTTGAATCTGAGGCTCAACCACCTGGCTGGAGCCTTATCTCCAGCACTCAGGCAAAAGCTTTACTTGCCAAGCTGAAGAGTGTGATTGCTCTGTAGTTGGTTCACACATTTTGGTCCCCTTTCTTAAAAATGGGAACCACCACCCCAATCCAGAGGTAGTGTACCCGTCGCCTTCCATGCAACATTGAAGAGGCGTTTTAACCATGACACTCTTATTCTGTCGAGTGCTTTCAACAATCCTGGGCGAATCTTGTCCACACCAGCAGCTTTGCCGCTACGAAGGCCCTCGACCACCGCAGCGACTTCGACAGCCATTATGGATCTGACCCCCCCCCCCCCCCAGCTGTGTCCAGGGCTGCTTCCTGAAAGGAGGGGATGTCCACTGGGTTGAGGAGCTCCTGAAAGTGTTCCTAACACCACTCGATTATCTCCTTAGCTGAGGTCAATGTTACGCCACCCTTACTGAAAACAGCCTGGGCCACGTCCCATCGACCTCTTCTAAGGCATTGGATTGGTTTGCCAGAATATCTTTCAGGCTGCCCGGTAGTCCCTCTCCATAGCCTCTCTAAACTCCTCCCATGCCCGGGCTTTTGCTTCAACGACTGCAACAGCTGCTGCCCTCTTGGCAAGCCGGTACCTCTCATTAGAGCCGGGAAACCTTTTTTATGAGCATAGCTCAGAAAGCCTCCTTCTTCAACATGAAATCTTCCCTCACAACTGGTACCCACTAGCGGATCCAAGGGTTCCCACCAGGACAGGCACCAACTGCCTTCAGGCTACAGCTTATCGCAGCTAAATCCACAATCGAGGTCTTGAACATCGTCCACTCGGACTCAATTTCCACGACCTCCCCTGGGGTGCAGGAGAAGTTTCCCAGAGGTGGAAGTTGAAATCTCTCTGCACTGGGTCTTCTGCCAGACGTTCCCAGAAAACCCGCACTATTTATTTGGGCCTTCCATGTCGTTGCCCCAAGTGTCGGATCCCACTTACTACCTGGTGGTGATCAGTTGACACCCCTGCCCCTCCCATCATCCGAGTGTCCAGATCATATGGCCTTAGGTCCGATGATACAACTATGAAGTCAATTATTCACCTTCGTCCCAAGGTTCTCTGGTACACTTATGAGCATTCTTGTGTTCGAACATGGTGTTTGTCCTTGAAATTCCGTTATTAGCACAGAATTACAATAACATCTCAGTCGGGTTCAGATCAGGAAGGGGCATTCCTCCCAATCATGCCTCTCCAGGTATTTCCATCGTTTCCCAAGTGACCATTGAAGTCGCCCAGTAAGACAATGGTGTTGGTAGGCAGTACTATTGAGCACTGCACCCACCATCTCCAAGACAGCCGAATATTTTGAACTCCTATTTGATGCATAAGAACAGACAACAATCAGAATTGTCCTTTCTGAGACCCGAAGTCTCATTGAGGCGACCCTCTCCTCCACTGGAACAAACTCCAACTGAAGAGCACCCAGCCGTGGGTTTGTGAGTATCTCCACACTCACCAGGGGTTACTGCAGAATCGGAAAGACACCACCCCCGATCAAGTAGTTTGGTTCCAATGCCAATGCTGTGTGTGGAGGTGAGACCGACTCTATCTCGTTGGTACGTTTCCACCTCCTCCACCATCTCTGGTTCCTCCCCCAGTGATGTGACATTCCACGTCCCAATAGCGAGTGTCGATTGCCAAGGTTCAGTCCGTTTGAGACCAACCTTCTCCCCGTCATGCTGGCATCGCACCCGCCCCTCACCCTTCGTCCTGTGAATGCTGGGCCCACAGGACGGCGCCATGTAGCCAATCGGGCTGGACCCAACCGGGTTACGTGGGTCACCCAGCCACCAGGTGCTTGCCAGCAAACACCACCCGCAGGACTGGCTCCAGGGGGGATGTCCCAGTATCCCTTGTCCAGGCGAGGTTCTTTGATTTTGGTATTTTTGAACCATTCATGAGGGGCTTTGTATTTCGATAATTTACCTTCTAAAAAAACTAGCATGTCCCGCACCCCAACGAAGGGCAGCTCGCACCTCCAGGGAGTGTGTACACCCCAGATTAAGAACCACTCATCTAGATGATTTAAAAGTACTTAGCTCCAGTGCCTTCCTAAAAGCAGAAGGAAGAGCATTCCAGTCGGCCGAAAAATAACTTGCAAATGTTTAACACCTACGTTTTCGCGACCAATATTCATAATATAGTTTTTGGGTTAGATCGCATAAATATAATGTGTCATTAAACCTGCTACCACCCGACACAGCCAATTAGTAAGGTTTCTCACAGAAACAGAACATGCCAATTGGTTACAACATTTACAATCTGAGTACGATATTTCGCCAGTAATTACAACTAGCTTAATAAGGCGACAATCAGATTTGTGGAGAAATCCTTTTTCATTCCTTAAATAGAGGGATAGATGTGATGACATCACTTGTGAGACCTTCTTGTGCGAAGGGGGGGGGGGGGTTAATGAATACATATAAATTACAATGGGTATCCATTGTCGTCGGTTGGGTTATACAAATGGTAATTACCATTTGCATAATGTACGTTGCTTATAATCAACGTAAATTACATGACTTACATTCACGATACGAACCAGTTAAAGGCTCGAGGTGGTGATGGCATGTGGCGTTGACTGACGCGTTGACCTCTAAATATTGTGTCAATACCTTATTCACATCGTTTGATTGTTAGAGCAAGGAAACCGTTGTGATGGACGGCCTTGATACTGTAGGATCAGGTAGCGTTTAGATGGTCACATTCAGAGTGTGTTGTTTCCTTTGCCACTGAGTGTTTATTTAACTGTAGGTTTGCTGTATATAGCATCACACGAGACTGTCCCTTAAGGTCGGTGAGAGTGGGAAATAGACCGACTGAACCTTTACAAGCATATCACTTCTGGTTTTTTGTGCCCTCAATGTTGGGCACGACGTCCCCCTCCCACGCCAAAAGCCACTCTGGTGAAACCGTTAGAAACATCGTTCGGGGGAAAAAGGCGACAATGTGCGAGTCCACTCTGGCATACTTATCACTGCGTCTCGAACTATACCTGCATGTGCTTGTACGTGTCCTTGAGCTGCTGTGTCTGTGACACTGCCGACCCCTTATTCTTCTCTCTCTCCATCTTCTTGAGCCCCAGCTCCTCCTGTGTGAGGCAGGTGAACGTGCAGTCCTTAACATTCACTTCATCATCACCATCGTCATCATCATCAATTAATTTGAAATCCTTATAAATAAAAAACAGACTTTTAAGAGTAAAAATGCAAATACAAGCTGTTGTAACACTATAGGATGGTGGGTTACAGCATTAAATGATTTCTCACCTGTTTAGCATGTTGGGCTTTTTTAAACGTGATGACCTTGTGTCCTGTGTGGTCTCCTGCAACAGTGCAGACCATACAGACCGGGATCTCATCCTGCTCACAGTAAAATTGGAGATGCGCATCGTGCTCCGCACATCTTCGTTCTTCTAGGTTCACAATGGGAGCCACCAGGACGTGGTCCATCAACTTGGGGTTTTTCAGATGAGGCTTCAGGTGGGACTCACACAGGGACATCTCACATCTGAGGCAGGTCTTCACTGCAGGAGTCTCCCCATCATCACAGCCGTCACAGAAGACAACTCCAGCCATCCTCTCTCCAACTCTGAGCTGCTCCACCAGGTTGGCGAGCGCCACGTTCCTCTTCAGCTGGGGTCGCTCAGGGAAGGCCACTCGGCACTGCGGGCAGCTGAAGCTGCTCGCTCTCCCAGGCACCGTCCAGACACCGGAGGCAGAACGAGTGTCCGCAGCTCAGCGTGGAGGGGCAGTCAAACGTGCGCAGGCAGATGGCGCAGCTCAGCTCACTGTCGACACAATCACTGGGAGACGCGCTTGCCATGGCCCATAGCTTCACTCGGACTCAGTCGCTCGCCGCGGCTCACGGCGGAGCTATCGCAGCAGCAGCTCACACAGCGGAGACGAACAAGGAAATGAACTTGACTTCACCTGCAGTTAAGTTATAAATACCTCGAGACACGCCCTGGAATGTTCCACACGGCGGCTGGGCTCACCTGTGTAGACGTGGCGTTACAGACACGCACTGTGTAATAGCTAAAACTGATTTTTGTGTTTAGTTTGTTGTCCTGCCCCTGCACTTCGAATTAGCACTGTTGGCTATGTGCAGTGTGGAAGAAGTTAATCATACATAGCTTTGACCGGTCTCAAGTGATATACTATTTGTACAAACAAAACCCAGCAGCAGCAACCCGGGACACAGCGATAATGGTTTGTCCCACAGGCTGATTTGACGGTCAAGGGTCAGGCTGTGTGCATTGCACTATGGAACCGCACCTTGTGCAAACATTCTGATGTAAAGGTTAACTTGTTTTTTTCCCATCTGTGTCTTTATTCATTTTAATTCTTGCAAGGCCTGTTTATTTAAGCTTCACAGTCTGTAATCGTCTTCCATCTTTATCAACTAATATTTAACTACTGGCTTCATGCATCCTCAGTTGATCTGTCAATTTTTTTTGTTATTCCTACGACACCGTTTTATCCTGAGTGGACGGTGGTTGTATGTATGTTGAACTTCTTTTACACCATACTTAATCAACCGTGCTAATCGAAGGTGTGTGGGTGAGTGTGTAGGTTGGTGTTTGGTTTAGTGTGTGGGTGAGTGGGTGTGTGGGTGAGTGAGTGTGTGAGTATGTATGTTATACTTATTTCGCAGCGTACGTAGCCATTCGTGCAAATCGAAGGTGCGAGTGAGTGGGTGGTGGTGGAGGATGAGTAAGTGGGGGGGGATATTTGGTGAGCAGGAGGATGGCGTGAAGGGTGGACGAGCAGGCGGTGAGGGAGGGCTGGAGGAAGGGTGGCTGGGAGGGGCGTGCGGTTGAGTGGTTGGGTCACTGGGTGGGTGGCCTCACGCATTACCACAGCGAACAGCCTCTGGCTAAATAAACATCGTGGTTCATTTAAGCGTATTATCTGGATGACTTTCACCGTCTATTTTCCTATTATGTGTAAAAAAATCAAGGATTTAAATCTTCATAACCTAAACAATATATATTCATCAACTATTGTTAATGTTAAGATTTGACATCCTGGAATCGCTGAGTTTAAACGATTCTATAAAAAAAAATTATTTGACCAGGTAAGGCCCACTGAGGTTTATAGCTCTTTTCAGAAGCGACCTGGCCACAATTGATAGCTCAACGACGTGGCTTATTATGTGGATATTTTTCGCAGTCAAACACTCTAAACGCATGTTTCTAAGTGTGGAGGGAAAAATTGGAGAACTCGGAGACAAATTCACGCGACTACGGGGAGAGAGACAAACAAACTCCAAGTACATGTTCAGGTGTCAGGGTCTGGATCGAACCGACGACCTCCTGTATACCAGGCGAGGTAGTTTACATCTCGTAGCCACCGCGGCGTGATGTAAAAAAATCACAGAGCAGCGACAACGAACAAGGAAGCGAGCTGACTTCACCTGCAGCTAAAATATAAACACCACGAGACGCGCCCTGGAATGTTGCACGCGGCAGCCCGCACTCACCTGTGTAGACGTGGCGTTACATTCACACACACAGTGTCAAGGTTAAAGAGTCGCAATTGATATTGAACATAAACCCCACGGTAACCATGAAAACAGTGATGGTTTGTCCTATAGACTGGTTACACCCGCTTGGGTGAGGCTGTGTTTTTCACTGTGTAATGCGGGCGTAAACGGCCTCGCGGATATGACGTAACGGGGGGAGGAGTTGAGTCACGTGGGGAAAAGGGAGAGCTCTTAAGGGCGGGAACCAGAAGAGACGGGAGGAGAGTGTAAGAATAAAGACGGGAGGAGGCCACGCAGGGCAGGAGGTGGAAAGTGGCGTGATCACCCACAGGGACTCGGCACCGTTGGCCAGCGGTGTCCGAGCACGGGGGAGACGGAGAGCAGCGGTGGGGCTGCAGAGAGAGCAGCCGAGAGACTGCAGATCGGGCGGAGAGGCTGAGAGGAAAGCCAGCAGCGGAGCTGCATCGGGAGCCAGGAGAAAAGGCTACGTGAGCGACGGCAGCAGAAGGGCTGCCGAGCGGGAGGTGGAGAAGGCTCTGAGCGAGGCGCCGTGCGGGGCGAAGTTGTACAAACCCAAATAAAGGACAACGGAGACAGACACAGTGAAAGAGTCCTATATTACACTGGTGTCAGAAGTGAAACGGCATGTCAAAACAGCTCAGAAGAAAGAATATCCCCGCACCATCGTCTGCTACATCTTCCGACGACGACGACCTTCCTCAGGCAGTGGGGCTGCCAACAATGGAGGAGGAAATCCAAGCGGGAACGAGTGGTGGGCCGGGGGTGCAAGAGGTCGCCGCGTCGGTGGATCCGCCCGCGCCGGAGGACGCTGACCAGCGATGGAAACAGATGGCGGCCCAGCTGGAGACTTTGAAGACTGTCTTGGCGCAACTGTGCGACCTCGTCACGCCGGCGACGGCGTCGGGGAGGCCCGGGGGTGATCAACAGACCAGGGCCTTGCCTGCGCCGCCAGCGCCCTCTGCCACGCGGCGCGAGGACGCCATCTTGGGCGTGGCAGGGGAAGAACCGCGGGAAGCCGCCATCTTGCGCCCTCCGCGGCGGGAAGCCGCCATCTTTGACACGTTGCGGTGCGATGCCATCTTGAATATGCCACGCAACGCGCCGTCTGCAGAGGACGGCGGAGCGAGGACCCGCAGCCGTCACTTGACAACAGTTAAAGAATTTTCGATTGGAGGCGATTGGAGTGCATTCGCCTGCAGATTTTTGGCGGCGGTGCGCTCCACCAGATGGACTGACGCAGAGGCCCTGGAAGTTCTGCCAACTCTTCTAGACGATGAGTCGGTCAGATTTTTCCGTTCCATCAAGGCCGAGAAAAAAAGACACTGAGAGGGGTTTTTGACGAGATGGCGGATGCGTACGAGCCACCGGATGACGCTCACCAACGATTCGTTCAGCGCCAGCGGGCACCCGAAGAGTCGCCGGTGGCATACAGGGGTGCTGTCTTGGAATTGGCCATGGCCGCATACCCTGAGACGGAGCCTGACCTACTGGAACCCCTGATTTTGGGCAAAATGCTTGAGCTGTCGAGAGATTTGGGGATCCCTATGCCGGTGTGCGGCCATGAAAAGCTGACGTCTCGGGTGGCTGCGAAGTGTTTGGATGCCCAGTTTAATCTGCACCGTTGGAAGCAGGTGACAGCGTGGACGGGGGGGCCCATCGTGGAAGGGGGTGCCGTGGGTTGGGATCCCAAGAAGGCGGTGTACGTTCCTGACGGGGGGGGGGGCCCGCAGGAATTGACGGCCGCCTCTGCGCAGTGGCCTGCCCGCGGAGGACCGGGGCCGCGATCTGCGCCGCCGACGCGGGAGCGTCGAGATGGGGGGAGTGCTGTGCGTCGTAATGACGTCGAGTGCTTCCGCTGCGGTCGCAAAGGCCACTACGCCAGGGATTGCTGGGCCCGTATCCCGGGGCCGCCCCAGCAGGAGGCCTCGACCACAGACGTGCCGCGGAAGGACCCTCCTGGACAGGCAAGTCGGTGCGCACCAGACACCCGGCAAGGCTTGGCACCTCATTCATCACCGTTGCCGCGCGATCCGGGTGTCGTTAACAACGGGAGGCCACCGACTGGCCCATGTCGCTCGGTAACGCAGTGGCGTAAATTGGCACGGCGGGTTGTTGCGGCCGCTACTGGTTCGTCCACTGTGCCGGGTTCTATACAGGGGGTTGACGTGCACATTTTAGTGGACTCCTGTGCGTCCGCGACGATTATATCTGATGTCATTTTCCATCTGTTGGGCATCCCGCCGGATGCAGTGCGCCCGGTTTACGATTCCTGCGTAGCAGCGAACGGGGGAAGTATGGGCATTGTGGGCCAGTTGGACACCAATATATCCATCGGGGGGGTGTCGGCCTCGGGAATTGTGTTGATTTCGAGGTCCCTTACGGTTCCGTGTTTGTTGGGAACTGATTTTCTGGCCAAAATGCCCATTCTAATAAGAGTTAATCAAAATTGCATCGAATTACCGGGGGGTCGAAAAATTACATTTTTGCCGTTGCCCTGGGGGCAACCCGCTCCGGTCTGCCAGGTGCAGGCGCTGTCCGAAGTATCGGTTGACATTCCACCTGGTTAACAGATGCTTATCCCCTTGCGATATCGGAAACCAGTGCCTGGTCGGGAAGGAGCGCCTGGGGTTTTGTTATCACCGTCCGCAACCATAACGGGCGGATCGGCGCTGGTCGGGGCGCAAACTATTATCCGGGCGGACCAGCAGCCATTTTTGCAGGTGCTTAATGGGAGTACGGAAAATGTTTGCGTGCCGGCCGGAACGGTCGTGGCCCATGCCACGACGGCGTTCACGGCCCAGGACCATCTGGGTCGCCGGGATGTGGTTGCCGGAGTTTCGGGCCCGGCGGGCCCAGATGATCGCTGGATCGCCGAATTGTGCGCCAAAAATTCTTCCCTGACCGGGGAACAGCGATCCGCGCTTCGTGCGCTATTGTTGAGTTATTCCGATGTGTTTAGCTCCGACGATTTGGACTTGGGATGCACCTCCCTGCTTTCCCATCATATTGACATGGGGGACGCTGCTCCGATTCGGTTGAACTCGCATCGGATGAGCCCGGCGGAGCGAGACCATGTTCGTGGAGCAGTGGATGACATGCTGGCTGCGGACATAACATCTCCGTCTAACAGCCCATGGGGCGCGCCTGTGGTCTTGGTCAAAGAGAAAGACGGCAAATTGCGATTTTGTGTCGATTGTCGCAAATTAAACAAAGTGGCCGTGGCGGATGCGTACCCCCTGCCGCGTATGGATGATTCCCTCGATGCCTTGTCGGGGGCGAAGTTCTTTTCGACGCTGGATCTCTCTTTGGGTTTCTGGCAGCTTCCCCTTGATGAGTCCTTGCGGGAAAAGACTGCTTTCCGTACGCCGCAGGGTCTATTTCAATTTAATTGTCTTCCGATGGGGTTGAATGCTGCCCCCGCCACATTTCAGAGGTTGATGGAGCTGGTATGAACGGGGTTGCAGTGGGAGACATGTCTGATATATTTAGACGATATTATCATCTTTAGCGGCACATTTGATGAACATCTACCGAGACTGGAGGCGGTGTTCGCCAGAATGCGCTCCGCCAATCTGAAATTTAAACCTAAGAAATGTCACCTACTGCAACGGTCCATGCGCTATTTGGGACATATAGTCAGTGCCGACGGGGTTGCTACGGATCCGGAGAAGACGGCGTGCGTCCGCAACTGGCCAACCCCGGCCACGGTGGGGGATGTGCGTCGCTTTTTGGGGTTTGCCTCATTACCGTAGGTTCGTTCCCAATTTCGCAACGATCGCGAGGCCTCTGCACCTCCTTACGGGTAAAGGACGGAAATTCAGTTGGGGACCGCCAGAGGAGGCGCCGTTTAAGGGCCTGCGCGATCGTTTGGCAATGGCGCCAACATTGGGCTATCCCGATTTTGATCACCCTTTCATTCTGGACACGGACGCGAGTGACACGGGCATTGGGGCCGTGCTGTCACAGTCCAAAGGCGGTGTAGAACGCGTGGTGGCGTACGGTAGCCGCGTCTTGTCCCCCGCCGAGACCCGCTACTGCGTCAGTTGCCGTGAACTTGTGGCTATCGTCTATTTTTTCCGCCAATTTCGGCCATATCTCTACGGCCGTTCGTTTATTGTGCGCACGGATCATGCGGCTTTAAAATATGCTCTGAACGTAGACCAACCATCTGGCCAGCTGGCACGATGGTTGGACACTCTGCAGGAGTTTTCCTTTAAAATTTCAACTTCAGGAGGGGGCACGTCACGCGAATGCGGACGCGCTCTCCAGGTTACCGCAGGGATCCCCTTGCGCTTGCACATCAGGGACGCATAGGTGTACGCCGACCCAGCAGCCCCCTCGGCCTATTGCGTTAGCGGTCGAGGTGCCTGAGGCTCCAGTTTGCCCAGGACCAGCCGATGGGGTTTTGAACCTTCCACGGGCAGTGTGGATTCGTGAACAAATGCTTGACGACTCGTTGGGGACCCTGCGGAGTCGAGCTGCAAAGGGAGGGGGGGGACTGGGTTCTGGGGGGACGCCGGGGGCCGCTCTCCGTGACGGACTGCTGATGTGGAGGGAGGGGTTACATGATCGCTGGCGTCTGGTTGTACCGTCGTCGTTACGGTACGAATTGATTAGGACTCTGCATTGCGACACGCTATTAGACCTGGGGGTGCAGAAAACCTTGTTGACGTTGCAGCGAGACTATTTCTGGCACGGCATGACGACGGATGTCGTCGGGCACGTTCGCACGTGTCCCGAGTGTGCCCGGCGGAAGCCGCCTAAACACCCATATGTGCCGCCGATACAGTCTATTCAAGTGTCTCGAGTTAACGAGTTGGTGGCGTTGGATATTTTGGGACCCTTCCCGCCATCCGCTAAGGGTAATAAATACTTGTTAGTTGGGGTGGAGTATCTCTCCCACTGGCCGATGGCCTGGCCTTTGCCCGACCAGTCGGCGGCGTCCATTACGGACGCCTTTCTATTTGGATATGTCATGGACAAAGGGGCGCCGGAGAGGCTGCTCATGGATCAGGGCCGGAATTTTTCTTCTAAATTGTTGGGGGAGGTGTGCGCTGCTCTGGGGACCAAAAAGATCCGGACATCCCACTACCACCCGCAGACGGATGGCATGGTGGAACGACTAAATCGGACGCTGTCAGCCATGCTGTGTCACACGGTTAATGAAAAGCAAGCTGACTGGGATTTGCACATCCCTGGGGTACTCTCGGCATACCGGATGACGCCTCACGCGTCCACGGGATATTCTCCATTTTTTCTCATGTACGGTCGCGAAAACGTGCCGTCGATGGATGTGCAGTTGGGAACAGGAGTGAGAGGACCTACTAAGCCTCTCCCTGATTACATTCAGGACGCCGTTCGCCGCGTCGCTGAGGCGCGGGAGGGGGCCGGAGTGGCTACTGCCAAAACCCAGGCCCGGAACGAACGTTGCGCTCGACGCTCGAAGGGGAAGTGCCACTGGAAGGTGGGGGACATGGCTTGGCTGCATTGCCCGCAGGTGCGAGCAGGGACCTCCCCTAAATTGCATAAACCATGGCAGGGGCCTGTTAGGCTCATTGAGGTTCCTAACCCGCAGTCCGCGCGCGTTCGGTTCGGATCTCGGCGCTGGTACGTCCATACGTCTCGCTTGAAACCATACGTGGCCCCTCGAACGGATGCATCATCTCCTGATGTTGCCTTGCCGGTGTCTGTTGCTGCCGACGCACCCTTGCCTGTGCCTGTTGACCCTGCAAGAGCGCCTGTCGTGCCTTCTACAGACAAACCGGCCATGACACTGCAGGAGGCAGCGGACTCTGCTCTGGGTGGGCCTACCACGGCTGCGGGGACACCTGGCCCCGCCGCCCCTCCAACCCCAAGACAGACATGGTTGCGGGACGCCCCAGACTCTGGTCCTTCGGGGGAACGGGACCTTGGCGTTGGCGGGCCTCCAATAGCGACATGCGGTTTTGATCCTGTCGCTCCTAAAACCCCGTCGCGTTCTCGGTCTGCAGGGTGGCCGCCGCTCGTCCGGGACGGGCCGGCGACCCGCACGCGTTCGAAGTCCCTTTCTTTTCGTTGATTGTTGTTCTCGTTCTTGTTGTTATTGTTATATTCGTTGTATTCTCCGTTGTCTGTTCAGGGCTGATGGTTGGTGGTCGCTCGCATTACTTGTTCTGTTTCAGCCGAGGACGGCTGGAATTTTCTCTACAGGGGACGGTGGTGTAATGCGAGCGTAAACGGCCTCGCGGATATGACGTAACAGGTGGGAGGAGTTGGGTCACGTGGGGAGAGAGTAGAGCTTTTAAGGGCAGGAACCGGAAGGGCTGGAGGAGAGTGTGGGAATAAAGACAGGAGGAGGCTACGCAGGGCAGGAGGTGGAAAGTGGCGCGATCGCCACAGGTCGAAACTCGGCACCGTTGGCCAGCGGTGTCCGGGCACGGAGGAGACGGAGAGTCAGCAGCGGGGCTGCACGGAGAGCAGCCGTGGGGCTGCAGGTCGGGGACAGAGAGGCTGAGTGAAGAGCCAGCAGCGGGGCTGCATAGTGAGCCGGCAGCAAGTCTGCAGGAGCGACGGCAGCAGTGGGGCTGTCGAGCGGGAGACGGAGGAGACTCTGAGCGAGACGCCATGCGGGCAAAGTTGTACGAACCACAATAAAGGACAACGGAGACAGACCCAGTGCAAGAGTCCTTTATTACAGTTGGATCCTCAGAAGGTTGTCTTCGCATGGCTGAGGAGACAGCTTTGCGGATTGTACGTTCCGAGTATCCGTTCATCCTGAGGGCTTGGTGTACCTGCTCCAACTCACTGGCTAGGTGGTGCTGGTCGGAGATGCAACAGGCCCTATGGTTTAGTATTTTTATGAGGGAATTATTCTGGGCTGGATGGTGGTGGGAGTCAGGCTTTAAATAGGCATCTGTGTGGGTGGCTTTCCTGTAGATTGAATGTCCCAACGAGCCATCAGGTCTCTTCTCGATCAAAACATTCAGGAAAGGTGGCTTTCCATTTTTTCCACTTCCATGGTGAATTTGATAGACGGGTGTGTGGAATTTATGTGGTTGAGAAAGTGGTTCAGTGCTGGCAGGCCATGTGGCCAGATGACAAACGTGTCATCTACGTATCTCTTCCACAAGGAAGGACGTAGGGTGGATGTCTGGATGGCATCTGTCTCAAATTTTTAGATGAAAACATTCGCTACCACTGGCGATAAGGGAGAACCCATTGTAGAATGTACCATTCCAGGTGAAGTATTTGTTGGTAAGACCGTGCCTTACCAAAGTTGGTACATCTGGATTCAGTCCTTGTTGGACCAAGTCTTCAATGATTGCGATGGTGTCAAGTACAGGTACATTGGTGAACAGAGAGACTACATCGAAACTTACAAGCAAATCATCCGGAGACAGTGAGATGTCCTTGATTAGAGAAACCAAGTGAGCTGAGTTAAGTACAGCTGAGGTGGACTTGCCAGTGAAAGGAAGCAGAGTCTCAGACAGAAATCAGGCCAGTTTGTAGGTGGGTGAGTTAGTCGTGGAGACGATAGGACGGAGCGGGGTACCTACTTTGTGGATTTTGGAAGGTCTATCAGCCGAAGGTTTTAGAGAGCTTTGCTTGGTCTGATCGATTTAGTGATGATATTGTTGGTTTTAGTAGCTAAGCAGTTGGTGGGATCTATGTTGATTTTGGTATAGCTGCCATCATGTACGTTGTTTTATCAATGATGACAGTGGTATTGCCTTTGTCGGCTGAGAGGACGACAATGTCATCTCTGTTTTTTATTTAGAGAGTTCAAAACGCTCGTCAAACACAAGATCCAGGGTCGTTTCAATACAGTACACAGAATCCGTGATTTAATCCCATCTTGATTTGGCGCTTTCGTGACTGCATGAATTACTCTTTGGTTCTTTCGGTAAAGTCATAGAAAGATAAAAGAATACATTTAATAATAGCATAAGATGTTTCGATTGCAACACAAGCAATCATCATCAGGTACAAATGAAAGAGAAAACAAACCTAGTAAACTTAGAAATATAATGCAATACAACACAGATAGTCGGCTAATATAACAGTCAACACCCTACCTGGTTGATTACGTTCTTCCAAAGATTGCTAAATTTAAGAGATAAAACACAGAACCGGAGACACATAGACAGACACATAAGCAGAGAGAGATAACACAGAGTCACACAGAGAGAGACAAACACATAGGCACACAGAGAAACAACGCCTCTGTGTCGAGGCATTAAATAGAGAGAGAGGGGGACAGAGAGAGAGGGGGGGGGTAGAGAAATTAGCATGTCAATGAGAGACCAGGCGCAACAGCAGGAAACAAAGCAACAAAACGAGGGGAGACAGAGAGAGAGAAACCACACTAAATCAAACAAACTTAGTAAAATTTTAAAATGTAATGCAATGCAACACATAAAGTCGGTAAACACACAATTAACGCATGGCCTGGTTGATTACGTTCTTCCAAGGATTTCTAAATTAGAATTTAAGTGTGAAATTTGAGAGAGAGACAAGACACAAACACGGAGACACAAAGACAGACACATGGGCAGAGAGAGACAACACAGAGACACAGAGAGAGAGAAAACAAATAGAGAAAACAAATTTAAAACCTTCCTGTAGAGGTGGTTAAAAACTTGATATGGCGCTTTCGTGACTGCAGGAATTACTCGCCGATGGTTTAATTCTCCGTTTTTCCTTATGTTTTGAGTCATGTGCAGAGTAAAGGACTTCAATAGTACTTTACTAAGCTAAGAATTGTGAGAAGCTAAGAGGTGTGCGAATATATTTTCATATAATACTGTGATCAGCTAAGACGATTGAGATGTCAAGTAGAGATTTTGTATATACACGAATATCGAGAATGCATGAAATGTTGTCCAAGCTGTAGGCTGGAAAAGTTCATTCTTGATTTGAAGTTTTCGTGACTGCAATGATCCATACTCTTTGGTTCTTTCGGTAAAGTCACGTAGGTGAAAAAATAAAAAATATAAATAAATAAAAGTTAATTAAATCACTTACTTTTATTTATTTTTTTATTTTATTTTTTCACCTACGTGACTTTACCGAAAGAACCAAAGAGTATGAAAAAGTTCAGTTGACCAAGTGACTGATACTCTGATGATACGAGTCTTGATGAGTTCTGGAGAGAGCTAAGCGCAGTGAGACAGCAGGGCACAGCAGGAGACCTACCGAGGGAAGTGGGGGTACCAAGGGTGCTCACACGAAGCATTGCAGCTGCTGACGAGAAATGATGAGCAACGTGGCCACAGATGATTCTGCTGATCAAGCCTGGCGTGCTGATAACCTACAAAGGTGCAGCGCAGCAGGTAATGGCTGACCATGAAGCTCATAATATAGGTTTTTGGGTCAGATCGCGTTATTTATAAATGTGTCGTAACCCTCTACCACCCGACACGGCCAAACAGTAAAAAATGTGTCACGTTTTCAAATGACAAAATAATTCACTTCTTTAGCCCACCGGTGTGCTGAAGAGAGAATCAACAGCATTTTAAAATTTGAGTACGACGTTTCGCTGATAATTACAATCAGCTACATCGGGCAAGAATGGTGAAGCTCTCCTGTTGCTTCCGGTCTTAAATAGAGCAGCATCAGGGTGACGTCATCATTTGATTCAATTCAATCTGGTGCAGTGATTCGAGGCAAGGAGGGGGAGGGTATTGTAATTATATAGATTTGGTAATCATTCAAATGTTATTCATTGGTATTTGTTTCCCTTATAAGGAATTGTAATTGTATTTATTTGATAATACGCTTCCAGGCCGCACTAAGCCTGTAGCTGACACATTTATAAATAACGCGATCTGACCCAAAAACCTATATTATGACTAATATTGGTCGCGAAAGCCTTAAACGTGTTAAATTGACCACGAAGCTGCTGACTCGGGAGCCCCGAGCACCCTCCAGCATGGATCGAGCACGATGCACAGACCACAGAAAGAAGGTGCAGCAGCGAGCAGCAGGGCCGCGAGCGCACTATAATTGTGGACGAAGCCTGCCGTTCTAAACATCATTGTGGGACTTGTTCAGAAAGAAGAAAGGAGAAGCATTCACTTTACAATCTTGATTTGAAGCTTTCGTGACTGCAGGAATCCATACATAAAGAACCAAAGAGTATTAACTTTACACTCACTATTTTTAACTGTACCTTGTAGAGGTTGTGGGCCAAGAAGAATCTCGGCTTGCATGCCTCACACACCATAACAAGGGAAGTGCGTATGGTCGCCTTACCATGAGATAGACTATTGTTTTATTTTAATCACTTGATTGGGAGATCAGATCGTTGACGTTTACGAACTATTTGACACGCGTTTGATGAGAACGCATTCTGTGCGAATTCTAGATTTGAAGCTTTCGTGACTGCAAGGATTCATACGCTTAGTTTTTTCGGTAAAGTCACTACGTAGGTAAAAAATTTAATTAAAATTAATAAAAATAACATAAAAATCACGACGTTTCGGAGGCAACACAAGTCTCCATCATCAGGTGGGACCATCACAGCCAGATTTGCTGTATCAAGTGATACAGCAAAAGATTTGCTGTATTAAGTGTATCAAGTGATACAGCAAATCTGGCTGTGACGGTCCCACCTGATGACGGAGACTTGTGTTGCCTCCGAAACGTCGTGATTTTTATTATTTTATTTTTTATTAATTTTAATTTCATTTTTTACCTACGTGACTTTACCGAAAAAACTAAGAGTGAATTCTGTGCGAATATTGCCATTTCGAGGTGTTGCCTATTGGCTTGGTTTAACCACGTGATTGTGAGATTTGATCGTTGATGTTCTTCTAACCATTTAATAAGGATGTATTGTATAAACCCATATGCCTGCATGAATAGGTAATTTTGATATTAGCTGTGGGTTGGTCTGTTAATCACATAATCTTGAAAATCTGGCTTTTGATGCTTTCTAAATATTTGCTAAGGATAATTTGCAACCGCCATTCGCCACTAAGTGGCGGTGACGTCACCACGACGCTTGTGCCAGGCCATGTGCACCTTGAGGCCACGTGAAGTGGCGAACGCCCGCTGACAGGAGGTCAATAATAATCAATAATAATCACACGCACATAATCACATACATAATAATCTAACACCCAATTACATACGTAATAATCACACACACATAATCACAAAAACATAATCACAAACATAATCACATACACTTAATTAACTCAATCACAAACACAACTCACTCACATTAAATCACACAATCACATACACAATAACATACACGTCCAATAAAAAATTTGAACACACACATGAATTACACTTAACACACATTTCCAGTTAATAACACTTAATTACACATGTTAACATATTTTACGTAATACAATTTTTCAAAATAAAATTTTAAATCATATATTAATTTTTACATTTAATTTATCATTTCACCACAATAGATACAACAGACGGATGATCTCACATGAGGAGCGTGAGTAGCGGCATGAAGAGTTCGACTCCTGCCGCCTCGACAACCGCGACGGCGACGTCTGGGGCCGTTTGACCGGGGGATTACCGAGACTTGCGTCGTTTACAGAGGACTATGGAGAGAAGATCTTTCGCTGAAGCTGTGGTGATGCTCCTGCTGTTGTGGAGTGACTCATGCAGCCAGCTATGGCTGCAGGGTTTTGGTAGTACATGTTGTTTATGCCATTTATTGTGAAAATTCCGTCACAGTTCCTATGATTGCTTTTTCATTGCTTTCATGGCTTTATTTTGGTGAAAAGTGTATTGGTTTAGCCATGTTTGTTTGTTGTAGTACAGAGTTAGACTGATGGCCTTAATCTAAGTTGTCTTGTGGTTGTTGTTGTTGTTTGACTTGCATCCCACTGGGATTTTTGCACACAGCGTTGATGTACACGGTGTTTTTTTCTGCAATATTTTGCTTTCTTTTCTTGGATTTTCTGTTTGCACTTAGTCACATATTCACTTTAAGATGTTTTTCGTTCATGTTTTTGTTTTTTGTTTGTTGCGGTTGCACCCGATTCAAGAGCCGAATGGCTCACAGGGCTTGTACCTAATAAATGAACTTGAACTTGAGGGCTAAGCAGCCATTCATGTGAGTAGGTAGATGGATGATGATGAAGTGGATAAAATAATAATAATAACCATGATGAAAAATTCTACATTATAAGCTTTCGTGACTGCAAGGATTCATACTCTTAGGTTTATTTTTTTCGGTAAAGTCACGTAGGTAAAAATAAATACTAAATAATAAATTAATAGAAATAATAATAGAAATAAAATTATAAATCACGACGAGGCAAAATTCCTCACTTGATACAGCAAATCTAGCTGTGACGGTCCCACCTGATGACGGAGACTTGTGTTGCCTCCGAAACGTCGTGATTTATTATTTGATTTATATTATTATTTCTTTTATTTTTATTATTCATTTTTACCTACGTGACTTTACCGATAAAAACCTAAGAGCATGATGAAAAAGTTACAACCAACACCCACTCATTTGCACCCAACACCCTCCCACCCGGTCATCTGCCACTCCCTAACCCACGACCCACCCAGCCATCGACAGAGACCTCCCCCCCCTCACATCTCCCCGCCAGCCCACACTCATCTCATACCTGCATAGGTGCCCATCCAATCACCCGCCCATCCATTCACACACCAACCCAACTGATCACTCACCCACCAAATAATCCGGCCCCCCCTCCAACCTGCCCATCTGCTCACCCGCTTACCTGCTCAACCTGACAACCTATTCACCTGCCCACCGACTCACCCATCCTGCCGATCGCCAACCACCAGGACTAAAACCGCATCCCAAGAAAAAAAATATTTTACAAATGACCATCAGAGATCACGAGGCACAGATTGAACACATTAAGTTGCTGTAGATTTGAAACAATTACAAATTTTGAATTCTAAGTCACAGATGCTGAACAAATAAATGATAATGACTGCGACGAGTATAATTTTTAGGGTTAGACTACGTGAATATAAATTTGTCGTTAAAGCCAATCAGTAAGGTTTGTCACTTAAATAAAAAGTGCCAATTAGTTACTACTTCAGCACACCGGTGGTGTATTGGAGAGTAAATCCACAACGATGACAATTCGAGTATGACGTATTGCTGGTGATTACAACCAGCTTCATCAGGCAATAGCCAGAATTGTCAAAAGGTAAATGCTGTGGGTTTACTCTCCAACACACAATCGGTGTGTTATAGTAACTAATCTGAATGTTCTGTTTAAGTGACAAACTGTAATTCATTGGCTGTGTCAGGTAGTGGTGGGTTTAACGACACTTTTATATTTACGCGATCTAACCTAAAATACAAAAAATTACGGATAATATTGCTTTGCGAAAGCCGACGTATAACTTTAAAACTTTAATAAGAATTTACAACGTGCAGTTTACTCTGAAGAAACCCAGCCTCACCCTATCTGGTGTAACTTGTCTGTGAGAAAAACCATCACCGTGTTCATGGTTACCGTGGGGTTTTTGCAAAATATATCAATTGCGACTCTTACACCCTGACACTGTGTGTGTGAATGTAACGCCACGTCTACACAGGTGAGCAGGGCTGCCGCAGGGAACATTCCAGAGCGCGTCTCGTGGTGTTTATAATTTAACTGCAGGTGAAGTCAGGTCGTTTGCTTGTTTATCGTGGCTGCTCTGTGATTATTTTTTTTACATCTAGCTGCAGTGGCTCTGATATATTAACTATCTCGCCTGGTATACAGGAGCTCGTGGGTTCGATCTCGGCCCTGATGCCTACTGTATATTTGTAGTCTGCGTGTCTCTCTCTCTCATCATCATCCCGGTGTCTCGGAGATGTTAACTACCTCGCCTGGTACACAAGAGGTCGTGGGTTCGATCCCGACCCTGACGCCTGCTGTATATTTGGAGTCTGCATGTCTCTCTCTCATCATCACGGTGGCTAGGAGATGTTAACTACCTCGCCTGGTATACATGCGGTCGTGGGTTTGATCCCGACCCTGATGCCTGCTGCTGTATATTTGGAGTTTGCATGTCTCTCTCGTCGTGGTCCTGTGGATTTTTCTCCGCTCCCTCTGCTCTCCCCTTGACATTTAGAATCCACATCACGCGTTTTGAGTTTTTGGCTGAGAAAATGTCCACGGGAAAAGCCACTTCGCTGGGCTTTCATTTGTGGCCAGGTCGCCTTTGGGAAAAAGAGCTACGTAGCTCAGTGGACCTTACCTTGTGAAATTTATTTTTTTATTTTTTTATAGAATCTTCCAAACTCAGCGAGTCTAGGATTTAAAATGTCAACATTTGACAATAATAGGTGATGAAGACTTGTTTACGTGATGATGATTTTAAACGATGAGCAAGATTTTTTTAATGCATATCAGGAAAATATACAGTGATAGTCATACCGATATTGCGCTTAAACGAAAGACGATGTTTGTTTAGCCAGAGGCTGTTCGCTGTGGGAATGCGTGAGGCCACCCACCCAGGGACCCAGCCACTCAACCGCACGCCCTCCCAGCCACCCTTCCTCCAGCCCTCCCTCACCGCCTGCTCGCCCACCCTTCACCCCATCCCCCTGCCCATCTGTCTCCCCTCTCACCAAATAACCCCCCCCCCCCACTTACTCACTCAAACTCCACCACCCACTCACTCGCACCTTAGATGAGTACGAGTGGCTACGTACGCTGCGAAATAAGTTCAACATACTCAACCACTCAACCACACACCTACTCACCCAACCACTCACCCACACACTAAATCACTCACCTACACACTCACCCACACACCCTCGATTAGCACGGTTGACTACATACGGTGAAAAAGAAGTTCAACATACATACAACCACCGTCCACTCGGCAAAAATACGGTGTAGTCAGAATAAAAAAAACTAAACAATTATTGACAGATGAACAGAGGGTGCATGAAGCCAGTAGTTAAATATTAGTTGATAAAGGTGGAAGACGATTACAGACTGTGAAGCTTAAACAAACAGGCCTTGCAATAAAAAAAATAATGAATGCAAACACAGAAGGGGAAAAAACAAGTTAACCTTTACCATCAGAATATTTGTACAAGGTGCGGTTCCACTGTAGCAATGCACACAGCCTGACCCGAGCCGGTCAATCAGCCTGTGGGACAAACCATTATCGCTGTGTCCCGGGTTGCTGCTGCTGCTGAGTTTTGTTTGTACAAATATTATATCACTTGAGACCGGTCAAAATTATGTATGTTGAACTTCTTCCACACCATACGTAGCCAACCGTGCTAATTGGAAGTGCAGGGGAAGGACAACAAACTAAACACGAAAATAAGTGTTAGCTACTACACAGTGCGTCACTGTACCGCCACGTCTACACAGGTGAGCCCAGCCGCCGTGTGGAACATTCCAGGGCGTGTCTCGAGATATTTATAACTTAACTGCAGGTGAAGTCAGTTCATTTCCTTGTTCGTCTCTGCTGTGTGAGCAGCTGCTGCTGCGATAGCTCCTCTGTGAGCCGCGGCGAGCGACTGAGTCCGAGTGAAGCCATGGGCCATGGCGAGCGCGTCTCCCAGTGATTGTGTCGACAGTGAGCTGAGCTGCCCCATCTGCCTGGGCACGTTTGACTGCCCCTCCACGCTGAGCTGCGGACACTCGTTCTGCCTCCGGTGTCTGGGCGGTGCCTGGGAGACAGCGAGCAGCTTCAGCTGCCCGCAGTGCCGAGCGGCCTTCCCTGAGCGGCCCCAGCTGAAGAGGAACGTGGCGCTCGCCAACCTGGTGGAGCAGCTCAGAGTTGGAGAGAGGATGGCTGCAGTTGTCTTCTGTGACACCTGTGATGATGGGGAGACTCCTGCAGTGAAGACCTGCCTCAGGTGTGAGACTTCCTTCTGTGAGTCCCACCTGAAACCTCATCTGAAAAACCCCAAGTTGATGGACCACGTCTTGGTGGCTCCCATTGTGAACCTAGAAGAACGAAGATGTGCGGAGCACGATGCGCATCTCCAATTTTACTGTGAGCAGCATGAGATCCCGGTCTGTATGGTCTGCACTGTTGCAGGAGACCACGCAGGACACAAGGTCATCACGGTGAAAAAAGCCCAACATGCTAAACAGGTGAAAAATCAGTTCCTGCTGTAACCCACCGTCCTATAGTGTTACTACAGCTTGTATTTGCATTTTTGCTCTTAAAAGTCTGTTTTAATTTATAAGGATTTCTAATTAATTGATGATGATGACGATGGTGATGATGATGAAGTGAATATTAAGCACTGCACGTTCACCTGACCCACACAGGAGGAGCTGAGGCTCAAGAAGATGGAGAGAGAGAAGAACAAGGGGTCGGCAGTGTCACAGACACAGCAGCTCAAGGACACGTACAAGCTCATGCAGGTATACTTCGAGACGCAGTGACAAGTATGCCACAGTGGACTCACACATTGTCGCCTTTTCCCCGAACGACGTTTCTAACGGTTTCACCAGAGTGGCTTTTGGCGTGAGAAGGGGACGTCGTGCCCAACATTGAGGGCACAACAAACCAGAAGTGATATGCTTCTAAAGGTTCAGTCGGTCTATTTCCCACTCTCACCGACCTTAAGGGATAGTCTCGTGCGATGCTATATGCATCAACCCTACATTTAAATAAACACCTTATTGCAAGAGAAACAACAACAACACAATCTGAATGCGACCATCTAAACGCAACCCGATCCAACATTCTAAAGGCCGTCCATCACAACGGTTTCCTTGTTCTAACAATCAAACGATGTGAATAGGGTATTGACACTATTTAGAGGTCAACGCGTCAGTCAACGCCACATGCCATCACCACCTCGAGCCTTTTACTGGTTCGTAGCGTTAGTGCAATTCACGTAATGTGCATTCAAAATGTGCATGCATAATGTACGTTGATTACCATATGAATATCCCAACCGGAATTGGATACTCATTGCATTTTATATGCATTCATGAATCCCCCCCCCATCACACAAGAAGGGCTCACTAGTGTCGTCATCACATCTATCCCTGTATTTAAGGAACGAAACAGGATTTCTCCACAAATCTGGCTGTTACCTGATGAAGCTAGTTATAATTACTTGCGAAACGTTGTACTCAGATTGTAAATGTTGTGGACTTGCTTTCCAGCACACCGGTGTGCTTTACTTGTAATGAATTGGCATCTTCTAATTACGTAACAAACCTTACTAATTATCTGTGTCGGGTCGTGGCGAGTTCAATGACACATTCATATTTACGCGATCTAACCCCAGAAACCTATATTATGGATGATATTGGTCGCGAAAACCTAGGTGTTAAACTGTTGCACTTTATTTTGTGGCCGACTAGAACGCTCTTCCTTCTGATATTAGGAAACCACTGGAGCAAAGTACTTTTAAATCATCTAGATCTCTTAACCTGGGGTGCACACACTCCCTGGAGGTGTGAGCTGCCCTTCGTTGGGGTGCGAGACATGCCAGATTTTTTTAGAAGGTAAATCGTCTAAACACAAAGGCGCTCATGAATGATTTAAAAATACAAAAATCAGAAAACCTAGCCCAGACAAGGGATGTCGAGACACCCCTGGAGCCAGTCTTGGGGGTGGTGTTTACTGGCAAGCGCCTGGTGGCTGGGTGACCCACGTAACCCGGTGGGATCCAGCCCAAATGGTTATATGACGCCGACCTGTGGGCCCACCATTCGCAGGACGAAGGGTGAGGGGCAGGTGTCATGTCAGTAATACGGGGAGAGGGATGGTCTCAGACGGGCTGGACCTTTGCAATGTATACTTGCTATTGGGGCGTGGAATGTCACGTCACTGGGGGAGAAGGAGCCAGAGCTGGTGGAGGAGGTGGAAAGGTACCAACGAGAGAGTCGGTCTCACCTCCACACACAGCATTGGCATTGGAACCAAACTGCTTGATCGGGGGTGGTGTCTTTCCTATTCTGGAGTAACTCCTGGTGAGTGTGGGGATACTCACAAACCCCTGGCTGGGTGCTCTTCAGTTGGATTTTGTCCTAGTGGAGGAGAGGTTCGCCTCAATGAGACTTCGGGTCTCAGGACAACTCTGACTGTTGTCTGTGCTTATGAATCAAATAGGAATTCAGAGTATTCGGCTGGCTTGGAGGCGGTGGGTACAGTGCTCGACAGTACTGCCTACCAACACCATCGTCTTACTGGGCGACTTCAATGGTCACTTGGGAAACGATGGAAATACATGGAGAGGCATGATTAGGAGGAATGCCCCTTCCTGATATGAACCCAACTGTGAGATGTTATTGGAATTCTGTGCTAATCATGTAATTTCAATAACAAACACCATGTTCGAACACTAGGATGCTCATAAGTGTACTTAGTACCACAGAACCTTGGGCCGAAGGTCAATTATTGACTTCATAGTTGTATCATCGGACCTAAGGCGTATGTTCTGGACACTCGGATGAAGAGAGGGGCAGATGTGTCAACTGATCACCACCTGGTAGTAAGTGGGATCCGACACTTGGGGCAACGACATGGAAGGCCCAAATGAATAGTGTGGGTTTTCTGGGAACGTCTGGAAGAAGACCCAGTGCAGAGATATTTCAACTTCCACCTCTGGAAAACTTCTCCTGCACCCCAGGGGAGGTCGTGGAAATTGAGTCCGAGTGGACAATGTTCAGGACCTCGATTGTGGATGCAGCTGCGATAAGCTGTAGCCTGAAGGCAGTTGGTGCCTGTCCTGGCGGGAACCCTTGGATCCGCTAGTGGGTACCAGTGGTGAGGGAAGATTTCATGTTGAAGAAGGACGCTTTCTGAGCTATGCTCAGAAAAAGGTTTCCCGGCTCTAATGAGAGGTACCGGCTTGCCAAGAGGGCAGCAGCTGTTGCAGTCGTTGAAGCAAAAGCCCGGGCATGGGAGGAGTTTAGAGAGGCTATGGAGAGGGACTACCGGGCAGCCTGAAAGATATTCTGGCAAACCAATCCAATGCCTTAGAAGAGGTCGATGGGACGTGGCCCAGGCTGTTTTCAGTAAGGGTAGCGTAACATTGACCTCAGCTAAGGAGATAATCGAGTGGTGTTAGGAACACTTTCAGGAGCTCCTCAACCCAGTGGACATCCCCTCCTTTCAGGAAGCAGCCCTGGACACAGCTGGGGGGGGGGGGGGGTCAGATCCATAATGGCTGTCGAAGTCGCTGCGGTGGTCGAGGGCCTTCGTAGCGGCAAAGCTGCTGGTGTGGACAAGATTCGCCCAGGATTGTTGAAAGCACTCGACAGAATAAGAGTGTCATGGTTAAAACGCCTCTTCAATGTTGCATGGAAGGCGACGGGTACACTACCTCTGGGTTGGGGTGGTGGTTCCCATTTTTAAGAAAGGGGACCAAAATGTGTGAACCAACTACAGAGCAATCACACTCTTCAGCTTGGCAAGTAAAGCTTTTGCCTGAGTGCTGGAGATAAGGCTCCAGCCAGGTGGTTGAGCCTCAGATTCAAGAGGAACAATATGGATTCCATCATGGTCGTAAAACAATGGACCAGCTCGTTTTCCTCTCACAAGGCATAAATTTAGTAATAACCACACATACTTGTGGCAAAACATGCGAACAAACATGCTCTGATAATGTTATAATATATGGCGTTGTCTTTGAAACTGATTGTCCTACACCAGAGACAGCCTTCTTTTGTGACCTTGTCTCACCAGTGTTAGACCAGATAACACCCAAATGTGAACAGAACTATGCATATATAATTATCAGAGCATGTTTGTTTGCATGAATGGGTTGTCACAAGAATGTGTGGCTAATACAAACTTGATGCATTATAAAAGGTATGTATTTGGTGTTTGAACATCCTGACACCTGTTTAATTGACAGAAAGGGTCAAATTTGTTATTATTTTTCATTCTTTTTGATACTGGCAAAAAGGTCCCATAGATACGGTTATACCTAGCCTACTCTAAATGCATTCACATATTAATGAGCCTGTAGCCAGCACTGGCCAATACACGCATCTGACGAGTCAGCTATACCAATAGCTGCCATTTGCCACTAAGTGACAGTGATGACACCAGGGCACCTGTGCCAGGCCAGGTGCACTTTGAGGCCACGTGAAGTGTCGGAGGCTCGCTGACAGGTCTCGGGAAACACCCAGGTGCCATGGGATGGCTGACTGAGATGACTGGTAGATGCACCATCTGTACCCCCTACTGTGCCAACTTGCTATATTTTTGCTGCCCGGCGCTCCACTCATTGTTGTGAGTGTCGCTCCACTGCCCTCCATTGTTGCTGGAGGGCGACCGACTACAACTGCCCAGTAGCATCCTTCGCGAGCCTCCTCAGATATACCCCACCACACACAGTTAACCAAATACAACCTGGAGAACATACGAGTGCATTATGTTCATGACACACAGAGAGAGACATTTAGATATCGAGACAGACATGTGGAATTACAGATAGACACACAGAAACATATAGGTACAGCCAGACACATACAGAAGCATGTGAGTGATTCAACAACTGTTGATCGTCCCCTTCTGCATAGGAGTCTCTACGTGGAATGAAAGCGCAGATCAGCCGAGAGTTTGAGCACAAGAGGCAGCAGCTGAATAAGGAGGAGAGGGAGGCGCTGGAGCACGTGGACAAGGAGGGCCGCTCCGTGCTGTCCCGCATCCAGGCAAACATCACTCTCTATGAGAACAGAGCACGCGGCCTGGAGCTGGAGATCAACGAGCTGCTAGCGGTCCTCGCAGTGAAGGACCCACTCACCTTCCTGCAGGTGACGAGACGTCTCTGCTTCCATAACTTCACGTAACCCAAGTGGAATGTTAAACCAATCCACTTGGGTGTTTATCAATGTGAGAGGAAAATGAAGTACCCAGATAGAAGACATTCCCTTGCTTTAGCAGATCCTCAAATCATGGAAGTAAGGATTGGTTGATTAAGCAGACGTGTGAAACTCCAAAACCCAGCGATCTGCAAAGTTACTCGGGGGTGACAGTAAAGAAAGTTGGTTTGTGAATCTACCTGTTTACACGCTTAACTGCTAATCTCTCACGTATATTGGGGTTTCCTTTAAGAATTAATTTCCATCTCCGTGCAAATTCCTCCTCTTACAGTGGAAATGGCCAAACTTCCCAATACGAAACTGAAAAAAGGGGTTGAGACCCTGGAAGGCCTTCCTTGATAATTATCGGCGCCTAAAACTTAGATTCAAACTCATAAACTCAGCAGTAGAAGCTCGGCGCTCTGACCTATGACCTAGCCAGCCACCACATTATTCTGAACTTGATATAACTATAACACGTTGTTGTGTTTCCTTTTCATTCAAAACCTTATTACTGGGCTAAAAGATTCATGTGATATGGCCCAGTAGTAGCATGTTTATTATCACTCTTTGCAGAGTTTGCAGGGACAACCCTGATTAACACTGCAGGTGTATTAACATACAGAAGACAACAAGAAATGATGTTGACGCCCAAAAAGCCTATCCAGTGCAGGACACCCTATTCAATAGTCAGATATTATCCCGTATCGTGATGTCAATCTATCCTGACAACAGGAAATGAGTGTGTGGAAGAAGAGGAGGAGATGTTGGTGATGGAGTGAATATTTGTATTGACATGAGTTGCACAATTGTGTCTTTCAGAATCCTAAGTACGAGGAACTCAGGTCAGTACCAGAGAGACGTGGACCCTCATTAGTCTTTGTGTAGTGACATATGTCACTACATATATGATGTCACTACTATTTCGGGATTGTACGAGCGTAGGGACATATGACGTCTCTACCGTGTCGGCTCGGTATGGGGGCTGTAGGCGGGTGTCATGGGGATCGTGTCAGGCCGTGGCACTCTGCGTGAACCCAACACGTAGGCTTTCGCGACCATTATTATTCATAATAAACGTATCAGAGAGACGTGGACCCTCATTAGTCTTTGTATCTCATGCTGTGTGTAGACTGTAGAGATACCTGGACATTGACTATTTTGCGTATCCTGTGCTGTGTATGCAGTGAGACTAGAAATCTCATTATACTATGTTAGAATCTATGGGTGGGAGATGGGTAAATATAATTGACGTCATCACCTCACGGGAGATGAACGTTCATGCCAGCACGCGGATGGAAAATTACAGAATGTGTATGTATGTTGATCTTCTTTCGCACCGTTTGTGACCAACCGTGGTAATCGTAGGTGCGTGGGAAGGACGACAAACTAAACACAAAAAACTGAATATTTGGAAGCACCCTTGTTTCTGCCATCTACCACCCAATTGGTAATGCGACGGTCATCAATGTATATCAGCCCCTGAAATACGAAATGGCCATCACCACCTCTGCCAGCAACCACTCACCCGGCTATAGATGTGGGGTGACTTCAACAGCCACCACACACAAGGGGGGTACTCAGGAAATGATTAAGCCGGAGAGTCAAGAAATGCTCATCGGCACAAGACACTTTCCTTTCGTGTGACCCTAAACAACCTGGCACGATTCACTCAGCACGATGGATAAAGAACAAAAACCCCGAATTATGCTTCTTGTCAGCTCCACTCATTGTTTCACGAACAATTATTGGCAATTTTCAGAAGAGCCAACACGGGCCAGCAATCACGATCAGTGGACAACTGATACCAGTCATAACCTCAACACGACGGCCGCATTGAAAGCCAACTGAAGCCCGGGATATGAACAATAAACCGAAGCTGTTTTGAATAACCTGCAGCCAAAGCTTGGGAATTTCAATATATTGAAAACAATTATGACATATGCGAGAGGCATCGGAAAAGCTATATGCCATGTTGGCAACCGAAACCAGATCAATTCTTTAAAGAGTTTATCAGAACTACATCATGGGACCTCCTTTGCCAGTCCCAAAATATGATAATAGGGTTTTCCCCTTTTTTAATAATAACAAAACAGGTATTAAGATGTTAAAATACAAAACTGAAACCTTTAACAAGGAATCATGTCTGCATTAACCACAATGCTTGTGGTCAGAATGCAAACAAAAAACATACTCTGATAATATATGCATTGTCCTTGAAACTGATTGGTCCACACCAGAGACAGCTTTCTTTTGAGCCTCGTTTCAAACAGTGTTAGACCAGAGGACGCCTTAACACCTATTTTGTTGTCAGAAAAAAGGGGAAACCCCTATTATCTTAATCAGAACTGGTGACCAAGATAAGGGCACCACATTGCCAGAGTTCCTGAACTTTGCACAACGAAAATGATGGGAAGACATCACGACAAACGTGGACTTCACTCACTCCAGCTGCAAAGCCTGGAAGCTCCTAAACCTAGGTGCCTCAAAACAGACAGCACAGACCTCCAAACACTGCAGCAAATCCAGTGCCTTCCTACAAGCTGACCTGCTCAAAGGCACCAATCGACGATCTCATCAAATAAGCTGTCTGGAAACAATTCACCATCTCCATGCGTCAACTACCACATGCAACAGATCTAACCAGGCCGTACACTGCAGCTGAAGTGGAAGCATCCTTCAGGACTGCAAAGTCCAACAAGGCACAAGGATATGGATGGCCTTTGTCCTGCATTCCTAAATAACCTGGGACTATATGGACAACAATGGCTGGCAAACCTCTTCACCGTCATGCACAGGACATGCAAAATCCAAAACAAGGGATGCCAAAGTCATCACCATTCTGAAAACCCGGAAAGCCTCAAGACTTTCCCTCCAGTTTTTTTTGGGTTAGATCGCGTAAATATATGTGTCATTAAAACCCGCCACCACCTGACACAGCCAACTAATAAGGGTTGCCATGTAAACAGAACATGCCAATTCGTCACTAGTACAGCACACTGGTATGTTGGAGAGCCAAGTGACAATATTTACAATCTGAGAATGACGTTTCGCCAGTAATTACAACTAGCTTCTTCAGGCAAAAGCCAGATTTGTGGAGAAGTCTTAACTGTTTCATTCCTCATATAGAGGCGTAGATGTGGTGGCATTTGTGTAAAGAGTGGAGAGGTGTCCATACTTGGGCAGTGTGCTTATGACCAGCTCCAGTTTGACAGCAGAGGTAGCACTCCTAATCAGTCGGGTGGCATTTATATATTCTTCAGCTGCATAACCCTGTGTGGAATCTAACTGGTGTTTCGCTCCATACGAAGCGTCGGGTCTTCTCGGCTACGGTCATGCCCTCCATTTTCTATGCTTGTGTAATGCGAGTGTAAATGGGGTTGTTGCTGGGCTCTGGTCCAATCACATGGCCCGGGGTATTGGGGGGCGGAGCCTGGTCTGCGGGGCGTGTGGGAGGGGCCACCATTCACCTCGGCTCCAATGGGAGGCGAGGTGAATGGGTGTGGAGCCAGCGGGGTAGTATGGGAAGGCCGGATCTGACGATCCGGGAGGGGGGAGTCAGGGTCACGTGGGGGGAATGTATATAAGTGGGAGCCCGGAAGAGATCGGGAGAGTCAGGAAAGTTAAGAGGCTGAGCCACGTTGGGTGGTGAGGAAAGATCCTTGTCATCGGCACGCCGTCGGCCAGCGGTGTGCGGAGTGCGGGAATAGAGGAGCTAACAGAGGAGCTAACGGAGGAGCGTGCGCAGCACGCGGGAGAGAGCGTGAGCGGAACGACTCTGGTCCGAGAGGAGGCCAGTGGGGGTGCGGAGAAGAACCTGAATAAAAGACAAACGGAGACCAGCATCGCCTGACGGAGTCATTTATTACACTTGTAAAGCATGGACCTTTTTGATGGAATGCCTGCCCCAGTTAGAAACATTCAGGCTGTCCTGACGACGATGCATCCTGGATATAACCATTCTGGATTATGTGAGGAACTCACAAATCCCTGAAAGATCTGGGCAGAGTCCCATCGGTGAACTCCTCAAGGCAAGGCTGCGTTGGCTGGAGCATGTAAGTTGTATGCCGAGCCACCGCATGCCCAAATGGGCGTGGCACAGGATAGAGAAGAGATGGACTAATGTGGTACAGGAGAATATGGAGATGAGTGGTATTAACGGTGTCTGGTTCCAGTGGTGTTAAGATCGGCCTCTGTGCAGGAGAATCATGAGGGACGCTACTCGGCAGTCCAACAACAACGGAGAGCAGAGGATTGGCGCTCACAACAACGAATAGAACGCCGGTGGATAAAACACAGCAAGTCGGCACAGTAGAGGACACAGGTGGGGTTATCTGCCAATTCTCTTAGTCACCCATGGCACCTGCTAGGTCTGTCCTGCGCCCTTCTGCCAGCGAATCTTGGATACTTCACGTGGCCTCAAAGTGCACCCAGCCTGGCACAGGCATCGTGGGGACATCACCACATAGTGGCCAATGTCGGCTATTGTTATTATGGAGAGATCTTGCCCCGCACTGTTCAGTGTGCTCTGTTTAGTGTGTAGACAGACCTGGGCCTGCATTGTTCTGTGTGCCCTGTGTTGTGGGTGCAGAGAGACCTGGGCCTGCATTGTTCTGTGTGCCCTGTGTTGTGTGTGTAGAGAGACCTGGGCCTGCATTGTTCTGTGTGCCCTGTGCTGTGTGTGTAGAGAGACCTGGGCCTGCATTGTTCTGTGTACCCTGTGTTGTGTGTGTAGAGAGACCTGGGCCTGCATTGTTCTGTGTACCCTGTGTTGTGTGTGTAGAGAGACCTGGGCCTGCATTGTTCTGTGTGCCCTGTGTTGTGTGTGTAGAGAGACCTGGGCCTGCATTGTTCTGTGTACCCTGTGTTGTGGGTGTAGAGAGACCTGGGCCTGCATTGTTCTGTGTGCCCTGTGTTGTGGGTGCAGAAACTCTGTATCTCAGGAGACTCAAGATGACCCTGCTCCCACATTCACCCAGCCGGAGCTCACAAAGGTCATCTCAGCAGGAGGAGTCGAGATGAGACTCCTGGCTCTCCTGTGTATGTATATACATTCATATGTAGCTCAAACACACACACACACACAGATGTGTAAATCACTATAACATGAGCTCTATTAACACGACACGTGGGTATTATTGAGGATGCTGTTGAAATTCTTCATGTATGAATTCATTACACGCACACACACACGCTATGGCTAAGATTATTCAGATTCATTATTCGTAATTGAGGCTGCAAGATCCAAACTCGCACACCTTGATGATCCTTAGAGTTCAGTGTTATTGTCTGAAGCTCTCAGACTCCAAAGCACCTTTAAGATTCTGTATTAATATTCGTAGGTTTATCCGACAGTCAGCCAAAGGCTTAACCTTGGTTGATCTTGTACAACACTACACGGACAAAAATGTAAATTACTATACAACGTGTATCAATATACATTAATATATAGCACACACATACAGACGAGTGTAAATCACTATTAACACTACACGTGTGTACGATTGAGTGAGGATGCTGTTGCTATTCTGAGCGAGTCTTTGACACACACACACACGCATTATGGCTGATATTATTAGGATTCATTATTAGTGCTTGAGGCAGGGAGATCCAGACATCTTGAGGATTCTCAGGGTTGAGTGTTACAGCCTGAAGCTCTCAGAATCAAAGTCAACTTTAGGTTATATTAGACAGCCAGACCAAGGCATAAGCTGAATCACTAAACAGGCAACAACAAGTTAATTACAAAAGAACACGTATCAATACATACTGATACGTTGATATAGACACAGATCCCTCGTATTGCCTTAACAGACTGTAGGGGCAAGTGTTGTTAGCGAGCTCCTATGAATGCCGGCACGGTACATGAGGGGTGTGGCCAGCACCACGCCCGACCACCTTTGTCTCCCGAGTGGCGATGTTTACACACCGCAGTCATCACTACACTATCACACACGCACACAAACGAGTGTACATCACTACACCATCACACACACACGAGTATACATCACTACACTATCACACACACACACGAGTGTACATCACTACACTATCACACACGCACACAAACGAGTGTACATCACTACACCATCACACACACACGAGTATACATCACTACACTATCACACACACACACACACGAGTGTACATCACTACACTATCACACACACACACACACACGAGTGTACATTACTACACTATCACACACACAGAGTGTACATCTCTACACTATCACACACACACACAAGTGTACATCACTACACTATCACACACACACGAATGTACATCACTACACTATCACACACACACACACACACGAGTGTACATCACTACACTATCACACACACGAGTGTACATCACTACACTATCACACACACACAAGAGTGTACATCACTACACAATCACACACACACACGAGTGTACATCACTACACTATCACACACACACGAGTGTACATCACTACACTATCACACACACACACGAGTGTACATCACTACACTAACACACACACACACGAGTGTACATCACTACACTATCACACACACGAGTGTACATCACTACACTATCACACACACACACGAGTGTACATCACTACACTATCACACACACACACGAGTGTACATCACTACACTATCACACACACACACACGAGTGTACGTCACTACACTATCACACACACACGAGTGTACGTCACTACACTATCACATACACACGAGTGTACATCACTACACTATCACACACGCACACACACACACGAGTGTACATCACTACATTATCACACACACACGAGTGTACATCACTACATTATCACACACACACGAGTGTACATCACTACACTATCACACACACGAGTGTACATCACTACACTATCACACACACACATACGAGTGTACATCACTACACTATCACACACACGAGTGTACATCACTACACTATCACATACACACGAGTGTACATCACTACACTATCACACACACGAGTGTACATCATTACACTAGCACACACACGAGTGTACATCACTACACTATCACACACACACATACGAGTGTACATCACTACACTATCACACACACGAGTGTACATCACTACACTATCACATACACACGAGTGTACATCACTACACTATCACACACACGAGTGTACATCACTACACTATCACACACACACGAGTGTACATCACTACACTATCACACACACGAGTGTACATCACTACACTATCACACACACACACACGAGTGTACATCATTACACTATCACACACACGAGTGTACATCACTACACTATCACACACACACACAGAGTGTACATCACTACACCATCACACACACGAGTGTATATCACTACACTATCACACACACACACGAGTGTACATCACTACACTATCACACACACACACACGAGTGTACATCACTACACTATCACACACACGAGTGTACATCACTACACCATCACACACACGAGTGTACATCACTACACTATCACACAAACACGAGTGTACATCACTACACCATCACACACACACACGAGTGTACATCACTACACCATCACACACACGAGTGTACATCACTACACCATCACACAAACACGAGTGTACATCACTACACCATCACACACACACACGAGTGTACATCACTACACTATCACACACACAAGTGTACATCACTACACTATCAAACACACGAGTGTACATCACTACACTATCACACACACACACACGAGTGTACATCACTACACTATCACACACACACACGAGTGTACATCACTACACTATCACACACACACGAGTGTACATCACTACACTATCACACACACACACGAGTGTACATCACTACACTATCACACACACACACACACGAGTGTACATCACTACACTATCACACACACACACGAGTGTACATCACTACACTATCACACACACACGAGTGTACATCACTACACTATCACACACACACGAGTGTACATCACTACACTATCACACACACATACGAGTGTACATCACTACACTATCACACACACACACAGTGTACATCACTACACTATCACACACACACACACGAGTGTACATCACTACACTAACACACACACACACGAGTGTACATCACTACACTATCACACACACGAGTGCACATCACTACACTATCACACACACACACACGAGTGTACGTCACTACACTATCACACACACACGAGTGTACATCACTACACTAACACACACACACACGAGTGTACATCACTACACTATCACACACACGAGTGCACATCACTACACTATCACACACACACACACGAGTGTACGTCACTACACTATCACACACACACGAGTGCACATCACTACACTATCACACACACACACACGAGTGTACGTCACTACACTATCACATACACACGAGTGTACATCACTACACTATCACACACACACACACGAGTGTACATCACTACATTATCACACACACACACGAGTGTACATCACTACACTATCACACACACACACACACGAGTGTACATCACTACATTATCACACACACACGAGTGTACATCACTACACTATCACACACACACACGAGTGTACATCACTACACTATCACACACACACACACACGAGTGTACATCACTACATTATCACACACACACGAGTGTACATCACTACACTAACACACACACACACGAGTGTACATCACTACATTATCACACACACGAGTGTACATCACTACACTATCACACACACGAGTGTACATCACTACACTATCACATACACACGAGTGTACATCACTACACTATCACACACACGAGTGTACATCATTACACTAGCACACACACAGTGTACATCACTACACTACCACACACACACGAGTGTACATCACTACACTATCACACACACGAGTGTACATCACTACACTACCACACACACACGAGTGTACATCACTACACTATCACACACACACACGAGTTTACATCACTACACTATCACACACACACGAGTGTACATCACTACACTATCACACACACGAGTGTACATCACTACACTATCACACACACACACACGAGTGTACATCATTACACTATCACACACACGAGTGTACATCACTACACTATCACACACACACACGAGTGTACATCACTACATTATCACACACACACGAGTGTACATCACTACACTATCACACACACACGAGTGTACATCATTACACTATCACACACACACAGAGTGTACATCATTACACTATCACACACACGAGTGTACATCACTACACCATCACACACACGAGTGTATATCACTACACTATCACACACACACACGAGTGTACATCACTACACCATCACACACACACACACGAGTGTACATCACTACACTATCACACACACACACACATACGAGTGTACAGTACATCACTACACTATCACACACACACAGTGTACATCACTACACTATAACACACACTCACACGAGTGTACATCACTACACTATTACAAACACACACACGAGTGTACATCACTACACTATCACACACACACACACACGAGTGTGCATCACTACACTATCACACACACTCACGAGTGTACATCACTACACTCACACACACACGAGTGTACATCACTACACTATCACACACACACACGAGTGTACATCACTACACTATCACACACACACACACGAGTGTACATCACTACACTATCACACACACACACGAGTGTACATCACTACACACACACACGAGTGTACATCACTACACTATCACACACTCACGAGTGTACATCACTACACTATCACACACACACACACACACGAGTGTACATCACTACACTATGACACACACACACGAGTGTACATCACTACACTATCACACACACACACACACGAGTGTACATCACTACACTATCACACACACACACACACACGAGTGTACATCACTACACTATCACACACACACACGAGTGTACATCACTACACTATCACACACACACACACACGAGTGTACATCACTACACTATCACACACACACACGAGTGTACATCACTACACTATCACACACACAGTGTACATCACTACACTATCACACACACACAGTGTACATCACTACACCATAACACACACAGTGTACATCATTACACTATCACACACACGAGTGTACATCACTACACTATCACACACACACGAGTGTACATCACTACACTATCACACACACACGAGTGTACATCACTACACTATCACACACACACGAGTGTACATCACTACACTATCACACACACACGAGTGTACATCACACGAGTGTACACCACTACACTATCACACACACACACGAGTGTACACCACTACACTATCACACACACACACACACACGAGTGTACATCACTACACTATCACACACACACGAGTGTACATCACACGAGTGTTCATCACTACACTATCACACACACACGAGTGTACATCACTACACTATCACACACACACACACGAGTGTACATCACTACACTATCACACACACACGAGTGTACATCACTACACTATCACACACACACGAGTGTACATCACTACACTATCACACACACACGAGTGTACATCACTACACTATCACACACACACGAGTGTACATCACTACACTATCACACACACACACGAGTGTACACCACTACACTATCACACACACACACACGAGTGTACATCACTACACTATCACACACACACGAGTGTACATCACACGAGTGTTCATCACTACACTATCACACACACACGAGTGTACATCACTACACTATCACACACACACACACGAGTGTACATCACTACACTATCACACACACACGAGTGTACATCACTACACTGTCACACACACACGAGTGTACATCACTACACTATCACACACACACGAGTGTACATCACTACACTATCACACACACACGAGTGTACATCACTACACTATCACACACACACGAGTGTACATCACTACACTATCACACACACACGAGTGTTCATCACTACACTATCACACACACAGTGTACATCACTACACTATCACACACACACACACACACGAGTGTACATCACTACACTATCACACACACACACAGTGTACACCACTACACTATCACACACACACACACGAGTGTACATCACTACACTATCACACACACACGAGTGTACATCACTACACTATCACACACACACGAGTGTACATCACTACACTATCACACACACACAAGAGTGTACATCACTACACTATCACACACACACACACACGAGTGTACATCACTACACTATCACACACACACAAGAGTGTACATCACTACACTATCACACACACACACACGAGTGTACATCACTACACTATCACACACACACACACGAGTGTACACCACTACACTATCACACACACACACACGAGTGTACATCACTACACTATCACACACACACACACGAGTGTACATCACTACACTATCACACACACACACACACGAGTGTACACCACTACACTATCACACACACACACACACGAGTGTACATCACTACACTATCACACACACACACACGAGTGTACATCACTACACTATCACACACACACACACGAGTGTACATCACTACACTATCACACACACACACGAGTGTACATCACTACACTATCACACACACACACACACGAGTGTACACCACTACACTATCACACACACACACACGAGTGTACATCACTACACTATCACACACACACACGAGTGTACATCACTACACTATCACACACACACACACGAGTGTACATCACTACACTATCACACACACACGAGAGTACATCACTACACACACACACACACATACGAGTGTACATCACTACACTATCACACACACACAGTGTACATCACTACACCATAACACACACAGTGTACATCATTACACTATCACACACACGAGTGTACATCACTACACTATCACACACACACGAGTGTACATCACTACACTATCACACACACACGAGTGTACATCACTACACTATCACACACACACGAGTGTACATCACACGAGTGTACACCACTACACTATCACACACACACACGAGTGTACACCACTACACTATCACACACACACACACACGAGTGTACATCACTACACTATCACACACACACGAGTGTACATCACACGAGTGTTCATCACTACACTATCACACACACACACGAGTGTACATCACTACACTATCACACACACACACACGAGTGTACATCACTACACTATCACACACACACGAGTGTACATCACTACACTATCACACACACACGAGTGTACATCACTACACTATCACACACACACACGAGTGTACATCACTACACTATCACACACACACGAGTGTACATCACTACACTATCACACACACACAAGAGTGTACATCACTACACTATCACACACACACACGAGTGTACATCACTACACTATCACACACACACACACGAGTGTACATCACTACACTATCACACACACACACACGAGTGTACACCACTACACTATCACACACACACACACACGAGTGTACATCACTACACTATCACACACACACACACGAGTGTACATCACTACACTATCACACACACACACACACACGAGTGTACACCACTACACTATCACACACACACACACACGAGTGTACATCACTACACTATCACACACACACACGAGTGTACATCACTACACTATCACACACACACAGTACATCACTACACTATCGCACACACACACACACGAGTGTACATCACTACACTATCACACCCACCTCGTGTGCCGTGCCGGCCTTCACAGGTGCTCACCAACACCACTTGCCCCTACAGTCTGTGAAAGGTGACACACGGGAGATGTTTGTGTTTGTTGTACACACACAGAGACGCTGCGGCGGTGTTGATATCCACGCTGCCGCTGCTGCTGTGATCCACTGCCTCCCACGGGCACTTCCGCACAGTGGGGCTGAACGATGAATCGATTCCAAATCGAAGTCGCAATTTGAAACAATGCGATTAGCAAATCGCAAAGGCTGCGATTTTTTTGCGATTTGAAAAGTCCTATTACTTTCTTATTGGAGTTGTTTATTTGTTTGTTATTAATATTACTTTATTTATTTAACTTAACAATTGCTCTATGTTTGATCGTTCTATTTCAATAAATTTGTTTAAATAAATACATGTTGGAAGCAATTCATATCTGTTAAGTTCTCATCCTTGCATTAGAATAGATAGAGCAGTTCACATTTTGATGGTATCATCACATGTTGTACATCTATTACACAGTGAATATTGAACTGAAGCTCGACTTTTAAAAATGTAGATGGCGGGGCAGACAAACGCACCGCTGTACTGTACTTCTGTGCTCTCGCCAGCTGCGCCGCCTGCCTTCGCCAACACGCGGTGACCGGCGTGGTGAAGTATGGTCAAATGTCCCCCGCGACCCCCACGGCGTAAGGAGGCCCTCATCCAGCAGTGGATTGACAAAGTGCCTGTCACATGTCATCACACCGATAGCTACGCATTACAACGTTGTATAACAATGCTCATTATGAATTGCTCTATTGCAGTGCACGTGCGTGTTAGTGCACGAGTGCTGTTGTTATAGTGGTGCTGTTGTTACACGGCTACTGTGATTATCGTTACTGCAGACGGACGCTCACCGACTGTCGACACAAACTCGGCCCACAACATCCTCCAGATTTCCTCGGACCTCAGGACGGTGACGCGGACCGCTGTCTCCCAGGGTCGCCCCGATCACCCGCACCGCTTTGATGCCAGGCTACAAGCCCTGTGCTCCGAGAGCTTCTCGTCGGGTCAGCACTACTGGGAGGTGGACGTGGAGGGTGCGGCGGGGCGCTGTGTAGTTGGAGTCACGTACGGGACGATCGCACGGAAAGGGCTTGGTGACGAGTGCGGGCTGGGACAGAACGACTCATCCTGGGTTTTATATAAAAATAACAACAGCTGCTCAGTGTGGCATGGTGGTGTGAAGACCTCAGTGCCGGTGAGGGATCCTCCCCGGAGAGTCGGGTGTCACCTGCACTGGGAGGCGGGGCTGCTGTCGTTCTACCGCGCCGACTCCATGGAGCTGCTGCACTCCGTCCACCACTCGTTTAGTCAACCGCTCTACCCCGCACTGTATGTGGGTGGTGTTGGTAACTCAGTGAGGATTCTGGATCTGAGTCGTGCGTGCTGAGAGCACGGAGTGTGAGCAGCGCAGAGAAACGGGCACAACGCACAGACTCGCGCACACAAAGACACAGATCCCCCGTGTAGCCTTCACAGGCTGTTGGGGCAAGTGCTGTTAGCGAGCACCTATGGGGCCGTCCATAAATGACGTCACGCACCTGGGGGGAGGGGTTAGACATTTGTGACGATGGGTGGGGGGTGGGGGTTGAGAAATGTGACGTCACGTCAAAATGCGCAACTTAATTAAATATAGACAACACGTTCTACTTAATTAAATAGACTTATTTTTATAAATGTTTTATCCTACAACATCAGAGTGCAGTGCCGCATTAAATACACACTACAATGACAATAGTTTAAAGCGATTTGAAGCATGTTTTTGGGGGGGGGGGGGGGCAGAGCTTTGTGACGTCATATTTGAGGGGGGGTCTGACTTGTAACGCCGTGTGACGAAGGGTGGGGGGTCAAAAATCGCGTGACGTCATTTATGGACGGCCCCTATGAAGGCCGGCACAGCACACTAGGGGGTGGGTGGCTAACACCACGCCCGGCCGCCTTTGTCTCCCCAGTGGTGATGTTTACACACCGTACCAGGAACTCATTTTTCAGGCTGAGTCGACCTAGGGGAGGCCCATGACCGGTTCACCAACACCAGTGATGATTATCGGAATCAGTCCAGGCTCTCCCCTAGGTCGACTGAGCCTCAAATGAGTACCTGCTGCGATGTGTAAACATCGCCACTGGGGAGACAAAGGCGGGTCGGGCGTGGTGCTGGTCACCGACCCCCTCATGTGCCACAGTGCCGGACTTCATAGGTGCTACTAGCAAACAGCACTTGCCTCTACAGTCTGTTAAGGCTACACGGGGATAATTTTCTTTGGGTTAGTTTTTTGGTCTGTACGCCTTTGTCTGTGTGTCTTTGTTACTGTGTCTTTGTGTCTTTGTTATTGTATCTTTGTGTATTTGTGTGTCTTTGTTACTGTGTCCGTGTGTGTCTGTTTGTGTGTATTTTTGTTTTGGTGCTGGCCACCCACCCCCTCGTGTGCGAGAGTGACAGCCTTCACACGCTCTGCTACTTGCTACGAACAGCCCTTTCCCCAACAGTCTGTTAAGACTACACAGACACACACAGATAGACACACTCACACACATACAAACACACAGACACACAAACAGATAGACACACGTACATACACACAGATACATACACACAGATACATACATACAGACACTCTCACACACAGACACACACTCACACAGACACATACAAACACAGATAGATACACACAGATATACAAAGACAAAGATCCCCCGTATAGCCTAACAGACTGTTGGGGCAAGTGCTGTTAGCGAGCACCTATAAAGGCCGGAACGGTACACGAGGGGGTGGGTGGCCAACACAAAGCCCGACCGCCTTTGTCTCCCCAGTGGCGATGTTTACACACCGCACCGGGTACTCATTTGAGGCTGAGTCGACCTAGGGGAGGCCCATGACCGGTTTACAAACAACATTGATAGCGATTATATAAATCGGTCTTGGGTCTCCCCTAGGTCGACTCAGCCTCAAATTACTACCTGGTGCAATGAGTAAACATTACCCTTGGAAATCCAAAGGCGGGTCACTCCCAGGCTGGCCTTCATAGGTGAAACTCACTAACAGCACTTAACTCACATTATTTTAAAGCTATACGGAGGATTTTTGTCTTCGGGTAAGTGGGTTGGTGTGTATGCCTTTGTGTGTCTTTGTTATTGTGTTTGTCTTTGTTACTGTGTCTGTGCGTGTCTTTGTCTTTGCGTGTGTCTTTGTTATTGTGTTTATGTCTTTGTTACTGTGTCTGTGCGTGTCTTTGTGTGTCTTTGTTATTGTTGTGTCTTTGTTACTGTCTGTGCATGTCTTTGTCTTTGTGTGTTTTTGTTATTGTGGTTGTCTTTGTTACTGTGTCTGTGCGTGTCTTTGTGTTTGTGTATTTCTGGGCGTGGTGCTGCCTACCCACTCCCTCGTGTGTCACAGTGCCGGCCTTCATAGTTGCTACTCGCTCCTAACAGCACTTGCCCCAACAGTCTGTTAAGGCTACACGGGGGATCTTTGTCTTTAGCGTATAGAGAGCCATGTGCGTAGTGTGGGGTGGAGCGGTGGTGCAGTGATTAGCGCACTGGTGGGGGAGGGCGGGGGGAGCCAAGCTTCTCTCTGACGTCACCGTCCCTCGCACCGCGTGGCGCTCAACGCCCAGAGGGCGGAGCTCCACCGCGGGCGTGCTGGGAACACGCGTCACGTGACGCTGCGGGGTGACGCGCGCCGTCCCCCTCGCGATCACTCGCTCGTTGGGCGATTAATGGGATGGCATCACTAGGGGGGGACTACTCGTGGTGTGTGCTGAGCGTCGCTGGGATAAAAAAAAATTTTATAACCCCCCCCACCCAAACTAGTTTTATTTTACAGGGCATAGAGAGAGAGAAGCCATTTAACACATAGTAGTAGTAGGAGGGCTTTCGCCACCAATATTATTCGTAAAGTTTTGATTAATATTTTAATTATTTGCTGCTAGATTTTTGGACCTGAAGCCACAACCTTCGATTCATGGGATAACGCTTCTGCTGACAACAATGGGAACTGTGTTTTGACTTTGAAGTGGGTTAAAGATATTAAGCGCCTGATATATATATCTAGAGTGAGGATCTACCTTACAATACGACACGACTAACATTGTCTCAACACGCATTAATAACACAAAACACTGTGTGTTATTACAGGGATAGAGACAACACAAACTCCAAATTTCCAGCAACTGTCAGGGTCGGAATCCAACCAATGACCTCCTGCATACCAGGCGAGGGAGTTAACATATCCTAGCCACAACGGCGTCCCTCCTTAACGTGAGACACCAATCCGGTGTGAACCCAACCTCGAGTCTCAGGGTGTCTAGCAACACGTAGATTATTTGTAACGCATTGATTATATCGTACCAGTTGTGTACTTGTGTGAACGCTAATCGCATTGTGTTCTGGGCTGTGGGTGAGATTTATATTTGCTTCATTGCTGGCATGATTTTGGCTTGTTTTGCTTTTTTCATTTTTGTGACCCAGGTCACTCTTGTCAATGAGACTCATCCTGATCTCCTGAGTTCTCACCTCGTTAAATTTAACTCGACTCGATCATCAGCAGAAGTATCATCAGCAGCAGAATTAATAACAGGAGCAACAGCATCAACGGCAGTAGCTCCATCATAATCATCATCAGCATCAGGAGTAGAACAAGTAACATCAATAATAATGGAATCATTATCAGCAGTAACAGAATCATCATCAGCAGCAGAACCAGCATCATTATCATCACTTTTGCAACCGAGACTCATCCTGGTCTCTTGAGTTCTCACCTGGTTAAACAAATCGACTTTAACACGTAGGCTTTCGCGACCAATATTATCAATGATAAAGGTTTATTGGGTTAGATCGTGTACTACATAGACTTGATTGTGTTCTGGGTTACCTGTGAATTGTAATCACATTGTATTGTGGGTCAAGGGTCAATGTGTTCTCGGTGAATAAAAAATAAAATCTGAAAATCTATTGTTAAGATTGTCATCCAGGCTGTGAATGTGAATCTCTCATAGCTGAGACTGACTTGTGTAAACATGTATTTTTTTGGGATGGTTACTGTTGTTTTGTTTGTATAGATGTCATTAACGGATATTAAACCCTGGCACAGTTAGTAAATCTACAGCTTACGCCTTCACAGGTAAGTGCTGTCTGTAGCCTTGGGCCACATTCCATGGCACATCTCGTGTTATTTTTTGCTGCACTCTGTCAGTTTGCTTGTTCCTCGTCATCATGGGCTATGATGATTAATGGATCCTGACTGATGGATGATGATGAAGAGCAAGATGATGATGATAATGACTACACTTGGTAATGATGACCACCACCCACTCACCTGCACCCAACACTCTCCTCGCCGACACCTGCCACTCCCTAACCTACTACCCCCCAGCCGTCTACAGAGACCCTCCCACCTGCCCACACTCACACCTGCTCGGCCATACACCTGCCCATCCTGCCACCCTCCCAGCTGCCCACCTCATGCATTTTCAAGCGCCCATTCCCGGCTGATCTCCCTCCCACCTGATCACCTGCAAACCCGCTCACTCACCCACCCGCACAAAGGCAAAGATCGCCCGAATAGTCTGAACATACTGTTGGGCAAGTCCTGTTAGCGAGCATCTATGAAGGTCGGCATTGCACACGAGTGGGTGGATGGCCAGCACAAAGCCCGGCCGCCTTTGTCTCCCGAGTGGTGATATTTATACTCCACACCAGGTACTCATTTGAGGCTGAATCGACCTAAGGGAGGCTCATGACCAGTTCAGACAATGGTCATTGGTGTTGGTGGCTATGAGTGGGAATTGAACTTTGATCGGCAGGTTCGTAGCACAGCACACAACCACTGCACCACCAATCTCCACCTACACACACACACATGCTCAACCACTCACACGATCACCCTCCTACCCTCCCACCTGATCCCCCACTCATTTACACTTGAAGTTGGGAGATAATTTGTCAAACAATTAACAATATAAAGTTTAATATTTTTAAAGACAATTTTAACTATCATGCTCAAATAAATCATGAACAAATAAATGGCAATCTTGATTTGAAATAAATGGCAATGATAGAGACGACATACTTTTTAAAAACTAACCTTCAATAGGAATGTGTTACAAGATACAGTTTGGTGCAGAAACGCACAGCCTCACCATAGCCAATGACATCAGTCCAAAGGACAAACCATCACCGTTTGCCTGGCCACTCTGGGTTTTGTAAAAATCGCGACCCGCAAACCCCAACACCGCGGTGTGAATGCAACGATCCTGTCTACGCAGGTGAGAGTCGATTCGTGTCTTGGTTCGTCGCCGCCGTGTGCGCTCCAGGGACAGCGTCTCTCAGCCACAGCGAGCGGCTCTCGGTGAGAAGCCACTGAGAGTCGTGGCGAGCGCAGCTCCCACTGAGACCTGGCTCCCGTCTGGAAGTGGTCAAAGCCGACCGTGTAACGTGTCTCACGGTGCGTCTAGACAGCTGCGTGCGATACGAAGCTCGTGTCTGTGACCTTGATTATCTGAAAACACATTTCCACGGAGTGTCTCGTGAGGTTTGTAACCTCGTGCTAAGTAATGTTGGCTTCCTTGTTCATCTCCGATGTTGTGCAGCCCCCAGGATGTTGATGGTTAAAATATTATGATGGGAAAGTCCCTCGATTGAACTTATCATTCGCATGGGTGTCCAAAGTATCAAGTGACGCATGCCTTTAAACTTCGACAAAACGATTTACTACGTGTGAATTTGCACGTATGTTTGTGTGCATTTCGGTTTCTTCGTGTGTCTATGAGAGTGTAACTTACACCACTGAGTAGCTATGCCAGTGTGTTTATATTTACTACCCAGACCCAAGCGATGAGGTTGTCTATAACATGACACATCACACCATCTACTGTGTACAGCTCAGATATAGTACACGTGTGTGTGTAATGTTGTTACATATCCTCACCATGTACTGAGTTATATACAGTGCATAGTGTGCTGTATAGTGTGATGTGTAATGTTGCTACATACCCTCACCATGGACTACAGCTGAGTTGTAGACAGTGCATAGTGTGCTGTATGGTGTGATGTGCAATGTTGTTACATACCCTCACCATGTACTATAGCTGAGTTATAGACAGTGCATAGTGTGCTGTATAGTGTGATGAGTAATGCTGTTACATACCCTCACCATGTACTCTAGCTGAGTTATAGACAGTGCATAGTGTGCTGTATAGTGTGATGTGCAATGTTGTTACATACCCTCACCATGTACTATAGCTGAGTTATAGACAGTGCATAGTGTGCTGTATAGTGTGATGTGTAATGTTGTTACATACCCTCACCATGTACTATAGCTGAGTTACATACAGTGCATAGTGTGCTGTATAGTGTGATGAGTAATGCTGTTACATACCCTCACCATGTACTATAGCGGAGTTACATACAGTGCACAGTGTGCTGTATAGTGTTATGTGTAATGTTGTTACATACCCTCACCATGTACTATAGCTGAGTTATAGACAGTGCATAGTGTGCTGTATAGTGTGATGAGTAATGCTGTTACATACCCTCACCATGTACTATAGCTGAGTTATAGACAGTGCATAGTATGCTGTATAGTGTGATGTGTAATGTTGTTACATACCCTCACCATGTACTATAGCTGAGTTACATACAGTGCATAGTGTTCTGTATAGTGTGATGTGTAATGTTGTTACATACCCTCACCATGTACTATAGCTGAGTTATAGACAGTGCATAGTGTGCTGCATAGTGTGATGTGTAATGTTGTTACATACCCTCACCATGTACTATAGCTGAGTTATAGACAGTGCATAGTGTGCTGTATAGTGTGATGTGTAATGCTGTCACATACCCTCACCATGTACTATAGCTGAGTTACAGACAGTGCATAGTGTGATGTGTAATGCTGTTTCATACCCAAACCTGTCAACCCATACGGGTGTACCCGTATTCCTGTACAGGGAAATTGAGTAAAAACATTGTGTTTGTCTATTTGTTTGTGTTTCTCCCTTGTGATGGGGACTTTGTAGCATGAACGCTGAGGTTTATAAGGGACACGGGGTGACCGATCACGTCTGGATTGGTCCGTAACAAAGTAGGGCGCTGACAAGGGGTTGACAGCTCTGCATACCCACACCACGTGCTAGATCTGAGCTGTAAACAGTCAACGGCGAGGTTATTCTTTTTGGTTTTTTCGGTAAAGTCACGTAGAATGGAAATAATAAAATAATAAAAAATAAAACATAATAAAATAATTCTCACGACGTTTCGGCCACAACGCACGCAGCCGTCCTCAGGTGGAGAACAGGTCTGTCGAGGAGACAGACCTGACCAAGAAGATGAATCCCTGCAGTCACGAAAGCTTTAAGGCGAGGTTATTGTGAGAAAATTATGAGAAGTAAACTCCTCGGTTCTATCGGTAAAAGTCACGTAGATATTTTTACCGAAACAATCAAAGAGTATGGATGCCTGCAGTCACGAAAGCTTCAAATCAAGAATTACGTCGTCAAAGTAAAAAAGTCACATCGGCGATTAAAACACGCGTAGTGAATTGAAAGAGACATTGATGAGGCGTCAAACATTAATGTTGTACAACAACAACAACAGCAGCAGCTGTTGTTGTTGTTGTTCTTTCGGTAAAGTTACGTGACTTTACCGAAAGAACCAATAAATTAAATGGACTTGCTCCTTCCTACATTCATGATCTCCTTCAGCCACGAATATTCCATCAAGATCGTCAAGATCCTCAGCTTGTGCATTCCTCACCGTCCCACCGTCTCCAGGCTACACACGTGGAGGTTCGTTGGCAATTATGGCACCTACACTCTGGAACTCGTTGCCCTTCGAGTCAAGAGGACTTCCGATGCACTGCTCAACTTCACATCTCCACTAAAGCCGTCTCTGTTTAAAATGGCTTTCTCCCTTTAGTGATGTTCAAATATCCTTCTCACTTCTTTCATTGGGTGATGTTTACTATTTTCTGACTTACCACGCATAGCACCCCGGGAGCGATTGTTTAACGGCGCTTTGTAAATGTTAATTATTATATTACCATTACTGAATGATTATGTAATCAGTAGAAATGTATTATTTTATTATAAAAATACTATTGTTGCATTATTATCGTCAAAGTATTATAGCACAACCATTTATTTTTTATTTAATTATTGTTTAGGTGTCAGTATTTCAGTTATTTAATTATAATTAAATTAATAATACATAAAAAAATAGCTGAATCGTCATTTTATTATTATCTATTTCAAATTAAGTAATAATTTAATTATTATTATAACATTATACTAATGAAAGTATTATTACTTGACGGTCACGCCAGTTGGTTCAGGGCACGGGGTCGGCAACCTGCAGCTCCGTAGCGGCGTGCGGCTCTTTGAGGGACGGCTGCTTCGTGAGACGTTTTTATTTATCACGCACCACCACCACCGTCTCTCGTACTCACACCACATTCTTATTTATGAAGGACCACCACCACCACGGTCTCTCGTACTCACACCACGTTCTTATTTATCAAGGACCACCACCTTCTCTCGTACACACACCACGTTGTATTGCGGCTCTTGAAATAATGAGTTGTTTGGTTTCTCTTTTACTTACCGAATTGTAAAAAATAAGAAAAAATGTCTCTCCTTGTTTTGGTTTCTGAACCCCCTGGTTTAGGGGAATCTTTTTTTGTTAAACCTTGAATACAAACTGACAGCTGTGTGGTTTGCTGGGCAAAACGCACAGCCTCACCCTAGCCGGAATGTTTTTATTAGTATTATTACACGCTTTTATTTAACTCACTGTTGTTGTTGTCGTATCCTCAAATCTTTTAACTAAATTTTAACCCACATCCCAATGTGGTATCGACTGCAAACTTGGTATACTTACGTCATACTGATGACAATACTATACTCTATAAGAAATTAAACAAGTATTTTTAAACAATCTTTTTTACATGTTATGTTTCGGCCTGGGTTTAATTGTCCATGCTCAACTGACGTTGGCTGTAAATCACCACGGTCCCTTACGTTGTGGCAAGCTTCGGGGCCACTTCCTGGAGTCGTCGAGTTCTGCCATTACGAGTATGGTACAATTTCGATTTAAAGCTTTCGTGTCTGCAGGGATTCATCTTCTTGGTTCTTTCGGTATAGTCACGTAGAAGGGAAGTAATAAAATAATAAAAATGAAACATAATAAAAAAATGAAACATACTAAAATAATAAAATTAAAACATAATAAAATAATAAAAATAAAACATAATAAAATAATAAAAATAAAATAATAAAAATAAAACATAATAAAATAATAAAAATAAAACATAAAATAATAAAAATAAAACATTATAACATTTCGATTTAAAGCTTTCGTGACTGCAGGGATTCATCTTCTTGGTTCTTTCGGTAAAGTCACGTAGAAGGGAAGTAATAAAATAATAAAAATGAAACATAATAAAATACAGTTCTCACGACGTTTCGGCCACAACGCAAGCAGCCGAGGCAACAGTGTCTGACGCTGTCGCCTCGGCTGCTTGTGTTGTGGCCGAAACGTCGTGAGAATTATTTTGTTATGTTTTATTTTTATTATTTTATTACTTCCCTTCTACGTGACTTTACCGAAAGAACCAAGAAGAGTATGGTACATTTCATTAAAGCGTGTTTAAAAAAAATATTTTTTAAATATTACTTATTTTGTTTACGTGACAATCCTTACTCATTGGTTGTGTCGGGTGGTGGCGGGTTTAACGACACTTATATTTACGCGATCTACCCCAAAAACACGTTTTATAGATAATATTGGTCGCGATAGCCTACTTATAATTTTAAATCTTTAATACAAATTTACACGGTGAGGTTTACAGTGGAAAAACACAGCCTCAGCCAAGCGGGTGTAACCAGTCTATAGGACAAACCATCACCGTTTTCATGGTTACCGTGGGGTTTTTGTAAAAATATATCAATTGCGACTCTTTAACCTTGACACTGTGTGTGAATGTGACGCCACGTCTACACAGGTGAGTGCGGGCTGCCGCGTGCAACATTCCAGGGCGCGTCTCGCGGTATTTATAATTTAGCTGCAGGTGAAGTCAGCTCGTTTCCTTGTTCGTTGTCGCTGCTCTGTGCTTTTTTTACATCTCGCTGCGGTAGCTGGAAGATGTTAACTACCTCGCCTGGTATACAGGAGGTCGTGGGTTCGATCCCGACCCTGACGTCTGTACATGTATTTGTCTCTCTCCCCGTAGTCGCGTGAATTTGTCTCCGGTCCTCCAATTTTTCCCTCCACACCTAGAAACATGCGTTTAGAGTGTTTGGCTGCTAGAACTGTCCACGTAATAAGCTACGTCGTTGAGCTATCAATTGTGGCCAGGTCGCTTCTGAAAAGAGCTATAAACCTCCGTGGGCCTTACCTGGTAAAATAAAAATAGGTTTATAGAATCGTCCAAACTCAGCGATTCCAGGATGTCAAATCTTAACATTAACAATAGGTGATGAATATATATGGTTTAGGTTATGAAGATTTAAATCCTTGATTTTTTTACGCATAATAGGAAAATAGACGGTGAAAGTCATACAGATAATAAGCTTAAATGAACCACGATGTTTGTTTAGCCAGGGGCTGTTCGCTGTGGTAATGCGTGAGGCCACCCACCCAGTAACCCAACCACTCAACCGCACGCCCCTCCCAGCCACCCTTCCTCCAGCCCTCTCTCACCGCCTGCTCGCCCACCCTCACGCCATCCTCCTGCTCATCTGTCTCCCCTCTCACCAAATAACCCCCCCCCCTTACTCATTCAAACTCCACCACCCACTCACCCGCACCTTCGATTAGCACGAGTGGCTACGTACGCTACGACATAAGTTCAACATACATACTCACCCACACACCCACTCACCCACTCACCCAACCGCTTACCCACACACTAAACCAATCACCACCTACACACTCACCCACACACCTTCGTTTAGCACGGTTGACTACGTACGGTGAAAAAAAAGTTCAACATACATACAACCGCTGTCCACTCAGAATAAAACGGTGTCATAGGAATAAATAAACAAAAAAATAATTGACAGATGAACAGAGGATGCATGAAGCCAGTAGTTAAATATTAGTTGATAAAGGTGGAAGACGATTACAGACTGTGAAGCTTAAACAAACAGGCCTTGCAAGAAAACAATTAATAAAGACACAGATGGGGAAAAAACAAGTTAACCTTTACATCAGAATGTTTGCACAAGGTGCGGTTCCATAGTGAAATGCACACAGCCTGACCCTTGCCCGTCAATCAGCCTGTGGGACAAACCATTATCGCTGTGTCCCGGGTTGCTGCTGCTGGATTTTGTTTGTACAAATATATCAATTGAGACCGGTCAAAGCTATGTATGTATGTTGAAGTTCTTCCACACCAACTGTGCTAATCAGAAGTGCAGGGGAAGGACAACAAACTAAACACAAAAATCAGTTTTAGCTCACACAGTGCGTGACTGTACCGCCACGTCTACACAGGTGAGCCCAGCCGCCGTGTGGAACATTCCAGGGCGAAGTATTTATAACTTCACTGCAGGTGAAGTCAGTTCATTTCCTTATTCGTCTCCGCTGTGTGAGCTGCTGCTTCTGCGATCGCTCCTCTGTGAGCCGCGGCGAGCGACTGAGTCCGAGTGAAGCCATGGGCCATGGCGAGCGCGTCTCCCAGTGATTGTGTCGACAGTGAGCTGAGCTGCCCCATCTGCCTGGGCACGTTTGACTGTCCCTCCACGCTGAGCTGCGGACACTCGTTCTGCCTCCGGTGTCTGGACGGTATCTGGGAGAGAGCGAGCAGCTTCAGCTGCCCGCAGTGCCGAGCGGCCTTCCCTGAGCGACCCCAGTTGAAGAGGAACGTGGCGCTCGCCAACCTGGTGGAGCAGCTCAGAGTTGGAGAGAGGATGGCTGCGGTTGTCTTCTGTGACACCTGTGATGATGGGGAGACTCCTGCAGTGAAGACCTGCCTCAGGTGTGAGATGTCCCTGTGTGAGACCCACCTGAAGCCTCATCTGAAAAACCCCAAGTTGATGGACCACGTCCTGGTGGCTCCCATTGTCAGCCTGGAGGAAAGAAGATGCAAGAAGCACAAAGAGGAGCTCAAATTCTACTGCAAGCAGGACGCGAGCCTGGTGTGCATGACCTGTACCATTATCGGAGAACATAGAGGGCATGATGCCGTCACACTGGAGGATGAGCATGAGACACGGAAGGTGAGTACCTCACGGTGTGAGAATGGGATCGCTTCAGTTCAAGGTAGCCATTCGGTGTTGGCAGGGAAAGGAAGGGACAGGAGTTTGAGTGCAGGGAGGAGGAGGGTGGGTCGAGGCTTTTTGAGTGAGCCGTTGCTCGTGAAGTGAAGAGCCATTGTGTTGAACGATCATGTCCCTGTCCCCTGCTGTGGCCTCTACAACACCTGGACACGAGCTGACAAATTCGCAACTTCCACATGGCATTAAAGAAAACATGAGGAAGTTATTATTCTCTCTTCACTGTGCCTTCTTGCTTGCAGACTGTTAAGTCAGTCCAGGCTGACTTCCTTGGCACTCTTCTGGTGGGCAATTATAGAGCTGTCACTGTGGAGGGCTCTGTGTGGAGTGGGGCTGAGAGGGAGCCGCTCAAGGAGTGGAGTCTCCTCTGGTGACTTCGTCTTTTACAGAGTAGAGTCGGAGAAGAGACGCGAGCGGTGGATGAGAAGAGGAAGAAAGCGGAGGCATCTGTGGGACAGATGAAGGCCACTCGCAAAGACGTGCAGGTACGACCTGTGGGCTCTGGTAATCTCGTGGCCTCCACCCTGCGTAAAGTCTGTGACTGTCTCTATGAGGACAACTCCGTAGATTCAAGTGAGCCTTCAGTATCATTGGAAATAGCAATACATTATTTATATTGCTGCTTGAATGTGGATTTTAAAATGCAACGTTTATAACAAACAAGTTTATTTTTAGTACCACTGCAAAGCTGTATATGGGATGAATTGAATTACTTTCTATGGGTTTGATAATATAAAAGTGCATTGGATTAAAAACTAACACTTAAAAGAAGTAAAGATTGTGATAAAATTTCATAGAAAATCTTAGCTCTTTAATTCTAGAACACAAGAGTTGACTTGATATATGACAGGGAACGCAGGGAAAACTGTTTCATCACACACCCAAGTATACAATAGACAATTCATACGTAATGGAATGTTAATACTTGTTTTACTTGCATTTCAGTTTGCATTCATTGTGATGTATTAATGACTGAATCTTGGTGTTGTGCATATAAGGCAGGGTGGGGAACGTCCGGCCCGCGGGCCGCATAAAACTCGCGAAATCATTTGGCAGTTGCAGCCATCACATTAGGGGTGAGTTAATTAAATGTTTTGACCAAATATAACGGGATAATCTTTAAGTTGATACTTTTGCATGGCCGGCGAATGATGTTATAAATGTCCAATGGCCCTTGGCAGAAAACATGTTCCCCACTCCTGGTATAAGGCATCCGATAATGATGCAATTGCGTATACTTTTAACATTTCTGCAAGGAATGGGTTTGAGCCTATTTGTTATCAACTGCATGGATTTACATTCTAACTAAATATATGTCCTAGAATAGGGCGTATCCTCATATAGAGAACTGGACGCCTTTGACCAGTGTTGCTTGCGACGGAGACTTCACATTCACTCTGCGAATGTATCTCAAATACCGGAGTCCATCGATGAACAGCATGACAGTTGCTGTCTGAAGCAGTCACAGCCAGAAGGATCTGGCTCTGTGGACACATTGCAGGGCTGACGCATTGGATGATCCCACCAGAGCACTGTGTCTTGTCAATATGCTCTAGTAGTGCCACATCTTTCTGGTACCAATCTTTAATGTCAATCCATTCTCTGTGAGGTCTAACTCTCTTTCCGGTTCCTTCCATATTTCTGAACAACAAAATAGTTTTCATTTGCCTGTTGTTTTCCATACTACATATGTGTAGTGCCAGTTTCCTTATTGCTTAGATGCAGTATCCTTCTATAGCAATACATTTCGAGTACCAATATCTTATGTCTGTCAGTATTTCTTAATGTCCAAGTCTCGCAAGCATACAAAGCTGTATTGAACACACATGTTCTTATGATGTTCAGTTTGTTCTTGTAGCTGATTTTCTTGCTTCTCCAGATGTTATTAAATCCTGCCATTAATCATTTTGCCTTTGCGATTCTCGCTCTTATTGCATCTTTAGTGTAGTCATTGTCCCATGTCAATAGATGTCCCGAGGAATACAAGTTCCTTTATATTCACAATCTTGCTGCTTTGTATTATTGCTTCTTTCTGAATGTATCCCTTCAGAACACTATTGTCTTTGCCTTTTCTTTTCCACGTTAATCCTCAGTCTTGCATCCTTTCCTAACTTATTGAGCGTATGAACACTTTCCTGCAGGACTATGCATCTTATTTTCCATTAGATCTATGTCGTCCACGAATCTTTATTCTGTCTCCTTGCATATATATATATTACCCGTGCTATTGTCCTGAATGGCATCTATCACTCTTTCGAAGTGTAGTGTCATAGGTCTCTTCTTCCTTCTTGTTGGAAGCTTGTGTGTGTGTGCGGGTGGCGTGCGTCGCACACACTCAGTCAGAGACGGGGTAGTCGCAGGAGGCACCATCCTCCCCTTTTATTGGTGTTGTGTGCACGCCACCAACTCTGGCTCCCTCTCTCACGACCATGCTGCCGCACGACCCAGCCCAGACACGACCCTGCCGCATTGCACCGATGGCGTCGATCAAGACAGCAAACTACTGTCCGGCCGCGCAATGCCCAGGTGAAGGCGGTAGCGACGACGAAGAGACGAGTCCACTCCCAGAACCGGCAGCCTGGAGCTCTCGCTCTCTGCTGCTTATATTCCCATCAGCGCGGCTTGGCTCCGCCCTAGCCACGCCTCCCTTCTCGAACCCACCAGAGGGTTCTTGGGGCTTCCCCACGAGGTCTACCGTGACCCTTGCCCCAGTTCCTCCACCCTACCGTCACACATGCATATATGCTCAACGGCGTGTGTGCTAATGGCCCACCTACAGTTGCAGCTGCTGTACAAGAGTCAGCACTATGTCACTCTACTATTAGAGGTAAAGGGGATATAGCAACACCAGTTACGTCAACAGGAATACCAGCAAAACTATTAGCTGGAGGCTGATCTGCTCATTCAGTCTCTAAAATCCCTTTGAAAATAACTGCAACATTGACTTGCAATATAAAGCTAAACACGAAGCCACAAATATATTCCAATCGAAACTAATTGTCTGGGATGAAGCACACACGTATGCCAGGCTGTTGATAGCTTATTGGGTTATCGAACAGTTAAATGTAAACAATTTGGAGGCAAGTCCTACTGGTTACTTTACGTGGATCACGGCCTCTTGTATAAAGAAGCATCGTTTCTGGGGAGAATTACAGGTGCTGAAGCTGAAACAGAATTTGCGAGCTCTGGAAAGTGAAACGGAACTTGTGGAATAGCTCCTGGACGATGTTGATGGAAAAACAGACGATACAGCAACATTACACTCACACTGCTATCGAGAAAATCAAGATACATTTGCGCAACTATACGGTGACATTTACTTTTCTACGATTACTCCTGAACAGCTTAAATGAAGCGCAATACTGAATGTTACAAATGCAGACTTTTTTTTATCTCAACAATGGAGCTGAGTGCTTTTCTAGTGCGTGGATACTATTGTGAGTGATGATACTGCTGATCAACTTGCAATCCCGGAAGAATTGTTAAAGTATTACTCCAACCGGAATGCCTTCTCATGAACTGAAACTTAAAGTAGGAGCCGTTATCATGCTCCTTAGAAACCTAATGTCATTGTGAGGACTACTTAATGGTACAAGACTTACTTTTACTCAAATACAAACTTGCATAATCGAAGCAAAAATTATCGATGGAGCAACCTCCGACAGGGTACTTATTCTATTAGATATTAATTTAACATTCAGTTTCATACGCTAACAATTCCCCATACGATTGGCTTTTTCTATTTACAATCAATAAGTCACAATGTCAAACGTTTGATGAAAAATGCATTAACTTACCTAAGTCTGTTTTTAGTCAAGGACAATTATATCTTTTCTAGATTTGAAGTTTTCGTGACTGAAAGGGTCCATACTCTTTGGTTTTTTTCGGTAAAGTCACGTAGGTAAAAAATTAAATAAAAATAAATTAAATCACGATGTTTCAGAGGCAACACAAGCTTCCGTCTTCAGGTGGCACCGTCACAGCAAAATTACTGTATCAAGTGAAGTGATACAGTAATTTTGCTGTGACGTTGCCACCTGAAGACGGAAGCTTGTGTTGCCTCCGAAACGTCGTGATTTAATTTATTTTTATTTTATTTTTTACCTACGTGACTTTACCGAAAAAACCAAAGAGTATACAATTATATCTAGCTCGATCAAGAGTCATATCGTGTGATTCACTTAATCTAGTGTCGGAAAAAAACCCAGAATATGGCAATTGTGTATTTATATCAATCTTTGTTGAAAAATATGAGTAACAAAAATGCGTGAATGTTTAATTAAGATCTGCTAGATCAGTGAATGTTTCACCAGGTACAGCTAGTCTCGTATAAAGCCCTTACGAGTGGGAACACGCAGCAGTGCTGGCTTAGGAAACGTACCCACCCCTAATCATTCGCTCAGCCAATGAGAGTGACGCACGCTGAGCCAACCAGACCCCACCCCCCAAGATTCTATTATCACGATTTTTATTAAAAAAAAATTAAAACAATCCATTTTTTTTATGTTAGCGAGGTGAGAACTCACTCGACCAGGATAGAGTTCCAGGCTCCATCTAAAAGATACCTCGTCACAGAAATGTAGACTGAGGGCACTGCTAAGTTCACAGAGGTCCTGGAGCTCTTCTCTGAGAATGACCCCAGACTGGGAGTGCAGCAGCTGCTCCACCCTCGTCTCCCACTGCTGCCATGGTAGCAGGAGTACAGTATTATGCACAGCATGTCATACTTAATATGGTTATTATAATTATTTTTTATTCATTAAATGTTTACCATCTGTATTTTTGGTGCTTTTACCTATACGCCAATGAAGCCCTCATATATTGGTCATCCGAAAGCAATAACGCTGACGGGAACACATCCTGATATATACAACAGTATAATGACCCATTTTTGCGCTGATTCGATAAGCACTCACTTCAGGAAGCATACTGAGCGTTTAGCGAGGTCTGCCAGTACTGATAAAATAATTCAGTCCCAAAAGGCCATGGGGCAAATAGATTGTGTACAAAATAGTTTAATGATGAATCTATGCAGAAGGTGAATCATGTGCTTATCTTTACCGAAAGAACCAAGAACATGTGCCTATCTGTTTTGGTAAATAATTTACAGATCCTCACCAATACACTTCTGGACGAAGGTTCCACAACATCGTGTTGATCATTGAGGCTAGTTGGCCATACTTAGTTGCGTGGGTCAGTGCAGGTTTGTGAAGGTAGAGTCCAGCACTGGTTCATATCTCAATCATTACGCAGCCCTCTAATCGTGTTGGAAGCAGGGGAGGGAGCCCAGCCTAGGCTGAGGCAAGGACACGCCAGTAACGTGGGGTAGTAACAGCAGCGTGGAAGGACGCGTCACAAAACCTAGTTTTAATTTCTGGTAATTTTACAGAGAACAGGGAGGTACTTATTGAGGTTGCGACTGGGAATTTGCAGAGTTAGGAGGTCCTTACATACTTGGCGGATTTGTTTTAAAGGAATATTAGGATGAAGACAGCCCTGTGGTGGTCTCTAAACATATCCAGGGGAGATAAATTGGAGGTGATACAGAGGTTGCAATAATGTGTTGATATGGAGGCATCAAGGTCAAAGTGGGCAGCCAGGTGGTATAATGGAACAAGAGGCTAGGCGGTCAATGATTTCACAGGAGTCAACGATGGGGAGGATGGCAGCTTGGACTACATGAAGATGGAGCCGAGGTGAGACAATGTCTATTTATATAGAGGATTTTGTTTATTAAATCTTACTGGCGATGTTATCAATGTGACGGGCAAGATAGCACCTAGATACCTGAAGTTATCGACCTGTTCAATGAGATGCGAGTCCAAAGACATAATGTGGCAGCAGGGAAAAATAGGTTTCGAGAAACTGGAAAACAATGTGACTTTGGTCTTAGCAGCATGGAATATTAATTTATAGAATCCATCACACGCCCTTTGCAGGATTCCATGCTCCAGACCAAGGCTGGCATCTCAGGCGAGTTCACCCGCATGAGGATGATGCTGGATGAGGACGAGAGGGCGGCTCTGGATCACGTGGATGTGAAGGGGCACGAGCTGCTGTCCCAGATCGAGGAGAACATCGCTCATTACGAGCGTGAGATCAGCGAGCTCCAGGCAGCAGCCACGCGCCTGCGCGCTCTGCAGGAGGAGAGGGACTCGCTCACGTTCCTGCAGGTAGAGCACTCACGGAGCCATGGCGAGTGCCCCAGTTCACGTATATTCGTTGCGTTTGTAAACTTGGCAGATGCGTTGCAACACAAAACACAAGATAACGCCACTTCCATTGTCAAGACAACATATAGCCCATGGGTTCTGAAAGTAAATGTAGAGTCAAGTTCACCAACTTGGATTTGTATATTGTAATAAAAATATGAACTACCGCTGAATTTCAAAAGAATAAATATACGATTAACACACAAATCCCTTGAGTTAATTGGTTGGTAATCTATGCAGGCATTGGCATAAAAAATTGTAACCTCATCAACCTCTAATTTACATCAGATTGAGGCCACTTGACACTAAATTGAAATGATACATTTTACCAAATGTATACCAAGCATTAGTAATGCTGATAACGGAAAGGGATTTTAACATCAGGAAAGCCAGAAGGAGTTATATTTCAGCACTGACATCTTATGAGTCTTAGAAAGTTTAAACCAATCCCGAAATTGCCTGCCTCAACAAATGTTAACCCTGCTAAACTATGGACTTTGGCAACGTAACACTCTAGGTGTAATTCACTCTCGCAGTGGATCATTATTTTAAATGTTGGTTCACAATCACTGCAACTCGATGTCAAGTGCCACAGACACCTTGCCATAATATCGGACACCAAGTGGCAACAATTTTAGAGGCCACACCTTGCTGATGAGAATAATTGAGTCATAACGAGTCCATGGCTTTGTCTTGATTACAACCAACGACACTGGGATATGCAAATGGTTAGCGCAGCCCAGCTCATCGCGTCTACCAATCATCGTGTGGTTAACGTGGCTGGAGGTGAACTGACTCGCGCCCCCTGTGTCTGACTCCTGCAGGTTCACCTGGAAGAGACAAACCGGTATGGACTCATGAACTCGCACAAATAAACACACGGAGTGACGCCTTGTGTGGAATATGGGCTGTGTGATGATAATGTGTGATGATGATGATGTATGATGATCATGCTGTGTGATGATGTTGTGTTATGTTGTGTGATGATGTGTGGCATGATGCTGTGTGAAATGATGCTGTGTAAGACAAGGGTTGTGTGCTGTGATGCTGTGCGCAATGTTGCCGTGTGTGATGATGCCGTGCGTGATGATGCTGTGAATGATGATGCTGTGTGTAATGATGCTGTGTAAGACACGGGCTGTGTGTGTCACTGCTGGTTCTGGTCTCACAGGAGAGACGCTCAAAAGGGAGCTCCACCCTCATTTCTCGACGAAGAAGACATCGCCACGATCAGCGCCCTGCAGGGAGCTGTGGTCAACCTGCTGGCATTCATGTGTGAGTTCCACGGACTCTTGACAAGTGTGCATGTCTGTTATTGTACGTGTAATTGTGTCTTGTGTGTATGTTGCGGAGCGGTGGCATAGGGGTTAGCATGCTACAATATGAACCTAGCGACACAAATTCCATTCCCGTTCACAGCCCACACCAGTGACGATTTTCTAAACCGGTCATGGTCCTCCCCTAGCTCGACTCAGCCTCATATGACTACCTGGTGTAGTGTGTTAAAACCGCCACTAGGGAGACAAAGGCGGCCTGACGTGGTGCTGGCCACCCACCCCCTCGTGTGCCATACCGGCCTTAAAGTGCCACTCGCTAACAATACTTGCCCCTCCAGCCTGTTTGTCTGTTTGTGTGCGAATGTCTACATGAGCGAGAGTGAGTATGGATGTGCAATGATGATGGGATGCTCTGAGCACTGAGCTACAAACATGGTCACCTACACGTGACTCACGGCCATGGCTGTCATCAATGGTGAGTGGATTCAGAACCAATTCTGACCCTCTCCGAGATGAACCCTTGGCTTAAACGAGTACCAGGTACGTTCTGTAACCATCAGCACTGCGGACACAAAATCGGCCTGCAGAATTCATATGGTGAAATAGATTTTATAACTACATCAATATAAATTTCAATAATGTTGTGGCTTGGCTCTCCAACACACCGGCGTGCTGTACTAGTGACGAATTGGCACGTTCTGTTTACGTGACAACCCTTACTAGTTGTCTGTGTCGGGTGGTGGCGGGTTTTAACGACACATTTATATATTTACGCGATCTAACCACGAAAAAACCTCTTATGGATTATTTAAACTTAGGGTTGATTGATAATGCCCAAGGATTATACATCCAGACTAAGACACGTTGAAGATTTTTAGGCTTCATGTCAACAGCTTGATGCTCAGTCAAACTAAGGCATTTTTAGGATTCTTATGTTCCCCAGTTCATGGCTGAGGCTCACAGAGCGAGACTAAGGCATAATCTTGGTCCACCTTGTCTATCACTACACCGCACGTGCAAACATCAACATTACGACTGTAATGTATTCAATAGACAATAATATATAGCACACACACACGAGTGTATTTCACTATTACATAAGCTCCATTGATATTACACGCGTGCATTATCCAGTAAGGATGCTGTTGGCCAAAGTAACAATTCTAGCAGATGAAACTACGAGTATAAGTCTTCTCTGTAATGGATGTCATCATCAGACTCGAGCCAGACTACATCACCGTAGTGATGCGCAGGATTTCATTGTTAATGATGTAGGCTCATATCCAGACTAAGGCAGCCTAAGGATTCTCATTGTTCATTCATAATGTGCTTGAGGCTGCTATATCCCTACTAAGGCATCTTAAGGATTATTGGGGTTCAATGCTAATACCTGAGGCTCACAGAGCCAGACTGGGCTATCGCTGTGGCTGACCACGTGTATCACTGTGCAAACAGATACATTGCTATTGCCCATGTATTGCAATACCTCTAAGCTCACATACAGCACACACACGAGTGTAAAGGAGTATTACATGAGCTATATTAACCCTACACGTGTGTATAATTGAGTGAGGATGCTGTTGCTATTCTGCGTGAGTGTTTTACACAGAGACACTATGGCTGATATTCTTAGGATTCATTTTTAGTGCTTGAGGCAGCGTGATACAGACTCAGACACAGTTAGGATTCTTAGGGTTCTGTGTTAAAGTCTGAAGTTCTCAGCATCAACGGCACTGAGTCTTTGACACAAACAGGCTGTGGCTGATATTATTAAGATTCATTACACTGTGTAATAAATAAAAATTGTCCCTGGGTAGTAAGTGTTATTTTAGAATTGCTTATGCCTCAAATGTACACAAAATAGCTATTACCACAAACTTTGCTTTTGTGACCAGGACAGTGATATTTTGAAATTTACAAATTTTCAATGGGAATTCCAGATAGATTCAGTGCTGAGTAGTAACTTGTAGTAACTTCTAGAACATTCAAGAACTTTCCAGTAATAAAAAAAGTAGTATAAATACAGGACCCTTAAGCCCACCAGTTCAGTTTACAGTGGTACCTCGGTATGCGTCGTTAATTCGTTCCAGAAGGAAGGACTTATACCAAAAATGACGTATACCAAACTAATTTTTCCTATAAGAAATAAAGGAAGAGAAAATAATCCGTTCCAGAGTATAAGAAATTATATTTAATATGGCATAATATACATTAATGGGGTTGTATAAAATAAGAATTAGACTTAACGTATTACTAAAATGCATACATAAATTCAAATAAATGCACACACGAGTGTACATCACTACACCATCACACACACAAGTGTACATCACTACACTATCACACACACAAGTGTACATCACTACACTATCACACACACACACACACGAGTGTACATCACTACACTATCTCACACACACGAGTGTACATCACTACACTATCACACACACATAGTGTACATCACTACACTATCACACACACAGAGTGTACATCACTACACGATCACACACAAACACACGAGTGTACATCACTACACTATCACACACACACGAGTGTACATCACTACACTATCACACACACACACGAGTGTACATCACTACACTATCACACACACGAGTGTACATCACTACACTATCACACACACACACATACGAGTGTACAGTACATCACTACACTATCACACACACACACAGTGTACATCACTACACTATCACACACACACAGAGTGTACATCTCTACACTATCACACACACACACGAGTGTACATCACTACACTATCACACACACACGAGAGTACATCACTACACTATCACACACACACACACGAGTGTACATCACTACACTATCACACACATACACGAGTGTACATCACTACACTATCACACACACGAGTGTACATCACTACACTATCACACACACACACACATACATACGAGTGTACAGTACATCACTACACTATCACACACACACACAGTGTACATCACGACACTATCACACACACACACAGTGTACATCACTACACTATCACACACACTCACACGAGTGTACATCACTACACTATTACAAACACACACACGAGTGTACATCACTACACTATCACACACACACGAGTGTACATCACTACACTATCTCACACACACACACACACGAGTGTGCATCACTACACTATCACACACACTCACGAGTGTACATCACTACACTCACACACACACGAGTGTACATCACTACACTATCACACACACACACACGAGTGTACATCACTACACTATCACACACACACACGAGTGTACATCACTACACTATCTCACACACACACACACGAGTGTGCATCACTACACTATCACACACACTCACGAGTGAACATCACTACACTCACACACACACGAGTGTACATCACTACACTATCACACACACACGAGTGTACATCACTACACTATCACACACACACACACGAGTGTACATCACTACACTATCACACACACACACGAGTGTACATCACTACACTATCACACACACACACACGAGTGTACATCACTACACTCACACACACACACACGAGTGTACATCACTACACTATCACACACTCACGAGTGTACATCACTACACTATCACACACACACACACACACGAGTGTACATCACTACACTATCACACACACACACGAGTGTACATCACTACACTATCACACACACACACGAGTGTACATCACTACACTATCACACACACACGAGTGTACATCACTACACTATCACACACACACACAAGTGTACATCACTACACTATCACACACACAGTGTACATCACTACACTATCACACACACACACGAGTGTACATCACTACACTATCACACACACACACGAGTGTACATCACTACACTATCACACACACAGTGTACATCACTACACTATCACACACACACAGTGTACATCACTACACCATAACACACACAGTGTACATCATTACACTATCACACACACGAGTGTACATCACTACACTATCACACACACGAGTGTACATCACTACACTATCACACACACGAGTGTACATCACTACACTATCACACACACACACACACACGAGTGTACATCACTACATTATCACACACACACGAGTGTACATCACTACACTATCACACACACACACGAGTGTACATCACTACACTATCACACACACACACGAGTGTACATCACTACACTATCACACACACACACGAGTGTACATCACTACACTATCACACACACACACGAGTGTACATCACTACACTATCACACACACACAGTGTACATCACTACACTATCACACACACACGAGTGTACATCACTACACTATCACACACACAGTGTACATAACTACACTATCACACACACACGAGTGTACATCACAACACTATCACACACACACACACGAGTGTACATCACTACACTATCACACACACGAGTGTACATCACTACACTATCACACACACGAGTGTACATCACTACACTATCACACACACACACGAGTGTACATCACTACACTATCACACACACACGAGTGTACATCACTACACTATCACACACACACAGTGTACATCACTACACTATCACACACACACAGTGTACATCACTACACTATCACACACACACAGTGTACATCACTACACTATCACACACACACACACACACGAGTGTTCATCACTACACTATCACACACACACAGTGTACATCACTACACTATCACACACACACGAGTGTACACCACTACACTATCACACACACACACACGAGTGTACACCACTACACTATCACACACACACACACGAGTGTACATCACTACACTATCACACACACACGAGTGTACATCACTACACTATCACACACACACACAGTGCACATCACTACACTATCACACACACACGAGTGTTCATCACTACACTATCACACACACACGAGTGTACATCACTACACTATCACACACACAGTGTACATCACTACACTATCACACACACACACACGAGTGTACATCACTACACTATCACACACACACGAGTGTACATCACTACACTATCACACACACACGAGTGTACATCACTACACTATCACACACACACGAGTGTACATCACTACACTAACACACACACACTAGTGTACATCACTACACTATCACACACACACAAGAGTGTACATTACTACACTATCACACACACACACACGAGTGTACATCACTACACTATCACACACACACACACGAGTGTACATCACTACACTATCACACACACACACACGAGTGTACATCACTACACTATCACACACACACACACGAGTGTACATCACTACACTATCACACAAACACACACGAGTGTACATCACTACACTATCACACACACACACACGAGTGTACATCACTACACTATCACACACACACACACACGAGTGTACATCACTACACTATCACACCCATCTCGTTTGCCGTGCCGGCCTTCACAGGTGCTTACCAACACCACTTGCCCCTACAGTCTGTGAAAGGTGACACGCGAGAGATGTTTGTGTTTGTTGTACACACACAGAGACGCTGCGGCGGTGTTGATATCCACGCTGCTGCTGCTGCTGTGATCCACTGCCTCCCACGGACACTTCCGCACAGTGGGGCTGAATGATGAATCGATTTCAAATCGAAGTCGCAATTTGAGACAATGCGATTAGCAAATCGCAAAGGCTGCGATTTTTTTGCGATTTGAAAAGTCCTATTACTTTCTTATTGGAGTTGTTTATTTGTTTGTTATTAATATTACTTTATTTATTTAACTTAACAATTGCTCTATGTTTGATCGTTCTATTTCAATAAATTTGTTTAAATAAATACATGTTGGAAGCAATTCATATCTGTTAAGTTCTCATCCTTGCATTAGAATAGATAGAGCAGTTCACATTTTGATGGTATCATCACATGTTTTACATCTACTACACAGTGAATATTGAACTGAAGCGGGACTTTTAAAAATGTAGATGACGGGGCAAACAAACGCACCGCTGTACTGTACTTCTGTGCTCTCGCCAGCTGCGCCGCCTGCCTTCGCCAACGCGCGGTGACCGGCGTGGTGAAGTATGGTCAAATATCCCCGCAACCTGCACGGTGTGGGGAGGCCCTCATCCAGCAGTGGATTGACAAAGTGCCCGTTACATGTCATCACACCGATCGCTACGCATTACAACGGTGTATAACAATGCTCATTATGAATTGCTCTATTGCAGTGTACGTGCGTGTTAGTGCACGAGTGCTGTTGTTATAGTGGTGCTGTTGTTACACGGCTACTGTGATTATCGTTACTGCAAACGGACGCTCACCGACTGTGGACACAAACTCGGCCCACAACTACCTCCAGATTTCCTCGGACCTCAGGACGGTGACGCTGACCGCTGTCTCCCAGGGTCGCCCCGATCACCCGCACCGCTTTGATGTCTGGCAACAAGCCCTGTGCTCCGAGAGCTTCTCGTCGGGTCAGCACTACTGGGAGGTGGACGTGGGGGGTGCGGGGTTCTGTGAGGTTGGAGTCGCGTACGGGACGATCGCACGGAAAGGGGGTGGTAGCGAGTGCGAGCTGGGAAGGAACGACTCATCCTGGGTTTTATGTAAACATAACAACAGCTGCTCAGTGTGGCATGGTGGTGTCTGGACCTCAGTGCCGGTGAGGGATCCTCCCCGGAGAGTCGGGTGTCACCTGCACTGGGAGGCGGGGCTGCTGTCGTTCTACCGCGCTGACTCCATGGAGCTGCTGCACTCCGTCCACCACTCGTTTAGTCAACCGCTCTACCCCGCACTGAGTGTGTGGGGTGATGATGGTAACTCAGTGAGGATTCTGGATCTGAGTCGTGCGTGCTGAGAGCACGGAGTGTGAGCAGCGCAGAGAAACGGGCACAACGCACAGACTCACGCACACAAAGACACAGATCCCCCGTGTAGCCTTCACAGGCTGTTGGGGCAAGTGCTGTTAGCGAGCACCTATGGGGCCGTCCATAAATGACGTCACGCACCTGGGGGGGGGGCAAATATTTGTGACGATGGGGGGGGGGGTTGAGAAATGTGACGTCACGTCAAAATGCGCAAATTTAAATACATTTCGACAACACGTTCTACTTAATTAAATGTACTTTTTTTATAAATGTTTTCTCCTACAACATCAGAGTGCAGCGCCACATTAAATATTCACTACAATGACAATAGTTTAAAGCGATTTGAAGCATGTTTTATTTTCTTGGGGGGGGGGCAGAGCTTTGTGACGTCATATTTGAGGGGGGGGTCTGACTTTTTCTGACGCCGTGTGACGAAGGGGGGGGGGGGTCAAAAATCGCGTGACGTCATTTATGGACGGCCACTATGAAGGCCGGCACAGCACACTAGGGGGTGGGTGGCTAACACCACGCCCGGCCGCCTTTGTCTCCCCAGTGGTGATGTTTACACACCGTACCAGGAACTCATTTTTCAGGCTGAGTCGACCTAGGGGAGGCCCATGACCGGTTCACCAACACCAGTGACGATTATCGGAATCGGTCCAGGCTCTCCCCTAGGTCGACTGAGCCTCAAATGAGTACCTGCTGCGATGTGTAAACATCGCCACTGGGGAGACAAAGGCGGGTCGGGCGTGATGCTGGTCACCGACCCCCTTGTGTGCCACAGTGTCGGCCTTCATAGGTGCTACTAGCAAACAGCACTTGCCCCTACAGTCTGTGAAGGCTACACGGCGTATCTTTGTCTTTAGTGTATAGAGGGGCATGTGGGTAGTGTGGAGTGGAGTGGTGGTGCAGTGGTTAGCGCACTGGTGGGGGAGGGCGGTGGGAGCCAAGCTTCTCTCTGACGTCATCGTCCCTAGCACCGCGCGCCGCGTGGCGCTCAACGCCGAGAGGGCGGAGCTCCACCGCGGGCGTGCTGGGAACACGCGTCACGTGACGCTGCGGGGTGACGCGCGCCGTCCCCCTCGCAGTCACTCGCTCGTTGGGCGATTAACCCGGGGTGGGAATGGGATGGCATCACTAGGGGGGGACTACTCGTGGTGTGTGCCGAGTGTCGCTGGGCCAGAACATTGTTGTTATAACCTGGGGTCGAGTGACCCCCTACTCTCCCCACCCAAACTAGTTTTATTTTACAGGGCATAGAGAGAGATATAAGCCATTTTAATACCTAGTAGTAGTAGGAGGTCTTTCACCACCAATATTCGTAAAGATTTGTTTTGATTAATATTTTATTTATCTGCTCTAAGACTTGGGCCTGAAGCCACAACCTTCAATTCATGGGATAACGCTTCTGATGACAATAGAAACTGCGTTTTGACTTTGAAGTGGGTTAAAGTTATTAAGCGCCTGATATATATCTAGAGTGAGGATCTACCTTACAATACGACACGACTAACATTGTCTCAACACGCATTAACACAAAGACACTGTGTGTTATTACAGGGATAGAGACAACACAAACTCCAAATTTCCAGCAACTGTCAGGGTCGGAATCCAACCAATGACCTCTTGCATACCAGGCGAGGGAGTTAACATATCCTAGCCACAACGGCGTCCCTCCTTAACGTGAGACACCAATCCGGTGTGAACCCAACCTCGAGTCTCAGGGTGTCTAGCAACGCGTAGATTATTTGTAACGCATTGATTATATCGTACCAGTTGTGTACTTGTGTGAACGCTAATCGCATTGTGTTCTGGGCTGTGGGTGAGATTTAGATTTGCTTCATTGCTGGCATGGGTTTGGCTTGTTTTGCTTTTTTCATTTTTGTGACCCAGGTGACTCTTGTCAATGAGACTCATCCTGGTCTCCTGAGTTCTCACCTCGTTAAATTAAAATTCAACTCGACTCGATCATCAGCAGAAGCAGAAGTATCATCAGCAGAAGAATTAGTAACAGGGGCAACAGCATCAACAGCAGTAGCTCCATCATAATCATCATCAGCATCAGGGGTAGAACCAGTAACATCAATAATAATAGAATCATTATCAGCAGTAACAGAATCATCATCAGCAACAGAACCAGCATCATCATTACTCTTGCAACCGAGACTCATCCTGGTCTCTTGAGTTCTCACCTGGTTAAACAAATCGACTTTAACACGTAGGCTTTCGCGACCAATATTATCAATGATAAAGGTTTTTTGGGTTAGATCGCATAAATATACATAGACTTGATTGTGTTCTGGGTTACCTGTGAATTGTAATCACATTGTATTGTGGGTCAAGGGTCAATGTGTTCTGGGTGAATAAAAAATAAAATCTGAAAATCTATTGTCAAGATTGTCATCTAGGCTGTGAATGTGACTCTCTCATAGCTGAGACTGACTTGTGTAAACATGTATTTTTTTGGGATGGTTGCTGTTGTTTTGTTTGTTTAGATGTCATTAACGGATATTAAACCCTGGCACAGTTTGTAAATCTACAGCTTACGCCTTCACAGGTAAGTGCTGTCTGTAGCCTTGGGCCACATTCCATGGCGCATCTCGTGTTATTTTTTGCTGCACTCTGTCAGTTTGCTTGTTCCTCGTCATCATGAGCTATGATGATGAATGGATCCTGACTGATAGATGATGATGAAGAGCACGATGATGATAATGACTACACATCGTAATGATGACCACCACCCACTCACCTGCACCCAACACTCTCCTCCCCGACACCTGCTACTCCCGAACCTAATACCCCCTCAGCCGTCTACAGAGACCCTCCCTCCCACCTGCCCTCACTCACACCTGCTCGGCCATACACCTGCCCATCCTGCCACCCTCCCACCTGCCAACCTCATTCTTTTTAAAGCGCCCATTTCCGTCTGATTTCTCTCCCACCTGATCACCTGCACACCCGCTCACTCACCCACCCGCACAAAGGCAAAGATCCCCCGTATAGCCTGAACATACTGTTGGGCAAGTCCTGTTAGCGAGCATCTATGAAGGCCGGCATGGCACACGAGTTGGTGGGCGGCCAGCACAAAGCCCGGCCGCCTTTGTCTCCCGAGTGGTGATATTTATACTCCGCACCAGGTACTCATTTGAGGCTGAATCGACCTAAGGGAGGCCCATGACCGGTTCAGACAATGATCATTGGTGTTGGTGGTCATGAGTGGGAATTTAACTTGGATCGGCAGGTTCATAGCACAGTGCACTAACCACTTCAAGACCAATCTCCACCTACACACACACCTGCTCAACCACCCACACGATCACCCTCCGACCTTCCCACCTGATCCCCCACTCATTTACACGTGAAGTGAGATGATTTGTCAAAAAATTAACAATATTAATGGTTACTATTTTTAAAGACAATTTTAAACAGTTATGCTAAAACAGAACAAATACATGTCAATGATAGAGACGACATACTTTTTTTTTAACCTTTAATAATATTTTTTTACAAGGTACGGTTTGGTGCAGAAACCCACAAAGCCTCGCGACATCAGTCCAAGGGACAAACCATCACCGTTTGCCTGGCCACTGTGGGTTTTGTAAAAATCGCGACCCGTAAACCCCAACCCCGCGGTGTGAATGCAACGCTCCTGTCTACGCAGGTGAGAGTCGATTCGTGTCTTGGTTCGTCGCCGCCGTGTGCGCCCCAGGGACAGCGTCTCTCAGCCACAGCGAGCGGCTATCGGTGAGAAGCCACAGAGTCGTGGCGAGCGCAGCTCCCACTGAGAGCGTAGCGAGTGGACCTGGCTCCCGTCTGGAAGTGGTCAAAGCCGACCGTGTAACGTGTCTCACGGTGCGTCTAGACAGCTGCGTGCGATACGAAGCTCGTGTCTGTGACCTTGACCACCTGAGCACATTTCCACGGAGTGTCTCGTGAGGTTTGTAACCTCGTGCTAAGTAATGTTGGCTGAGATTTATAAGGGACGCGGGGTGACCGATCACGTCTGGATTGGTCCGTAACAAAGTAGGGCGCTGACAAGGGGTTGACAGCTCTGCATGCCCACACCATGTGCTAGATCTGAGCTGTAAACAGTCAACGGCGAGGTTATTGTGAGAAAATGATGAGAAGTAAACTCTTTGGTTCTTTCGGTAAAGTCACGTAGAATGGAAATAATACAAATAAAAGAGAATAAAATAATTCTCACGACGTTTCAGCCACAACGCAGGCAGCCGTCCTCAGGTGGAGAACAGGTCTGTCGAGGAGACAGACCTGACCAAGAAGTCACGAAAGCTTTAAGGCGAGGTTATTGTGAGAAAATGATGAGAAGTAAACTCCTCGGTTCTTTCGGTAAAGTCACGGAGATATTTTTCACCGAAACAACCAAAGAGTATGGATTGCTGCAGTCACGAAAGCGTCAAATCAAGAATGATATCGTCAAATAAAAGTCACATCGGCGATAAATCGCGCGAAGTGAATTGAAAGAGACATTGATGAGGCGTCAACCATTAATGTTGTACACAGAGCCGGCCCAGCCACTAAGCGACCCTTGCAATTGCAAAGGGCCCCGTGGCCAGCAGAGGGTCCCCTAAAGTCACTGCTAGCTAGTGGGTGTAAAAAATCATACATCAAAGGGGCCTCCAACCAAATTTTGCTTAGGGCCCCCAAAGGTCTAGGGCCGGTTCTGGTTGTACAACAACAACAACAGCAGCAGCTGCTGTGCGTCAACAAGCTGCACCACTCGCACGCCGTTCGCCACAACGCGCTACAGACGCAGTCCATGGCGACACGGAGCCAAGGCGAAGTCGTCGCTGCACTCCGACAACAAAGAAAGCGGTGGATAAAGCAAAGCACTTTGTGGCAATCGCCCGCATGTCAACAAGACGCAGGGAACTACTAACTTTTATATATATACTGTAGATGTCCATAATGCAGGTTGTCTGGGTTAGATGGTCAACCCCCGATAAAACTGTATAATGGATATTGGTCGCGAAAGCTTTACGTGTTAAACTACTGTTAGGTGTTCTAGATTTGAAGCTTTCGTGACTGCAAGGATTCATATTCTTAGGTTTTTTCGGTAAAGTCACGTAGGTAAAAAATTATAAGTAATAAAAGTAAAATAAAATAAAAATCACGACGTTTCGGAGGCAAGACGGAAGCTTGTGTTGCCTCCGAAACGTCGTGATTTTTATTTAATTTTTATTTTACTTTTATTAATTTTTATTTAGAATTTTTACCTACGTGACTTTACCGAAAAAACTAAGAATACAGTTAGGTGTGTTATGGTGATGTGTTAACTTTCCTTGTACTTGCGCTACTATCATGTTTGTGTACTGTTTGTTGTTGTAACGTTCTTACCCCGTGCCCCTACTGGACATCTGTTACAAAGAGCTTTACAGGTCATCGGATTCCTCCTGCAGTATAAATATTCCGATTCTGATGTACAGTACGTCAGTGCAAAGATGCCAAATTAATATCTGTGATAATAAATCGCCTTACCGGCAGCTGCTTTGATCCACATTGCTCACCGTAGCTGTTGGGCTGTTCGGAATGTACCACTCACTCAGTGTGTGGGGGGGGTAGCAACAATTTTGCATTAACTTTTACTTTAAAACATAAACATACAAAGCAAGATACAGCATTATAAAATCACTGTAACTGTTATTGAATCGACTGAATATGGTAAAGTTTAAGTCGTAACATTGTGAAATAATGGAATAGAATCACCCCTGTGGTTGATAATGGTTTCTCTCTCCGTGGGTCATTGCAAGACAAATTAATGTAAGTCAGTATGATAAAATCACTGTAACTTTCGATTTAAAGCTTTCGTGACTGCAGGGATTCATCTTCTTGGTTCTTTCGGTAAAGTCACGTAGAAGGGAAGTAATAAAATAATAAAAATAAAACATAATTATTTTATTATGTTTAATTTTTATTATTTTATTACTTTCGTGACTGCAGGGATTCACCTTCTTGGTTCTTTCGGTAAAGTCACGTAGAAGGGAAGTAATAAAATAATAAAAAATAAAACATAATAAAATAATTGTTTTATTTTTATTATTTTTTGGTTCTTTCGGTAAAGTTACGTGACTTTACCGAAAGAACCAATAAATTAAATGGACTTGCTCCTTCCTACATTCATGATCTCCTTCAGCCACGAATATTCTATCAAGATCGTCAAGATCCTCAGCTTGTGCATTCTTCACTGTCCCACCGTCTCCAGGCTACACACGTGGAGGTGCGTTGGCAATTATGGCACCTACACTCTGCAACTCGTTGCCCTTCGAGGTCAAGGGGACTTCCGAGGCACTGCTCAACTTCACATCTCCACTAAAGCCGTCTCTGTTTAAAATGGCTTTCTCCCTTTAGTGATGTTCAAATGTCCTTCTCACTTCTTTCCTTGGGTGATGTTCACTATTTTCTGCTTTACCATGCATAGCACCCCGAGAGCGATTGTTTATGGGCGCTTTGTAAATGTTAATTATTATTATTTTACCATTACTGAATGATTATGTAATCAGTAGAAATGTATTATTTAATTGTTAAAATACTATTCTTGCATTATTAGCGTCAAAGTATTATAGCACAGCCATTTATTTATTTAGTTATTGTTTAGGTGTCAGTATTAAACAGTTATTATAATTAAGTTATTAATACATGAAAAAAACGCCAAATCATTTTATTATTATCCATTTCCAATTACATAATAATTAAATTATTATAATAACATAATAAAACTATACTACTTAAATTATTATTATTACTTGACGGTCACGCCAGTTGGTTCAGGGCACGGGGTCTGCAACCTGCGGCTTCGTGGCGGCGTGCGGCTCTCAGGGACGGCTGCTTCGTGAGACGTTCTTATTTATCACGCACCACCACCACCACCATCTCTTGTACTCATACCACGTTCTTATTTATCGAGGACCACCACCACCGTCTCTCATACTCACACTACGTTCGTATTTATCACGAACCACCACCAACACCGTCTCTCGTACTCACACCACGTTCTTATTTATCAAGGACCACCACCACCGTCTCTCATACTCACACTACGTTCGTATTTATCACGAACCACCACCAACACCGTCTCTCGTACTCACACCACGTTCTTATTTATCAAGGAGCACCAGCACAGTCTCTCGTACCCACACCACGTTCTTATTTATCAAGGACCACCAGCACAGTCTCTCGTACCCACACCACGTTCTTATTTATCAAGCACCACCACCACCACCACCGTCTCTCGTACTCACACCACGTTTTTATTTATCACGGACCACTACCAGCACCACCGTCTCTCGTACTCACACCACGTTCTTATTTATCAAGCACCAGCACCATTGTCTCTCGTACTCACACCACGTTCTTAATTATCAAGGACCACCACCACCGTCTCTCGTACTCACACCACGTTCTTATTTATCAAGGACCACCACCACCGTCTCTCGTACTCACACCACGTTCTTATTTATCAAGGACCACCAGCACTGTCTCTCGTACTCGCACCACGTTCTTAGTTATCAAGGACCACCACCACCACGGTCTCTCGTACTCACACCACATTCTTATTTATCACGCACCACTACCACCACCGTCTCTCGTACTCACACCACATTCTTATTTATCACGCACCACTACCACCACCGTCTCTCGTACTCACACCACATTCTTATTTATCAAGGACCACCACCATCTCTCGTACTCACACCACGTTCTTATTTATCAAGGACCAGCACCGTCTCTCGTACTCACACCACGTTCTTATTTATCAAGGACCAGCACCGTTTCTCGTACGCACACCACGTTTTTATTTATCAAGGACCACCACCACCACCGTCTCTCGTACTCACACCACGTTGCATTGCGGCTCTTGAAATAATAACTTACCGAATTGTAAAAAATAAGAAAAAATGTCTCTCCTTGTTTTTTTGGTTTCTGAACCCCTTGGTATAGGGCAGGGGTCGGCAACCAAAATAACAAGAAGAGCCATTTCTTTCCAATTTGGTACAAAATTCAGTATTTCAAGAGCCGCAATGCATCTGAATACATACTGTACATACGTACATATCGTCAAGAAGCAGCCCGTAAAGAGCCGCATGCGGCTCCGGAGCCGTAGGTTGCCGACCCCTGGTATAGGGGAATCTTTTTTTGTTAAACCTTGAATACGAACTGACAGCTGTGTGGTTTGCTGAGCAAAACGCACAGCCTCACCCTAGCAGGAATGTTTTTATTATTATTACACGCTTTTATTGAACTCACTGTCTGTTGTCGTATCCTCAAATCTTTTAACTAAATTTTAACCCACTTCCCAATGTGGTATCGACTGCAAACTTGGTATACTTACGTCATACTGATGACAATACTATACTCTATAAAAACAAGTATTTTTAAACATAAATTTTTACATGTTATGTTTCGGCTTGGGTCTAATTGTCCACGCTCAACTAACGTTGGCTGTAAATCACCACGGTCCCTTACGTTGTGGCAAGCTTCGGGGCCACTTCCTGGAGTCGTCGAGTTCTGCCATTACGAGTATGGTACAATTTCGATTTAAAGCTTTCGTGACTGCAGGGATTCATCTTCTTGGTTCTTTCGGTAAAGTCACGTAGAAGGGAAATAATAAAATAATAACAATGAAACATAATAAAATAATAAAAATAAAACATAATAAAATAATAAAAATAAAACATTATAAAATAATACAAATAAAACATTATAAAATAATAAAAATAAAACATAATAAAATAATAAAAATAAAACATAAAATAATAAAAATAAAACATAACATTTCGATTTAAAGCTTTCGTGACTGCAGGGATTCATCTTCTTGGTTCTTTCGGTAAAGTCACGTAGAAGGGAAGTAATAAAATAATAAAAATGAAACATAATAAAATACAGTTCTCACGACGTTTCGGCCACAACGCAAGCAGCCGAGGCGACAGTGTCTGACGCTGTCGCCTCGGCTGCTTGCGTTGTGGCCGAAACGTCGTGAGAATTATTTTGTTATGTTTTATTTTTATTATTTTATTACTTCCCTTCTACGTGACTTTACCGAAAGAACCAAGAAGAGTATGGTACATTTCATTAAAGCGTGTTTAAAAAAAATATTTTTTTAATATTACTTATTTTGTTTACGTGACAATCCTTACTCATTGGTTGTGTCGGGTGGTGGCGGGTTTAACGACACTTATATTTACGCGATCTACCCCAAAAACACGTTTTATAGATAATATTGGTCGCGATAGCCTACTTATAATTTTAAATCTTTAATACAAATTTACACGGTGAGGTTTACAGTGGAAAAACACAGCCTCAGCCAAGCGGGTGTAACCAGTCTATAGGACAAACCATCACCGTTTTCATGGTTACCGTGGGGTTTTTGTAAAAAATATATCAATTGCGACTCTTTAACCTTGACACTGTGTGTGAATGTGATGCCACGTCTACACAGGTGAGTGCGGGCTGCCGCGTGCATCATTCCAGGGCGCGTCTCGTGGTGTTTAAAATTTAGCTGCAGGTGAAGTCAGCACGTTTCCTTGTTCGTTGTCGCTGCTCTGTGATTTTTTTACATCTCGCTGCGGTGGCTGGAAGATGTTAACTACTTCGCCCGGTGTACAGGAGGTCGTGGGATCGATCCAGGCCCTGACGCCTATACGTGTACTTGGAGTTCGCTTGTCTCTCCCTGTAGTCGCGTGAATTTGTCTCTTGGTACTCCAATTTTTCCCTCCACACTTAGAAACTTGCGTTTAGAGTGTTTGACTGCTAGAAATGTCCACGTAATAAGCCACGTCGTTGAGCTATCAATTGTGGCCAGGTCGCTTCTGAAAAGAGCTATAAACCTCAGTGGGTCTTACCCGGTAAAATATAATTAAATATTTTTGATAGAATGGGCCAAACTCAGCGATTCCAGGATGTAAAATATTCACATTAACAATAGGTGACGAATAAATATTGATTTGAAACCTCATTTTTTTTACACATAATAGGACAATGTACAGTGAAAGTCATATAGTTAATGAGCTTAAATGAACCACGATGTTTGTTTAGCCAGGGGCTGTTATCTGTTGTAATGCGTGAGGCCACCCACCCAGTGACCCAACCACTCAACCGCACGCCCCTCCCAGCCACCCTTCCTCCAGCCCTCCCTCACCGCCTGCTCGCCCACCCTTCACGCCATCCTCCTGCTCATCTGTCTCCCCTCACACCAAATAACCCCCCCCCCACTCACTCAACCACCACCACCCACTCACTCGCACCTTCGATTGGCTACTTACACTGCGAAATAAGTTCAACATACATACTCTCCCACTTACCCACACACCCACTCACCCAACCGCTTACCCACACACTAAACCAATCACCACCTACACACTCACCCACACACCTTCGATTAGCACGGTTGACTACGTACGGTGAAAAAGAAGTTCAACATACATACAACCACCGTCCACTCAGCATAATACGGTGTAGTCAGAATAAAAAAAAACAATTATTGACAGATGAACAGAGGGTGCATGAAGCCAGTAGTTAAAATATTAGTTGATAAAGGTGGAAGACGATTACAGACTGTGAAGTTTAAACAAACAGGCCTTGCAATAAAAAATATTGAATGAAAACACAGATGGGAAAAAAAAGTTAACCTTTACCATCAGAATGTTTGTACAAGGTGCGGTTCCACTGTGGCAATGCACACAGCCTGACCGAGCCGGTCAATCAGCCTGTGGGACAAACCATTATTGCTGTGTCCCGGGTTGCTGCTGCTGGGTTTTGTTTGTACAAATATATCAATTGAGACCGGTCAAAGCTATGTATGTATGTTGAACTTCTTCCACACCGTACGTAGCCAACCGTGCTAATCGGAGGTGCAGGGGAAGGACAAACTAAACACAAAAAGCAGTTTTAGCTATTACACAGTGCGTGACTGTACCGCCACGTCTACACAGGTGAGCTCAGCCGCCGTATGGGACATTCCAGGGCGTGTCTCGAGGTATTTATAACTCAACTGCAGGTGAAGTCAGTTCATTTCCTTGTTCGTCTCCGATGTGTGAGCTGCGCACAGAACAACTCGTCAATTATATTCAACATCTCACGATGTTATAAACATAAAGTATTTTTGTTGAAATAGATTCTCTTAAGGCACAGTGAGGAACTATTTTGGGTGCATCCTCGGGTCATGGCGAGCGCAGCTCCCGCTGAAAACGTGGACCGTGAGTTGACCTGCTCCATCTGCCTGGACACGTTTGACTGCCCCTCCACGCTGAGCTGCGGCCACTCGTTCTGCCTCCAGTGCGTGGAGGACGCCTGGAAGGAGACAGACTCCTACTGCTGCCCGCAGTGCCGCAAGACCTTCCCTCGACGACCCCAGCTGACTAGGAACGTGACGATCGCCAACCTCATAGAGCAGCTGCGAGTGACTGAGACCATGGTTGCTGCTGCTGCTGCTGGCGGTGTTGTTTTCTGTGACAACTGCCCAAAAGGCAAGACTCTTGCAGTGAAAACCTGCCTCAGGTGTGAGATGTCCTTCTGCAGGAAGCACCTCGCGCCTCACCTGGAGAGAGCGAAGTTGAAGGACCACGTCCTGGTTTCACCAGATGTGAACCCTGAAGAACGCAAGTGCAAGAGGCACAAACAGGAGCTCATATTCTACTGCAAGCAGGATGTGAGCCTCGTGTGCACAGTCTGCGCTTTCACTGGAGAACATCGAGGGCATGATGTTGACACGCTGGAGAACGAGCATAAGACTCGGAAGGTGAGGCCCGCATGCCAACAGCGAAAACCACTGAGGTGCAGAAAAAAACATGCATTGAGATTATTTGGCAGCTCGACATTTCCCCATGATAAACCACTTTGATGAGTTATCATTTGTGGCCAGGTCGCTTCTAAAAAAATGATCGATACCTCGGTGGGCTTTGCCTGGTAGGATGGGAATGGCTTAGTTGTATGTTATTGGGTGATTGTTTATCTTTCTTGTACTTTGCACTACTATCTGGGTTTTGTATAGTTTGTTGTTTTAACGTTTTTACCCACCCCTACAGGACATTTGTGAAAAAAAGCTTTATAGCTCATCGGATTCCTCCAGTATAAATACACATACTGATTATGATACCTCTACATGAGCTGATAAAAACAAACTGTCCCCTGGGTATAATAGAAACATCTCATACAACAAACATCGCCGTGGGTTGATTCTCTGTCCACAGGTCCTTTGCCTATTAGACTTTTTCAGTCAGTTCAGGATGACTTCTTCACCACGCTTCTGGTGGGCAATTCAGAACTGTCACTGTGGGGGGCTCCAGATGGAGTGGAGTCTCCTCTGATGATTTCATCTCTTGCAGGGTAGAGTCGGTGAGGAAATGCGAGCAGTGGAGAAAGACAGGAAAAAGGCGGAGGCGTCCGTGGGACAGATGAAGGCCACTCGCAAGGACGTGCAGGTACCGCGCGTGGCCTCTGTGGCCCTGTGACCTCCACCTTGGGTGGAGTCTGTGACTCTCCCCTTGAGGATAACTCCGCAGATTCAAGTGAACTCTGGTAGGCTTGAATCAGTCTGTAATAACTGTGCAGGACATTGCATTATTATAGTTATGGGCGATTGAAACGGAATTTTTTTTATGCAACGTTTTACACAAAACAAGTGTATTTCTCGTGAGACTTCAAAGCACGTCGCAAGATAACTCGAATGACTTGCAATGGATCAGATAATATAAAGCAGTATGGAGCAACGATTGTATTCAATTATAAACCAGACATTACACAAGTGAAGATGACGATAAAATCCGACATAAATTGGCTGTTGAATGCTAGATTAAACAAAAGAGATGCGGCTATAAAGAGAGTGCAATGGAATGCCAGAAAACACTTTTGCTCTCATGACACGCACCTACCTCTAAAGCAGCACAACGTAGAGACAATTATTATTTTAAACGTTTTACATTGAATATGCACGAATCAAGATGTATTAGTATTACATATTTTGATGTAATACATTTTAATGATTCAGATAATTACGTAATTGAATCTACTTTTGATATGTCTTCCAATATATTGATATGAGCCTGTTTGCGTTGTCGCATGCATGAGTTTGTTAATTCATTCGTTTCTCAATACACTTGTCCTGGTGAGGGTCGCGGTGGCAGAATGTTGAGTAGGGCGGTACAGACCTCCCTTTCCCTGGTGACAGACTCTAGCACTTTCTGGGGAATTCCCAGGTGTTCCCAGGTCAGCCGAGTGACATAGTCCCGCCAGCGTGTCCTGGGTCGGCCCCGGGGTCTTCGCCCAGTGGAACGTTCCCAGGAGAGTTCCAGGGGAAGTCTACAGAGGGGCATCCTTACCAGGTGCCCAATCCACCTCAAATGGCTCATTTCGATCCAGTTGAACAGCAGACCCACTCTGAGGCTTTCCGGATTACTGAGCTCCTCACCCGATCATCGAGAGTGAGCCCGGCAACCCTGCGGAGAAACCTCATTTTGGTTCCTTGTACCCGCGATCTCATCCTTTTGGTCATCAGACAAAGCTAATGAAAATAGGTGAAGGTGGGAACGTAGATTGACCTGTAAAGCAAGAGCTTTGTTCGAGAACTCATCTTCCATTTCACTACCATGGAACGGTACAGTGCCTGCAACACTGCGGATGCCGCACCGATCCACCATACAATCTCCTGCTCCCATTTACCATCACTTGGGATATAAACCCCGAGTAACTTTAACTTCTTCACAAAGGGCAACTACGAAGTCAATCATTGTCTTTCGGCCTATGGTGCACTGGTACCAAGTACACATATTAGCATCCTCATGTTCGAAAATGGTGTTTGTTATTGACATTCCGTTACTATCGCAGAATTCCAGTTAAATCCAGTTAAATATCATAGTTCGGGCTCAGATCAGGGGGGACATTCCCTCTAATCATGCCTCTCCAGGTTTCTCCATATTTTCCCACGTGAGCATTGACATCGCCCAGTAAGACTATGGAGTCGGTAGGCGGCACGATCGAGCACTGCACCCACCGTCTCCAAGAGGGCTGAAAACTCTGAACTGATGTTGGTACATATGCACAGACAACAGTCAGAGTTGTCCTTTCTGAGACCCGACGTCTCATTGAGGCGAACCCTCTCATCCACTGGGACAAACTCCAACTGAACAGCACCCAGCTGGGATTTCGAATATCCCCACACTCACCCGGGGCCACTCACCAGGGGTTTCTCCAGAATAGGAGAGACCACCCCGGATTGAGAAGTTTGCTTCCAGTGCCAATGCTGTGTGTAGAGATGAGACCAACTATATTTAGTCGGTACCTTTCCACCTCCTCCACCAGTGCCGACTCCTTCACCCCCCCCCCCCCCAGTGAAGTGACATTCCACGTCCTAATAGCTAGTACCCATTTCTAAGGTTCAGTCCGTCTGAGGCCATCCCACTACCTGCAATACTGGCATCGCACCCGCCCCTCACTTTTCATCCTGCAGATGGTGGGCCCAGAGCATGGCGCCATGTAGCCATTTTGGGCAGGGCTCAACCGGGTTATGTGGTCACCTGGCCACCAGGAGCTTCTCGGCGAACACCACCCCCAGGCCTGGCTCCATGTGGTTGTCCTGGTATACCTTGTCTGAGTCAGGTTGTCTGATTTTAGTATTTTTTAACCATTCATAAAGGGATGTTTTTTTGGACCATTATTTGTCTGGAACTTCTGGCCAAACCTGTCAACCAAGAGAGATCCTACCAGGAATACAAGACTCCAGACGACATAGCTCTGAGGGTCATTGGAACACAAAAACCCCACCACCACGAAAATGTTACGAGTATCCAAAGTATCCAATGTCATGCAAATCCTGCTGTAAAAGTGGACATCAAGTCAGCTAGTGATAATAATTCACACAACATCTCCATGCTGTGGAGAATATTAGTAATACAACCAGAAAAGCAGATCATTGGTCTCCATCAAATATCTGAGCTCGGAGTGATTTGAAACGGTAGAGGGAGGGGAGAGATCCCAGCCTATGCTTAGAGGAATGGACATTCCAATAACGTGAGGTAGTTTAAATAACAGATAATTTTAATAAGTTATTAGTCGTTAATTTTCTCCATATTTGTGCATAAAATATCTCAGTTGTATTGACAGATATTTTTTGTATGCTTGTTTTAGGTGCGTACATTTGTTTTAGGAAGGCATCTTAGGTCAAATTATGGGACCGTATGGAAAATTATGTTTCGATTTACAATTTAATGTTTCACTTTATGATGTGTTTATTTCCGCAGAAGAATACAATTTTTTCATTTTATCTTACTAACCAAATTATAGATGTGAACGTCCTAGATTCTTAACCAGTTATCGACCAGTTCACTGAGATGTGAGTGCAGAGACATAATGTGGAGGCAGGGCAAACTAGGTTTGGAGTAGCCAGAAAAAATGTGACTTTGGTATGTATAGCATTGAATGTGAAATGATAGCATCCATCGTACACCCTTGCAGGATTGCATGGTACAGACCAAGGCTCGCATCTCAGGCGAGTTCACCCGCATGAGGGCGATGCTGGATGAGGACGAGAGGACAACTTTGTATCGCGTGGACATGAAGGGGCGCGAGCTGCTGTCCCAGATCGAGGAGAACATCGCTCATTACGAGCACGAGATCAGCGAGCTCCAGGCAGCAGCCACGCGCCTGCACGCTCTGCAGGAGGAGAGGGACTCGCTCGCGTTCCTGCAGGTAGAGTGAGTAGGCATCACGCCACCTGGCCACCATTGACCACTGTTGCCTCCACAGTGGCGATGTTTACACACAAGCTGAGTCGACCTTGGGGAGGCCTAGGATCCATTCAGATTATCGTCACTGGTGTTGGTCGTGAGCAGGAATCGAACTCGTGTCGCCGGGTTGGTAACGCAGTGCGCTTACCATTGCACTACCACTCCCCCCACACTAACTTATACGCGCACACACATACGAGCGCAGGTGCACACATGCACAAACACTCACTGCCAGCACGAGGCTGACTCATTACATCTCGCGAAGGATCGCTCCACTGAAAAAACATTGTTCCGTGATTAAGTTCGCGTTTTACGTCGAAAACTGCCCGTACATTTAGAAAGGTGGCACATGCAAGGTATCACAAAGAACATAATAACGCAACTTGCATTGTCAATACAATCTATCGGCCATATATTTTATTGAAACAAGTCCACCAACGTGAATTTGTATGTTCTAGTAAAAATATAACTTACTACTGAATTTCCAAATAATGAATAAACGATTAACATTTTGACTTTAAACTTTCGTGACTGCAGGAATTCATATTCTTTGGTTCTGTCGGTAAAGTCACGTAGATAGAAAAATCAAAATGAAGTGTTTTGTTTATTATTATTTTATTTTTATTCTTTTTATTTTCATTAACTTTATTTTTATTATTATACTTCTATCTACGAAACTATTAACACACAAATCCATCGAGTTAATAAACGGTTGGTAATTTATACAGACGTTGGCACTACAACATCTAACCACATGGTCCTGTAACATACAGATTTAAGTTACTTACCGCTAGATTTAGTTAATTCATTTATCCAAATGTCGATCAACCAAGAGTAATGCTGAAAAGAGAAGAGCTTTTAACATCACGAAAGCCACAGGCATTTATTATTTGATCAGTCTCGGAAAGTTTAAACCAATCCGAAGATTGTCTGCTTCAACAAGTGTTCACCCTAGATAGAAGTTTTTTTTATTAGATCGCTTAAATATAAAGGTGTTGTTAAACACGCCACCACCCGATACAACCAATTAGATTTGTCACGTACATATAAAATGCCAATAAGTTACTAGTTCAGCACACCATTGTGTTGGAGAATAAACAAATAACATTTACAATTGGAGTACAACTTTTTCCAGTAATTACAACCAGCCTCATCAGGTGACCGTCAAAATTGTGGAGAAATTCTCCTGTTTTGGAGAATTTCTCCACAATTGGAGGAATAAATGTGATGTCATCACCCTGAGCCAATCAGGTGCGAAGCCCAGAGTGGGAAAGGTGAGTTAATGTATGCATATACATGACAATGGATCTCGATTATTAGTTGGGTTATTCATAGTTAATCAATATGTAAGTACGTTACGTATGTACATTACCGACTTTTGGGCCCAAAATTGTATCAAAAGTGGGCTTCTGAGGGTTTTGGGCCCAAAAAATTCCCCAAAAATTCTAAACTTCTCACAAAGGTAGCACGATGCAGTGGAAAATTATTTCCAATCACTGCCACTCAATGTCGAGTGACACGTATGCCTATTGCCCGTGACAATGGTTTGAGAGGCCACACCTTGCTGATGAGAACCATCGAGTCCAAACGAGTCCACGGCTTTGTCTTGATTACAACCAACAACACTGGGATACGCGAATGGTTGAGTGCAGCCTCATCGCCTCTACCAATCACCGTGTGGTTAATGTGGCTGGAGGTAAACTGATTCGCGCCCCCTGTGTCTGACTCCTGCAGGTTCACCTGAAGGAGACAAACCGGTAAGGACTCATGAACTTGCACAGATTAACACACGGGGTGATGCCTTGTGTGGGACATGGACTGCATGACGATGATGATGAGTGTAATGATGCTGTGTACCACGATCTGTGATGCTGTGTTACTTTGTGTGTGATGATGCTTTGTAAGACACTGGCTGTGTGTGATGATGCTGCACGTGATGATGCGATGTGTGATGATTGTGAGCGATGAAGCTGTGTGTGATGATGATGCTGCGAGTGGTGATGCGGTGTGTGATGATGCAGTGTAAGACACGGGCTATGTGTGATCGTGCTGTGAGTGGTGATGCTGTGTGTTGATGCAGTGTAAGACATGGGCTGTGTGAGTCACTGCTGGTTCTGGTGTCATAGGAGAGACGCTCAGAAGGAAGCTCCACACTCATCTCTCAGCAAAAAAGACATCGCCGTGATCGGTGCCCTGCAGGGAGCTGGGGTCAACCTGCTGGCATTCATGTGTGAGTTCCACGGACTCTTACCACCTGTGCGTGTGTGTTATTGTGCGTGTAATTGTGCTTGTTGTGGAGCGGTAGTGCAGTGGTTAGCACTATGCGCTATGAACCTGGTGTCCTGGGTGTGATTCCTGCTCAAGGACAAAACCAGTGATGGATCATCTGAACCTGTCCTGGGCCTCCCCGAGGTCGACGCAGCCTCAAATGAGTACCTAGTGCAGTGTGTAAACATCACATCACCACTGGGGAGACAAAGGCGGCCTGACGTGGTGCTGACCCCCTCGTGTGCCATGTGGGCCTTCATAGGTGCTTACTAACAGCACTTGCCCCAAACGTCTGAGGATATACGGGGGTATCTTTGTCTTTGTAAAAGTGTATAGATCTACATTGAACTTCTTTTACACCAACCATGCTAATCGGAGGTGTCTGGGTGTATGTGTAGAGGTGTAATTGTGTATGGGAGCGGATGGACAACAAACACAAGGGGCGTGGTTAGGGCCGTACACATAGGAGGTGCTCACACCGACATCCGCACCTGCATCCCCCACGGGCCCCTCCCGGGGGCCGAGTACTATAAAAGGTGGTGAGCCGGAGGGCTCGAGGTCGGGGGTATCAGCTTTAACCAGCGAAGACGGAAGACCAGCTAGCATAGGCCCCGGAGCTCCCCTGGCTCGCTGTCCTTATCAGGGCCGACCAGGGCAAGCCGGTGGCGTGGCCCCGAGAGCCCAGACTGACAAGCCGGTCTGGAGACTCAGGGTGCCGGGATCCCAGCTTGACCAGGGCTGGGATAGTTAGCCTCCCCTAGCTCCGTAGTGGAGGACTTGGGCGTAGGTTAGCGGGGTTAGAAGTTGTGTATCCCTGTAGCCGAGTGAAGGGGACGATACCCCCTTAAGTATTGTGTGTACCCATTACTGTGCACAAGTTGGTGTCAATAAATAAGTGTGCCTCCGACCCTGTCATCAAGCCTCCTGATACTTACTACATATGGATGAGCGAGAGTGAGTACGGATATCCAGTGAAGATTGGATGTATTGTGCACTGAGCTACAAACATCATCACCAACAGGTTATTCATGGCTAACATCAGTGGTGAGTTGATTTAGATCCAATTTTGGATCCCTCCTAGGTCTACTCAGCCTTAATGAGTACCTAGTACGTCTTGTAAAGTTCACCACTGCAGACACAAAGGCTGCCTGTAGGATTTGTACGATTCAATGATAAAGACTATAGATTGTAGAACAAGGAATCTTATCGTTGATTGTTAATACCCAAGGATCACACATCCAGACGAAGACATAGGAGTCTTAGGCTTCATGTTAACAGTTTGATGCACAGAGAGTCAAACTAAGGCACCTTTACAATTTTTAGCTTCCCCAGTTAATGGCTGAGCCTCACAGAGCCAGACTAAGGCATAACCTTGGTTAATATTGCCTATCATCGCACTGCACGTGCAAAGATAAACATTACGACTGTAATGTATTCATTGGACAATAATATATAGCACACACACGAGTGTATTTCACTATTACATGAGCTCCATTGATATTACACGTGTGTATTATCCAGTGAGGATGCTGTTAGCCAAAGCAACCATTGTAGCAGATGAATATATGACAATAAGTCTTCCCTGTAATGGATATCATCATCAGACTCGAGAAAGACCACATCACCATTGTGATGCGTAAGGTTCATTGTTAATGCTGTAGCCTAATAACCAAACTAAGGCAGCCTACAGATTCGCATTATTCAGTCATAATGCTTGAAGCTGCTTTATCCCTTCTAAGGCACAGTAAGGATTTTGGGGTTCAAGGTTAATACCCGAGGCTCACAGAGCCATACTGGGCAATCACTGTGGCTGACCATGTGTATCAATGTGCATATGTAGTGTTGTAAAGGACGGACTTCTAAACTTCTTTATGGCACACACTGTTTATTGTCTTAATACACAGTCCCTATCACACAAAGGGGTATACGGTCCCCTCACCCGTTACCCTGAGGAGGTACAGCCTCCGGACCTTGTACAGCTCCACACTCACGCTTACCTCCTATTCTAAGGAGGTACAGCCTCCGGACCTTGCAAGATATCTAATCTCCCTGCTATCCTAGCGTCCTCTGGATGGACCTAGGGGAGGCACACTGACCCACCGCTGGCCCGGCGGGTCCCCGACCTCTGGTCGCTCAGGGCCTTCGCCCTCACAAGGGCAGGAAGGCTGGGAGACAGGGTCCTAGCTATCTAGGACCTAATCTCTCCCCGACCACTGGTTACACTGAGCCCTAGCCCTGATAAGGGCTGGAGGGCTTGGTCCAGGGTCCTAGATGTCTTCGGCCAACTTGGGTCTTCGTGAAGCAGAACTGGCCCAGAGCTTCTCAGCGCTCTGGCTTTTATACCATTTCGTGGGCGGGTTGTCAAATCCCCGGCCACCTTGTGGAACCTGCCGATTGGTCCTTCCCAATCTGGCGTTTGGATCCCACCTTACCCTATTTAACCCTGACCGTTCTAACGAGCGGGAAACCCCTGTTTATGATCCGCTCTCTCACAGCTTGCAAACAGCGAGTAGTTATCACCACTACATATACATACACACACATTACGATAGCCCTTGTATTGCAATACCTCTACATTAATATACAGCACACACACGAGTGCAAAGGAGTTTTACATGAGCTCTATTAACACTACTCTTTTGTATTATTGAATGAGGATGCTGTTGCTATGCTGTCTCTGTGAGTGTTTACCACAGAGACGCTGTGGCTGAGATTCTGAGGATTCATAATTAGTACTTGAGGCAGCGTGATACAGATTCAGACACAGTTAGGATTCTTAGGGTTCAGTGTTAATGTGTAAAGCTCTCAGAATCAAAGGCACCTTGAGAATTATTTGTGAATATTCAGAGGTTTATCAGCTAGCCAGCCAGCCAAGGGCTTCACCCTGGTTGACCGTGTAAATCACTACATAGTGACGACACTACACGATCACACACACGAGTGTACATCACTACACTATCAAACACACACACACAAGTGTACATCACTACACTATCACACACACACACACACGAGTGTACATCACTACACTATCACACACACGAGTGTACATCACTACACTATCACACACACACACACACGAGTGTACATCACTACACTATCACACACACACACGAGTGTACATCACTACACTATCACACACACACACGAGTGTACAACTACACTATCACACACACACGAGTGTACATCACTACACTATCACACACACGAGTAGACATCACTACACTATCACACACACGAGTAGACATCACTACACTATCACACACACGAGTAGACATCACTACACTATCACACACACGAGTGTACATCACTACACTATCACACACACGAGTGTACATCACTACACTATCACACACACGAGTGTACATCACTACACTATCACACACACACACGAGTGTACATCACTACACTATCACACACACGAGTGTACATCACTACACTATCACACACACGAGTGTACATCACTACACTATCACACACACGAGTGTACATCACTACACTATCACACACACACACGAGTGTACATTACTACACTATCACACACACACACGAGAGTACATCACTACACTATCACACACACACACACGAGTGTACATCACTACACTATCACATACACACACGAGTGTACATCACTACACTATCACACACACACGAGTGTACATCACTACACTATCACACACACACGAGTGTACATCACTACACTATCACACACACACGAGTGTACATCACTACACTATCACACACATACGAGTGTACATCACTACACTATCACACACACACACACACGAGTGTACATCACTACACTATCACATACGCACACGAGTGTACATCACTACACTATCACACACACACAGTGTACATCACTACACTATCACACACACACACGAGTGTACATCACTACACTATCTCACACACACACACACGAGTGTACATCACTACACTATCACACACACACAGTGTACATCACTACACTATCACACACACACACGATTGTACATCACTACACTATCACACACACACACAGAGTGTACATCACTACACTATCACACGAGTGAGCAGCTGGTGCGCTGTGTAAACGTCACCACATGGGAGACAAAGGCGGCCGGGCGTGGTGTTGGCCAACCCCGATCCACTGCCCCACCTCCTGGCACCTCGCAAAGCCCCGCAGGGGCTGGGCCAGGGCAGGGCTCGCACGGGCGGCCACCACCCTGCCTCTGAGGTGCTACAGGCCACGTGGCCACGTGGTGGGGCAGCCACCACCCTGCCTAGCAGGTGCTACAGGCTGCGGGGCAGCAGATGGCGGGGCAGCAGATGGCGGGGCAGCAGATGGCGGGGCAGCAGATGGCGGGGCAGCAGATGGCGGGGCAGCAGATGGCGGGGCAGCAGATGGCGGGGCAGCAGATGGCGGGGCAGCAGATGGCGGGGCAGCAGATGGCGGGGCAGCAGATGGCGGGGCAGCAGATGGCGGGGCAGCAGATGGCGGGGCAGCAGATGGCGGGGCAGCAGATGGCGGGGCAGCAGATGGCGGGGCAGCAGATGGCGGGGCAGCAGATGGCGGGGCAGCAGATGGCGGGGCAGCAGATGGCGGGGCAGCAGATGGCGGGGCAGCAGATGGCGGGGCAGCAGATGGCGGGGCAGCAGATGGCGGGGCAGCAGATGGCGGGGCAGCAGATGGCGGGGCAGCAGATGGCGGGGCAGCAGATGGCGGGGCAGCAGATGGCGGGGCAGCAGATGGCGGGGCAGCAGATGGCGGGGCAGCAGATGGCGGGGCAGCAGATGGCGGGGCAGCAGATGGCGGGGCAGCAGATGGCGGGGCAGCAGATGGCGGGGCAGCAGATGGCGGGGCAGCAGATGGCGGGGCAGCAGATGGCGGGGCAGCAGATGGCGGGGCAGCAGATGGCGGGGCAGCAGATGGCGGGGCAGCAGATGGCGGGGCAGCAGATGGCGGGGCAGCAGATGGCGGGGCAGCAGATGGCGGGGCAGCAGATGGCGGGGCAGCAGATGGCGGGGCAGCAGATGGCGGGGCAGCAGATGGCGGGGCAGCAGATGGCGGGGCAGCAGATGGCGGGGCAGCAGATGGCGGGGCAGCAGATGGCGGGGCAGACAAACGCACCGCTGTACTGTACTTCTGTGCTCTCGCCAGCTGCGCCGCCTGCCTTCACCAACGCGCGGTGACCGGCGTGGTGAAGTATGGTCAAATGTCCCCCGCGACCTGCACGGTGTAGGGAGGCCCTCATCCAGCAGTGGATTGACAAAGTGCCCGTTACATGTCATCACACCGATAGCTACGCATTACAACGTTGCATAACAATGCTCATTTTGAATTGCTCTATTGTAGTGCACGTGCGTGTTAGTGCACGAGTGCTGTTGTTATAGTGGTGCTGTTGTTACACGGCTACTGTGATTGTCGTTACTGCAGACGGACGCTCACCGACTGTGGACCCAAACTCGGCCTACCACAAACTCCAGATTTCCTCGGACCTCAGGACGGTGACGTGGACCGATGTCTCCCAGGGTCGCCCCGATCACCCGCACCGCTTTGATGCCTGGCCACAAGCCCTGTGCTCCGAGAGCTTCTCGTCGGGTCAGCACTACTGGGAGGTGGACGTGGTGGGTGCGGCGTGGGGCTGTGAGGTTGGAGTCGCGTACGGGACGATCGCACGCAAAGGGCGTGGTAAAGAGTGCAGCCTGGGAAGGAACGACTCATCCTGGGTTTTATATGAAAATAACAACAGCTGCTTCGTGCTTCATGGTGGTGTGAAGACCTCAGTGCCGGTGAGGGATCCTCCCCGGAGAGTCGGGTGTCACCTGCACTGGGAGGCGGGGCTGCTGTCGTTTTACCGCGCCGACTCAATGGAGCTGCTGCACACCGTCCACCACTCGTTTAGTCAACCGCTCTACCCCGCACTGTATGTGGGTGGTGTTGGTAGCTCAGTGAGGATTTTGGATCTGAGTCGTGCGTGCTGAGAGCACGGAGTGTGAACAGCGCCGAGAAACGGGCACAACGCACAGACTCGCGCACACAAAGACACAGATCCCCCGTGTAGCCTTCACAGGCTGTTGGGGCAAGTGCTGTTAGCGAGCACCTATGGGGCCGTCCATAAATGACGTCACGCACCTGGGGGGAGGGGGGCAGACATTTGTGACGATGGGGGGGGGGTGAAAAATGTGACGTCACGTCAAAATGCGCAACTTAAATAAATATAGACAACACGTTCTACTTAATTAAATAGACTTTTTAATAAATGTTTTCTCCTACAACATAAGAGTGCAGTGCCACATTAAATACGCACTACAAGCGATTTGAAGCATGTTTTTGGGGGGGGGGGGCAGAGCTTTGTGACGTCATATTTGAGGGGGGGGTCTGACTTGTAACGCCGTGTGACGAAGGGTGGGGGGTCAAAAATCGCGTGACGTCATTTATGGACGGCCCCTATGAAGGCCGGCACAGCACACTAGGGGGTGGGTGGCTAACACCACGCCCGGCCGCCTTTGTCTCCCCAGTGGTGATGTTTACACACCGTACCAGAAACTCATTTTTCAGGCTGAGTCGACCTAGGGGAGGCCCATGACCGGTTCACCAACACCAGTGACGATTATCGGAATCGGTCCAGGCTCTCCCCTAGGTCGACTGAGCCTCAAATGAGTACCTGCTGCGATGTGTAAACATCGCCACTGGGGAGACAAAGGCGGGTCGGGCGTGATGCTGGTCACCGACCCCCTTGTGTGCCACAGTGTCGGCCTTCATAGGTGCTACTAGCAAACAGCACTTGCCCCTACAGTCTGTGAAGGCTACACGGGGGATCTTTGTCTTTAGCGTATAGAGAGCCATGTGCGTAGTGTGGGGTGGAGCGGTGGTGCAGTGATTAGCGCACTGGTGGGGGAGGGCGGGGGGAGCCAAGCTTCTCTCTGACGTCACCGTCCCTCGCACCGCGCGCCGCGTGGCGCTCAACGTCGAGAGGGCGGAGCTCCACCGCGGGCATGCTGGGAACACGCGTCACGTGACGCTGCGGGGTGACGCGCGCCATCCCCCTCGTGGTCACTCGCTCGTTGGGTGATAAACCCGGGGTGGGAATGGGATGGCATCACTAGGGGGGGACTACTCGTGGTGTGTGCTGAGCGTCGCTGGGCTAAAACATTTTTGTTTTAACGAGGGGTCGAGTGACCCCCTCCTCCCCCCACCCAAACTAGTTTTATTTTACAGGGCATAGAGAAAGAGAGAAGCCATTTTAATACCTAGTAGTAGTAGGACGTCTTTCGCCACCAATATTATTCGTAAAGGTTTGTTTTGATTAATATTTTAATTATCTGCTGTCAGACTTTTGGACCTGAAGCCACAACCTTCGATTCATGGGATAACGCTTCTGCTGACAACAATGGGAACTGTGTTTTGACTTTGAAGTGGGTTAAAGATATTAAGCACCTGATATATATCTAGAGTGAGGATCTACCTTACACTACAACACGACTAATATTGTCTCAACACGCATTAATAACACAAAGACACTGTGTGTTATTACAGGGATAGAGACAACACAAACTCCAAATTTCCAGAAACTGTCAGGGTCGGAATCCAACCAATGACCTCCTGCATACCAGGCGAGGGAGTTAACATATCCTAGCCACAACGGCGTCCCTCCTTAACGTGAGACACCAATACGGTGTGAACCCAACTTCGAGTCTCAGGGTGTCTAGCAACGCGTAGATTATTTGTAACGCATTGATTATATCGTACCAGTTGTGTACTTGTGTGAACGCTAATCGCATTGTGTTCTGGGCTGTGGGTGAGATTTCTATTTGCTTCATTGCTGGCATGGGTTTGACTTGTTTTGCTTTTTTCATTTTTGTGACCCAGGTCACTCTTGTCAATGAGACTCATCCTGGTCTCCTGAGTTCTCACCTCGTTAAATTAAAATTCAACTCGACTCGATCATCAGCATCAGCAGAAGTATCATCAGCAGAAGAATTAGTAACAGGGGCAACAGCATCAACAGCAGTAGCTCCATAATTATCATCAGCATCAGGAGTAGAACAAGTAACATCAATAATAATGGAATCATTATCAGCAGTAACAGAATCATCAGCAGCAGCAGAACCAGCATCATTATCATCACTCTTGCAACCGAGACTCATCCTGGTTTCTTGAGTTCTCACCTGGTTAAACAAATCGACTTTAACACGGAGGCTTTCGCGACCAATATTATCAATGATAAAGGTTTATTGGGTTAGATCGCGTAAATATACATAGACTTGATTGTGTTCTGGGTTACCTGTGAATTGTAATGACATTATTCTTTGGTTCTTTTCGGTTAAGTCACGTCTAAAAATAAAATAATAAATTAAAATAACATTACGATGTTTCGATTGCAACACAAGCAATCATCATTAGGTATAAAAGAAATAGCAACAAAAAATCTAACTAGAAAACTATAGACAGACATACAAGCAGACAGACATCACAACGGCACACAGAGAGAGGACACACATCGGCACAAAGAGAGGGGTTGTCTCTATGACGGTCCCTTAAATATAGAGAGGGGGGGCGAGAACGGAGAGAGGGAGGGGGCAGAGAGAATTAGCATATCAATGAGTGTACGCCAACGTACTGCTGCTGCTGCTTCAATTTTGCGTGCGCGTTCCACATTGTCATCTTACTTGCAGCAGCAGCAGTACGTTGGCGTACACTCATTGATATGCTAATTCTCTCTGCCCCCTCCCTCTCTCCGTTCTCGCCCCCCCTCTCTATATTTAAGGGACCGTCATAGAGACAACCCCTCTCTTTGTGCCGATGTGTGTCCTCTCTCTGTGTGCCGTTGTGATGTCTGTCTGCTTGTATGTCTGTCTATAGTTTTCTAGTTAGATTTTTTGTTGCTATTTCTTTTATACCTGATGATGATTGCTTTGTGTTGCAATCGAAACGTCGTAATATGTTATTTTAATTTATTATTTTATTTTTAGACGTGACTTAACCGAAAAGAACCAAAGAATAATTCCTGCAGTCACGAAAGCTCCTAAATTAAGATTGTAATGACATTGTATTGTGGGTCAAGGGTCAATGTGTTCTCGGTGAATAAAAAATAAAATCTGAAAATCTATTGTTAAGATTGTCATCCAGGCTGTGAATGTGAATCTCTCATAGCTGAGACTGACTTGTGTAAACATGTATTTTTTTGGGATGGTTACTGTTGTTTTGTTTGTATAGATGTTATAGTATTGGAGATTAAACCCGGGCACGGTTTGTAAATCTTCAGCTTACGCCTTCACAGGTAAGTGCTGTCTGTAGCCTTGGGCCAGATTCCATGGCGCATCTCGTGGTATTTATAGCTGCACTCTCAGTCAGTTTGCTTGTTCCTCGTCACCATGAGCTATGATGATGAATGGATCCTGACTGATGGATGATGATGAAGAGCACGATGATGAAGAGCACGATGATGATGACTTCGCTTGGTAATGATGACCACCACCAACTCACCTGCACCAAACACTCTCCTCCCCGACACCTGCCACACCCTAACCTACTACCCCCCCCAGCCGTCTACAGAGACCCTCCCTCCCACCTGCCCACACTCACACCTGCTCGGCCATAGACCTGCCCATCCTGCCACCCTCCCACCTGCCCACCTCATGCAGTTTCAAGCGCTCATTTCCGTCTGATCTCTCTCCCACCTGATCACCTGCACACCCGCTCACTCACCCACCCGCACAAAGGCAAAGATCCCCCGTATAGCCTGAACATACTGTTGGGCAAGTCCTGTTAGCGAGCATCTATGAAGGCCGGCATTGCACACGAGTTGGTGGGCGGCCAGCACAAAGCCCGGCCGCCTTTGTCTCCCGAGCGGTGATATTTATACTCCGCACCAGGTACTCATTTGAGGCTGAATCGACCTAAGGGAGGCCCATGACCGGTTCAGACAATGATCATTGGTGTTGGTGGTCATGAGTGGGAATTTAACTTGGATCGGCAGGTTCATAGCACAGCGCACTAACCACTACAACACCAATCTCCACCGACACACACACACCTGCTCAACCACCCACACGATCACCCTCCTACCCTCCCACCTGATCCCCCACTCATTTACACGTGAAGTTGTGAGATGATTTGTCAAAAAAATTTACAATTTAATGTTTACTATTTTTTAAAGACAATTTTAAACAGTTATGCTAACATAAATCCAGAACAAATAAATATCAATGATAGAGACGACATACCTTTTTTTTTATAAACCCTTTAATAAGAATGTTTTACAAGGTACGGCTTGGTGCAGAAACCCACAGAGCCTCACCATAGGCGACGAAATCAGTCCAAGGGACAAACCATCACCGTTTGCCTGGCCACTCTGGGTTTTGTAAAAATCGTGACCTCTAAACCCGAACACCGCGGTGTGAATGCAACGCTCCTGTCTAAGCAGTTGAGTCGAGTCGTGTCTTGGTTAGTCACATTTCCACGGAGTGTTTCGTGATGTTTGTAACCTCGTGCGAAGTAATGTTGGTTTCCTTGTTCATCTCCGATGTTGTGAGTCCCCAGGATGTTGATGGTTAAAATATTTTACCTGGAAAGTCGCTCGATTTAACTTCTAATTCGCAAGGGTGTCCAAGGTGTCAAGTGACAAATGCGTAAAAACTTCAATAAAACGATTTACTACGGACTATATTTTGTTATATTTTATCAGGTAAGGCACACTGAGCAATGTAGCTCTTTTTCATAAACGATCTGGCCATCACAGATGATAGCTCAACGAAGTGGCTTATAATCACGTGGAAATGTATAGCAGAAGCTTAATACTCTAAACGCGTGATGTTGATTCTAAATGTGGAGGGAGTAAACGACCCCAGTGAGAGAGACACGCTAACTCCTAATATGCAGCAGGCGTCGGGGTCGGGATCGAATCCACGACCTCCTGCAGACCAGGCGAGGGAGTTAACATCTAATCACTCCAAATAAAAACGTTACAATCTACATCTTACACGGTTTACGTTTATAAACAACGTGAAACACATTGATACAGAGCCAAGAACAGAGGCAAGGCAAAACACCCACGAGCATCAGAGGGCAGTCAAACGCACGAAAGCGCGGTGCGCACTGACGGTTCATGTGGGACGTTCTCTCGCTGTCACAAAGTAACTCAACGCGTTCGTAAAACACTGCGTGGAGCTTAAAAGTAACATTAAACGACGTTTCAGGCAACGGACCTATTCATAGGACATCATTGAGAGTTAAAGGAGGAGGGCGATTCTGAATGAGTGCGTGCGTGCTTGGGGTTTGTACTCTGATGATCGTTGCTTGAGTGAATGTAAGGGTTTGGAATTGGTTCCCACGCACGCGTTTCTCTCTGTGTGCACGTGGCAGAGTTAAGCGGATCAACAGCGAATTAATAAATAAATAACAACGGCAGCCTCTGTAGCGCCGAAGCATGGCGAGCCGTTCTCCAATCACCAAAATGTTTTGGTGACGCTACGTTTGGCAGTGGCGCACAAATAACAACAACAAACAATCTCAGCACATTCGTAGAGTCGCTCTACCTCTCGTGCTGTGAAGAGGGGCCTTTGCTCGAAACGTCGCCTGTTGTATACAGTACTGCCTTTTAAGGCCACAGAGTGTCATGAATAAACGTGAGTTTTTATTGTTAAAAATACGTGTGTATTTGCACGTGTACATATATATTTTTGTGCATTTCAGTTTCTACGTGTCTTTGAGAGTGCAACTCACACCACTGAGTAGCTATGCTAGTGTGTGTTAATATTTACTACCCAGATTCAAGCGATGAGGTTGTCCATAACATGACACATCACACTATCTACTGTGTACAGCTCAGATACAGTATACCTGTGTGTAATGTTGTTACATACCCTCACCATGTACTATAGCTGAGTTACATACAGTGCATAGTGTGCTGTATAGTGTGATGTGTAATGCTGTTACATACCCTCACCATGTACTATAGCTGAGTTATAGACAGTGCATAGTGTGCTGTATAGTGTGATGTGTAATGTTGTTACATACCCTCACCATGTACTACAGCTGAGTTATAGACAGTGCATAGTGTGCTGTATAGTGTGATGTGTAATGTTGTTACATACCCTCACCATGTACTATAGCTGAGTTATAGACAGTGCATAGTGTGCTGTATAGTGTGATGTGTAATGCTGTTACATACCCTCACCATGTACTATAGCTGAGTTATAGACAGTGCATAGTGTGCTGTATAGTGTGATGTGTAATGTTGTTACATACCCTCACCATGTACTATAGCTGAGTTACATACAGTGCACAGTGTGCTGTATAGTGTGATGTGTAATGTTGTTACATATCCTCACCATGTACTATAGCTGAGTTACATACAGTGCATAGTGTGCTGTATAGTGTGATGTGTAATGTTGTTACATACCCTCACCATGTACTATAGCTGAGTTATAGACAGTGCATAGTGTGCTGTATAGTGTGATGTGTAATGCTGTTACATACCCTCACCATGTACTATAGCTGAGTTATAGACAGTGCATAGTGTGCTGTATAGTGTGATGTGTAATGTTGTTACATACCCTCACCGTGTACTATTGCTGAGTTATAGACAGTACATAGTGTTCTGTATAGTGTGATGTGCAATGTTGTTACATACCCTCACCATGTACTATAGCTGAGTTATAGACAGTGCACAGTGTGCTGTATAGTGTGATGTGTAATGTTGTTACTTACCCTCACCATGTACTATAGCTGAGTTATAGACAGTGCATAGTGTGCTGTATAGTGTGATGTGTAATGCTGTTACATACCCTCACCATGTACTATAGCTGAGTTATAGACAGTGCATAGTGTGCTGTATAGTGTGATGTGTAATGTTGTTACATACCCTCACCATGTACTATAGCTGAGTTATAGACAGTGCATAGTGTGCTGTATAGTGTGATGTGTAATGCTGTTACATACCCTCACCATGTACTATAGCTGAGTTATAGACAGTGCATAGTGTGCTGTATAGTGTGATGTGTAATGTTGTTACATACCCTCACCATGTACTATAGCTGAGTTATAGACAGTGCATAGTGTGCTGTATAGTGTGATGTGTAATGTTGTTACATACCCTCACCATGTACTATAGCTGAGTTATAGACAGTGCATAGTGTGCTGTATAGTGTGATGTGTAATGCTGTTACATACCCTCACCATGTACTATAGCTGAGTTATAGACAGTGCATAGTGTGCTGTATAGTGTGATGTGTAATGTTGTTACATACCCTCACCATGTACTATAGCTGAGTTATAGACAGTGCATAGTGTGCTGTATAGTGTGATGTGTAATGTTGTTACATACCCTCACCATGTACTATAGCTGAGTTATAGACAGTGCATAGTGTGCTGTATAGTGTGATGTGTAATGTTGTTACATACCCATACCTGTCAACCCATACGGGTTTACCCGTATTCTTGTACAGGGAAATTGAGTAAATTAACATTTTGTTTCTAGATTTGAAGCTTTCGTGACTGCAAGGATTCATACTCTTAGGTTTTTTCGTTAAAGTCACGTAGGTAAAAAAAGATAAATTAATAAAAGTAAAATAAAACAAATAAAAAAATTCACGACGTTTCGGAAGCAACACAAGCCTCCGTCTTCAGGTGGAACCGTCACAGCCACGACAGCTGTATCAAGTAAACATTGTGTTTGTCTATTTGTTTGTGTTTCTCCCTTGTGATGGGGACTTTGTAGGATGAACTCTGAGGTTTATAAGGGACACGGGGTGACCGATCACGTCTGGATTGGTCCGTAACAAAGTAGGGCGCTGATAAGGGGTTGACAGCTCTGCATACCCACACCACGTGCTAGATCTGAGCTGTAAACAGTCAACGGCGAGGTTATTCTTCTTGGTTCTTTCGGTTAAAGTCACGTAGAATGGAAATAATAAAAAAAAATAAAACATAAAATAATTCTCACGACGTTTCGGCCACAACGCAAGGAGCCGTCCTCAGATGGAGAACAGGTCTGTCGAGGAGACAGACCTGACCAAGAAGATGAATCCCTGCAGTCACGAAAGCATTAAGGCGAGGTTATTGTGAGAAAATTATGAGAAGTAAACTCCTTGCTTCTTTCGGTAAAATCACTTAGATATGTTTTACCGAAACAACCAAAGAGTATGGATGCCTGCAGCCACGAAAGCTTCAAATCAAGAATTACGTCGTCAAAGTAAAAAGTCACATCGGCGATTAAAACACGCGTCGTGAATTGAAAGAGACATTGATGAGGCGTCAACCATTAATGTTGTACAACAACAGCAGCAGCTGCTGCTGTTGTGCGTCAACAAGCTGCACCACCCGCACCCCGTTCGCCACAACGCGCTACAGACGCAGTCCATGGCGACACGAAGCCAAGGCGAAGTCGTCGCTGCACTCCGACAACAAAGAAAGCGGTGGATAAAGCAAAGCACTTTGTGGCAATCGCCCGAATGTCAACAAGACGCAGGGAACTACTAACTTTTATATTTATATATATACTGTGGATGTCCATAATGCAGGTTGATTGGGTTAGATGGTTAACCCCAGATAAAACTGTATAATGGTTATTGGTCGCGAAAGCTTTACGTGTTTAAACTACTGTTAGGTGTTCGAGATTTGAAGCTTTCGTGACTGCAAGGATTCATATTCTTAGGTTTTTTCGGTAAAGTCACGTAGGTAAAAAATTATAAGTAATAAAAGTAAAATAAAAAATAAAATAAAAATCACGACGTTTCGGAGGCAAGACGGAAGCTTGCGTTGCCTCCGAAACGTCGTGATTTTTATTTTATTTTTATTTTATTAATTTTTATTTAGAATTTTTACCTACGTGACTTTACCGAAAAAACTAAGAATACAGTTAGGTGTGTTATGGTGTTAAAATACTGTGGATGTGTTATGGTGATGTGTTAACTTTCCTTGTACTTGCGCTACTATCATGTTTGTGTTCTGTTTGTTGTTGTAACGTTCTTACCCCGTGCTCCTACTGGACATCTGTTACAAAGAGCTTTACAGGTCATCGGATTCCTCGTGCAGTGTAAATATTCCGATTTTGATGTACGTCAGTTCAAAGATGCCAAATTAACATCTGTGATAATAACAAATCTCGTTACCGGTATCTGCTTTGATCCACATCGCTCACCGTAGCTGTTGGGCTGTTCGGGATGTACCACTCACTCAGCGGGTGGGGGGGGGGGGTAACAATAATTTTGCATTAACTTTTACTTTAAAACATAATCAACAAAGCAAGACAGAATTATAAAATCACTGTAAGTGTTATTGGATAATGTATAACAAATTACAATTTGAATTGACGGAATATGGTAAAGTTTTAGTCGTAACATTGTGAAGTAATGGAATAGAATCACCCCTGTGGTTCATAATGGTTTCTCTCACCGTGGGTCATAGCGGACAAATTATTTCATTCAATTGTAATTCAACTTTAAAGCATGTTTTAAACATGTTATTGTATTTAAACTTTTAAATACAGAAACACTCTAGTTTTTTCGTGTAAACATCCCCGATTGTAAATGTTGTTTTGGCCAATCAACAGGCGGGAAATAATGAGCGCTAGCGTGACACACGCTGGTACTTGTTAAAGCCAACGGCGCGAATCTACAGGTACATCTAGACAGGGTTGTATGTTTGTGTGATGCGGGGCTTGTTTTTACATTCCTTAAACATCTGAGCACATTCCATGGGGGTACCTCGTGAGGTTTGTAACCCCGTGTAAAGTAATTTTACATCCTTGTTTCTTGTCTGCGAGCACTGATACAAATACTCACCACTCACCATCTACACACGACAAACCAGCCGATACCCACAAACATTACTCACCATCTCATATGCACACACACACACTACTCACCACTCACCATACACACAAACTACTCACCATCCACACACACTACTCACCATCCACACACACTACTCACCACTCACCATCCACACACACTACTCACCATCCACACACACTACTCACCACTCACCATACAGACACATTACTCACCACTCACCATCCACACACACTATTCACCACTCACCATCCACACACCATCCACACACCACTCACCATCCACACACACTACTCACCAGCTCATAAGCACACACACTACTTACCACTCAACATCCACACACTACTCACCATCCACACACACTACTCACCATCCGCACACACTATTCACCACTCACCATCCATACACACTTCTCATCACTCAACATCCACACACTACTCACCATCCACACACACTACTCACCACTCACCATCCACACACACCACTCACCATCCGCACACACTACTCACCACTCAACATCCACACACTACTCACCATCCACACACACTACTCGCCACTCACCATCCACACACATTACTCACCACTCACCATCCACACACACTACTCACCACTCACCATCCACACACACTACTCGCCACTCACCATCCACACACATTACTCACCACTCACCATCCACACACACTACTCACCATACACACACACTACTCACCACTCACCATACACACACATTACTCACCACTCACCATCCACACACACTACTCGCCACTCACCATACACACACATTACTCACCACTCACCATCCACACACACTACTCACCATCCACACACACTACTCGCCACTCACCATCCACACACATTACTCACCACTCACCATCCACACACACTACTCACCACTCACCATACACACACACTACTCGCCACTCACCATCCACACACACTACTCGCCACTCACCATCCACACACACTACTCACCAGCCGCCATTAACCAGGGGGAGCATCTCCCCCAGGAATAAACCCGTTTCGCAGATATTCTGATGGAGATAATGAGACCAAGAAAGAACTGCAAAGTGTAAAAACAAATCCTTGCAGAAAGAAGAGGCAATGATAGCAACGAGAAAAAATTAACCCGTAAAAACAAAGTTTTTCACTATAAATCCTTTATATGCGTGGCATCGGAGCGGCTAGAGTCCTCTCGTCCTCTGGCTTGAGATGGCTGCCACCATTAAGAAATTGGTAATTAAATATTTAAAAAAAATTCCCTAAACAGTGTAAAATTTTGGAAAAAATTTTTCACGAAAATTAATTGTCACGCACAACGAGTCTGTGTGCAAAATGTCAGCACGATTGGATCACGGGAAGTGGGTTAAAAAACGACCGAAAGATTTGCACGGTCCTAAGCAAGCAAGCAAGTGAACCTAATATAAAGGATTTAAAAAGGCAGCTCCAACCAACTCGCCCTCGCCTTAAATTGACTTGCTCCTCCCTACATCCATGACCTCCTTCAGCCACGAATATTCCATCAAGATCATCAAGATCTTCAGCTTGTGCATTCCTCACTGTCCCACCGTCTCCAGGCTACACACGTGGAGGTGAGTTGGCAATTATGGCACCTACACTCTGCAACTCGTTGCCCTTCGAGGTCAAGGGGACTTCCGAGACACTGCTCATCTTCACATCTCCACTAAAGCCGTCTGTTTAAAATGACTTTCTCCCTTTAGTGATGTTCAAATATCCTTCTCACTTCTTTCATTGGGTGATGTTTACTATTTTCTGACTTACCACGCATAGCACCCCGGGAGCGATTGTTTAACGGCGCTTTGTAAATGTTAATTATTATATTACCATTACTGAATGATTATGTAATCAGTAGAAATGTATTATTTAAATATTAAAATACTATTCTTGCATTATTAGCGTCAAAGTATTATAGCACAACCATTTATTTATTATGTAATTATTGTTTAGGTGTCAGTATTAAACAGTTATTTAATTATAATTAAGTTAACAATACATACAAAATAGCTAAATCGTTATTTTATTATTATCCATTTCCAATTAAGTAACAATTTATTTATTATTATTACATTATACAGTACTAATGAAAGTATTATTACTTGACGGTCACGCCAGTTGGTTCAGGGCACGGGGTCGGCAACCTGCAGCTCCGTAGCGGCGTGCGGCTCTTTGAGGGACGGCTGCTTCGTGAGACGTTCTTATTTATCAAGGACCACCACCACGGTCTCTCGTACTCACACCACGTTCTTATTTATCAAGGACCACCACCACCACCGTCTCTCGTACTCACACCACGTTTTTATTTATCAAGGACCACCACCACCACCGTCTCTCGTACTCACACCACGTTCTTATTTATCAAGGACCACCACCACCACCGTCTCTCGTACTCACACCACGTTCTTATTTATCAAGGACCAGCACCGTCTCTCGTACTCACACCACGTTTTTATTTATCAACGACCACTACCGTGTCTCGTACTCACACCACGTTGCATTGCGGCTCTTGAAATAATGAGTTGTTTGGTTTCTATTTTACTTACTGAATTATAAAAAATAAGAAAAAATGTCTCTCCTTGTTGTTTTGGTTTCGGAACCCCCTGGTTTAGTGGAATATTTTCTTGTTAAATCTTGAATACGAACTGACAGCTGTGTGGTTTGCTGGGCAAAACGCACAGCCTCACCCTAGCCGGAATGTTTTTTTTCTTATTATTACACGCTTTTATTTAACTCACTCTGTTGTTGTCGTATCCTCAAATCTTGTAACTCAATTTTAACCCACTTCCCAATGTGATATCGACTGCAAACTTGGTATACTTACGTAATACTGATGACAACACTATATTCTATAAAAAAAGTATTTTTAAACGTAATTTTTTACATGTTATGTTTCGGCTTGGGTCTAATTGTCCACGCTCAACTGACGTTGGCTGTAAATCACCACGGTCCCTTACGTTGTGGCAAGCTTCGGGGCCACTTCGTGGAGTCGTCGAGTTCTGCCATTACGAGTATGGTACAATTTCGATGTACAGCTTTCGTGACTGCAGGGATTCATCTTCTTGGTTCTTTCGGTAAAGTCATCACGTAGAAGGGAAGTAATAAAATAATAAAAATGAAACATAATAAAAAAATTAAAATGAAACATAATAAAATTAAAACATAATTAAATAATAAAAATAAAACAATAAAATAATACAAATAAAACATAATAAAATAGTAACAATAAAACATAATAAAAAAATAAAAATATAACATAATAAAATAATAAAAATAAAGCATTATAACATTTCGATTTAAAGCTTTCGTGACTGCAGGGATTCATTTTCTTGGTTCTTTCGGTAAAGTCACGTAGAAGGGAAGTAATAAAATAATAAAAATGAAACATAATAAAATACAGTTCTCACGACGTTTCGGCCACAACGCAAGCAGCCGAGGCGACAGTGTCTGACGCTGTCGCCTCGGCTGCTTGCGTTGGTGGCCGAAACGTCGTGAGAATTATTTTGTAATGTTTTATTTTATTACTTCCCTTCTACGTGACTTTACCGAAAGAACCAAGAAGAGTATGGTACATTTCATTAAAGCGTGTTTAAAAAAAATATTTTTTAAATATTACTTATTTTGTTTACGTGACAAACCTTACTCATTGGTTGTGTCGGGTGGTGGCGAGTTTTACGACACTTATAATTACGCGATCTACCCCAAAAACACGTTTGATGGATAATATTTGTCGCGATAGCGTACTTATGATAATAAATCTGTAATAAAAATTTACACGGTGAGGTTTACAGTGAAAAAACACAGCCTCACCCAAGCGGGTGTAACCAGTCTATAGGCCAAACCATCACTGTTTTCATGGTTACCGTGGGGTTTATGTTCAATATATAAATTGCGACTCTTTAACCTTGACACTGTGTGTGTGAATGTGACGCCACGTCTACACAGGTGAGTACGGGCTGCCGCGTGCAACATTCCAGGGCACGTCTCGTGGTATTTATAATTTAGCTGCAGGTGAAGTCAGCTCGTTTCCTTGTTCGTTGTCGCTGCTCTGTGATTTTTTTACATCTCGCTGCGGTGGTGACTAGATGTTAACTACCTCGCCCGGTGTACAGGAGGTCGTGGGATCGATTCCGGCCATGACGCCTATACGTGTACTTGGAGTTCGCTTGTCTCTCTCCCTGTGGTCGCGTAAATTTTTCTCCGGATCCTCCGATTATTCCCTTCACACTTAGAAACATGCGTTTAGAGTGTTTGGCTACTAGAAATGTCCGCATAATAAGCCACGTCGTTGAGCTATTATTTGTGGCCAGGTCGCTTCTGAAAATAGCTATAAACCTCAGTCGGCCTTACCTGGTAAAATAATTTTTTTTATAGAATCGTCCAAACTCAGCGAGTCCAGGATGTAAAATATTAACATTAACAATAGTTGATGAATATATATCGTTTAGATTATGAAGATTTAAATCCTTGATTTTTTTACGCATAATAGGAAAATGGATGGTGAAAATCATTCAGATAATGAGCTTAAATGAACCACGATGTTTGTTTAGCCAGGGGCTGTTCGCTGTTGTAATGCGTGAGGCCACCCACCCAGTGACCCAACCACTCAACCGCACGCCCCTCCCAGCCACCCTTCCTCCAGCCCTCCCTCACCGCCTGCTCGCCCACCCTTCACGCCATCCTCCTGCTCATCTGTCTCCCCTCTCACCAAATAACCCCCCCCCCACTTACTCACTCAAACTCCACCACCCACTCACTCGCACCTTAGATTAGTACGAATGGCTACGTACGCTGCGAAATAAGTATAACATACATACTCACACACTCACTCACCCACACACCCACTCACCAACTCACCCAACCACTCACCCACCTACACACTCACCCACACACCTTCGATTAGCACGGTTGATTAAGTATGGTGTAAAAGAAGTTCAACATACATACAACCACCGTCCACTTAGCATAATACGGTGTAGTAAGAATAAAAAAACGAAACAATTATTGACAGATGAACAGAGGATGCATGAAGCCAGTAGTTAAATATTAGTTGATACAGATGGAAGACGATTACAGACTGTGAAGCTTAAACAAACAGGCCTTGCAAGAAAAAATAATGAATAAAGACACAGATGGGAAAAAAAACAAGTTAACCTTTACCATCAGAATGTTTGTACAAGGTGCGGTTCCACTGCGTGCAATGCACACAGCCTGACCTAGCCGGTCAATCAGCCTGTGGGACAAACCATTATCGCTGTGTCCCTAGCTGCTGCTGCTGCTGCTGGGTTTTTTTTTTACAAATATATCACTTGAAACCGGTCAAAGCTATGTATGTTTAACTTCTTCCACACTGCACGTAGCCAACAGTGCTAATTCGAAGTGCAGGGTAAGGACAACAAACTAAACACAAAAATCAGTTTTAGCTATTACACAGTGCGTGACTGTACCGCCACGTCAACACAGGTGAGCCCAGCCGCCGTGTGGAACATTCCAGGGCGTGTCTCGAGGTATTTATAACTTAACTGCAGGTGAAGTCAGTTCATATCCTTGTTCGTCTCCGCTGTGTGAGCTGCTGCTTCTGCGATCGCTCCTCCGTGTGCCGCGGCGAGCGACTGAGTCCGAGTGAAGCCATGGGCCATGGCGAGCGCGTCTCCCAGTGATTGTGTCGACAGTGAGCTGAGCTGCCCCATCTGCCTGGGTACATTTGACTGCCCCTCTACGCTGAGCTGCGGACACTCGTTCTGCCTCCGGTGTCTGGACGGTGCCTGGGAGAGAGCGAGCAGCTTCAGCTGCCCGCAGTGCCGAGCGGCCTTCCCTGAGCGGCCCCAGATGAAGAGGAACGTGGCGCTCGCCAACCTGGTGGACCAGCTCGGAGTTGGAAAGAGGATGGCCGGAGTTGTCTTCTGTGACACCTGTGATGATGGGGAGACTCCTGCAGTGAAGACCTGCATCAGGTGTGAGACTTCCTTCTGTGAGTCCCACCTGAAACCTCATCTGAAAAACCCCAAGTTGATGGACCACGTCCTGGTGGCTCCCATTGTCAGCTTGGAGGAAAGAAGATGCAAGAAGCACAAAGAGGAGCTCAAATTCTACTGCAAGCAGGACGCGAGCCTGGTGTGCATGACCTGTACCATTATCGGAGAACATAGAGGGCATGATGCCGTCACACTGGAGGATGAGCATGAGACACGGAAGGTGAGTACCTCACGGTGTGAGAATGGGATCGCTTCAGTTCAAGGTAGCCATTCGGTTTTGGCAGGGAAAGGAAGGGACAGGAGTTTGAGTGCAGGAGGAGGAGGGTTGGTCGAGGCTTTTTGAGTGAGCCGTGCTGGAGGAAGGCCGTGTTTGGGCGTTGCTCGTGAAGAGACATTGTGTTGAACGATCATGTCCCTGTCCCTGCTGTGGCCTCTACAACACCTGGACACGAGCTGACAAATTCGCAACTTCCACATCGCATTAAAGAAAACATGAAGTTATTATTCTCTCTGCATTGTGCCTTCTTGCTTACATACTGTTAAGTCAGTCCAGGCTGACTTCCGTGGCACTCTTCTGGTGGGCAATTATAGAGCTGTCACTGTGGAGGGCTCTGTGTGGAGTGGGGCTGAGAGGGAGCCGCTCAAGGAGTGGAGTCTCCTCTGGTGACTTCGTCTTTTACAGAGTAGAGTCGGAGAAGAGACGCGAGCGGTGGATGAGAAGAGGAAGAAAGCGGAGGCATCTGTGGGACAGATGAAGGCCACTCGCAAAGACGTGCAGGTACGACCTGTGGGCTCTGGTAATCTCGTGGCCTCCACCCTGCGTAAAGTCTGTGACTCTCTCTATGAGGACAACTCCGTAGATTCAAGTGAGCCTTCAGTATCATTGGAAATAGCAATACATTATTTATATTGCTGCTTGAATGTGGATTTTAAAATGCAACGTTTATAACAAACAAGTTAATTTTTAGTACCACTGCAAAGCTGTATATGGGATGAATTGAATTACTTTCTATGGGTTTGATAATATAAAAGTGCATTGGATTAAAAACTAACACTTAAAAGAAGTAAAGATTGTGATAAAATTTCATAGAAAATCTTAGCTCTTTAATTCTAGAACACAAGAGTTGACTTGATATATGACAGGGAACGCAGGGAAAACTGTTTCATCACACACCCAAGTATACAATAGACAATTCATACGTAATGGAATGTTAAAACTTGTTTTACTTGCATTTCAGTTTGCATTCATTGTGATGTATTAATGACTGAATCTTGGTGTTGTGCATATAAGGCAGGGGTGGGGAACGTCCGGCCTGCGGGCCGCATAAAACTCGCGAAATTATTTGGCAGTTCCAGCCATCACATTAGGGGTGAGTTAATTAAATGTTTTGACCAAATATAACGGGATCATCTTTAAGTTGATACTTTTGCATGGCCGGCGAATGATGTTATAAATGTCCAATGGCCCTTGGCAGAAAACATGTTCCCCACTCCTGGTATAAGGCATCCGATAATGATGCAATTGCGTATACTTTTAACATTTCTGCAAGGAATGGGTTTGAGCCTATTTGTTATCAACTGCATGGATTTACATTCTAACTAAATATATGACCTAGAATAGGGCGTATCCTCATATAGAGAACTGGACGCCTTTGACCAGTGTTGCTTGCGACGGAGACTTCACATTCACTCTGCGAATGTATCTCAAATACCGGAGTCCATCGATGAACAGCATGCCAGTTGCTGTCTGAAGCAGTCACAGCCAGGAGGATCTGGCTCTGTGGACACATTGCAGGGCTGACGCATGGGATGATCCCACCAGAGCACTGTGTGCAATCATTGATGGCCTTACTCAGGATTGGAGGTGGCCCAGGGGCAGGCCGAGGCTGACCTGAACGCGCACGATTGAGGCCGATCTCAGGCATCGTAATCTAGGCGGCCTGCACTCAGCATGGTGTGTAACCCAGGACAGAGTTGCCTGGCAATGTGTCATGAGCATTGCTACACCCCGGCCTGCTAAAGATTGATTTATATCCTCCATCAAGTCACCTTGTGATGGTAAAAATAATTTACACCAGGTTAACACTTAGGCTTTTGCGACTATTATTATCCAAATTAGAGTTTTTTTTGGAGTTAGATCGTGACAATATGAATGTGTCATTAAACCCACCACCACCCAACACAGCCAATTGGTAAGGTTTGTCACATAAACAAAACATGCCAATTAGATATTACTAGTTCAGCAAACCGGTGTGTTGGAGAAGAAACCCACAACATGTACAATTTGAGTATAACATTTCACTGGTAATTGCAACCAGCTTCATCAGGCCACAGCCAGAATTGTTCTTAAATAAAGAAATAAATGCGATGTCATCACTTGTGAGCCAATCAGGTTCGGAGACCAGGGGATGGGGAGGGGTTCGTGTATTTATATAAATTACAATTGATATCTACTATTGGTTGGGTTATTCACCGTTAATCAACACACAAGATATATATCATGTATGTACATTCTCCATTTGTAGTTTCAATGATTCGGAGACAAGGTTCGTAGGAGGCACCTTTTGTTTATCAACTTCCACAGTTTTGTCCACACACTCTCCACATTTGCTTAGCCTAGCCTGTACACAACACTAACGGTCAAACACTGACCATGCCGACTGAGCCAACAACTTTAAGCAGCGCAATATCTAGTGAAGACGGCAGTGATGACAGCAACGAATTGACAGCAACAACGAGACAAGTCCACTCCCAGAACCGGCAGCCCCGAGACCCCACTCTCGGCTCCTTTTATGCTCCCAGAGCGGCCTGGCTCCGCCCTGACCGCACATCCCTTCTCAAACCTGCTAGCAGGTTCCAGGGGCGTCCAGATGGGGTCCTCCATGACCCTTGCCCGAGTTCCTCCTCTCTGCCAACACACCGTGCACACCCTCATCGGCGTGTGTCCTGTTTGTCCACCACAGTTTCCGCCGCTGTCCACCAGCCGGCACTATTACACTACACATGTGAAGTATTGGAAATGACGGCAGGAAACTCCTTGACGGGTAACACACTTTTTATTAAATCTTGACTTGTCACGATACAACGTGTGGTCTCTATTCTTCTGACTACTGCCACGATACAACGATACAACGTGTGACCTCTATTCCTCTGACTGCACACTTCACTTAGCTCGTGTAGACTCTATGCCTCTGGCTACACACTTCACTTAGCTCGTGTAGACTCTATGCCTCTGGCTACACACTTCACTTAGCTCGTGTAGACTCTATGCCTCTGGCTACACGCGCATCACTCGTCTCGTGTAGACCCTATGCCTCTGGCTACACTACTGCATGCTCACACTGCATGCTCACCCTACACTCCGCCTCTGGGTTACACAGAGTCCCGGTCCCTACAGGACAGCGGGACTGGGTACCACAGGGCCCTATCTCTTCCTCTCCGTCTTCAGTCTTCGCTGGTTACACTCTCCCCGTGTGCCTGTGTGCATCACCTTATATAGTCCCTGCTCACGGGAGACGGAGCGGATGCGGACCTCGACGTGAGCATCGCTCCTTAGTTAACCAATCACGACGCGCTATTTCTACGATCCATTTTCCCCCAGCGCGTGTTTCCACTACCCAACCAATCACGCCGCGCTGCCACCCGATCACTCCCTCTCACGCGCGTCACCGGCACACAGCCAATCAGCACCACATAACCCACGACCCCGCGCTGACCCCTGATCCTTCACCGTCAGCGCGCGTCACCACACACACAGCCAATCACTACGCGCTGGCACCCGATCCCTACCCCAGCGCGTATCACCACTACATATGTATTAAAAATAACTCTTATGGATAAATTATACCCTTTGTTAAACCAGTGTAACATTGAGGCCTTGCCACAACCTTCATGCTAGCAGATTGCTTAACAATACATTTCCATGCTGGTCAATGTGGGTTGGTGAAGACAGCCCAGCACCCATTCATAAATGACTCACCACACAGTTTGATGACCACCACACCACCACTGCCCTACCTGGTGAACATCATCATGACGATCCATGGGCAGATAGCCCGTAGTAGGCGTCTACTGCCAATGTCGTCATTGGTTTCCACTTTCCTCTCTCTATATTTTCAATATGCTGTAGTAGTGCCACATCTTCCTGGTACCAATCTTTAATGTCAATCCATTCTCTGTGAGGTCTAACTCTCTTTCCGGTTCCTTCCATATTTCTGAAAAACAACATAGTTTTCATTTGCCTGTTGTTTTCCATACTATATATGTGTAGTGCCAGTTTCCTTATCGTTGCTGCATTATCAGGTCTTCTGTGTGCCATATTTTCTTACTTCTACGTTGGTCACTCTTTGGGTTCAGCTTAGATGCAGTATCCTTCTATAGCAATACATTTCGAGTACCAATATCTTATGTCTGTCAGTATTTGTTAATGTCCAAGTCTCGCAAGCATACAAAGCTGTACTGAACACACATGTTCTCATGATGTTCAGTTTGTTCTTGTAGCTGATTTGCTTGCTTCTCCAGATGTTATTAAATCCTGCCATTAATCATTTTGCCTTTGCGATTCTCGCTCTCATTGCATCTTTAGTGTAGTCATTGTCCCATGTCAATAGATGTCCCGAGGAATACAAGTTCCTTTATATTCACAATATTGCTGCTTTGTATTATTGCTTCTTTCTCAATGTATCCCTTCTGAACACCATTGTCTTTGCCTTTTCTTTTCCACGTTAATCCTCAGTCTTGCATCCTTTCCTAACTTATTGAGCATATGAACACTTTGCTGCAGGACTATGAGTCTTATTTCCCATTAGATCTATGTCATCCACGAATCTTTATTCTGTCTCCTTGCATATATATATATATTACCCGTGCTATTGTCCTGAATGGCATCTATCACTCTTTCGAAGTGTAGTGTCATAGGTCTCTTCTTCCTTCTTGTTGGAGGCTTGTGTGTGTGTGCGGGTGGCGTGCGTCGCACACACTCAGTCAGAGACGGGGTAGTCGCAGGAGGCACCGTCCTCCCCTTATATTGGTGTTGTGTTCACGCCACCAACTCTGGCTCCCTCTCTCACGACCATGCTGCCGCACGACCCAGCCCAGACACGACCCTGCCGCATTGCACCGATGGCGTCGATCGAGACAGCAAACTACTGTCCGGCCGCGCAATGCCAAGGTGAAGGCGGGTAGCGACGACGAAGAGACGAGTCCACTCCCAGAACCTGCAGCCTGGAGCTCTCGCTCTCTGCTGCTTATATTCCCATCAGCGCGGCTTGGCTCCGCCCTTGCCACGCCTCCCTTATCGAACCCACCAGAGGGTTCTAGGGGCTTCCCCACGAGGTCTACCGTGACCCTTGCCCCAGTTCCTCCACCCTACCGGCACACACGCATATATGCTCAACGGCGTGTGTGCTAATGGCCCACCTACAGTTGCAGCTGCTGTACAAGAGTCAGCACTATGTCACTCTACTATTAGAGGTAAAGGGGATATAGCAACACCAGTTACGTCAACAGGAATACCAGCAAAACTATTAGCTGGAAGCTGATCTGCTCATTCAGTCTCTAAAATCCTGTTGAAAATAACTGCAACATTGACTTGCAATATAAAGCCAAACACGAAGCCACAAATATAGTTCAATCGAAACTAATTGTCTGGGATGAAGCACACACGTATGCCAGGCTGTTGATAGCTTATTGGGTTATCGAACAGTTAAATGTAAACAATTTGGAGGCAAGTCCTACTGGTTACTTTACGTGGTTCAAGGCCTCTTGTATAAAGAAGCATCGTTTCTGGGGAGAATTACAGGTGCTGAAGCTGAAACAGAATTTGCGAGCTCTGGAAAGTTAAACTGAACTTGTGGAATAGCTCCTGGACGTTTTTGATGGAGAAACAGACGATACAGCAACATTACACTCACACTGCTATCCAGAAAATCAAGATACATTTGCGCAACTATAGTGACATTTACTTTTCTACGATTACTCCTGAACAGCTTAAATGAAGCGCAATACTGAATGTTACAAATGCAGACTTTTTTTTATCTCAACAATGGAGCTGAGTGCTTTTCTAGTGCGTGGATACTATTGTGAGTGATGATACTGCTGATCAACTTGCAATCCCGGAAGAATTGTTAAAGTCTTACTCCAACCGGAATGCCTTCTCATGAACTGAAACTTAAAGTAGGAGCCGTTATCATGCTCCTTAAAAACCTAATGTCATTGTGAGGACTACTTAATGGTACAAGACTTACTTTTACTCAAATACAAACTTGCATAATCGAAGCAAAAATTATCGATGGAGCAACCTCCGACAGGGTACTTATTCTATTAGATATTAATTTAACATTCAGTTTCATACGCTAACAATTCCCCATACGATTGGCTTTTTCTATTTACAATCAATAAGTCACAATGTCAAACGTTTGATGAAAAATGCATTAACTTACCTAAGTCTGTTTTTAGTCAAGGACAATTATATCTTTTCTAGATTTGAAGTTTTCGTGACTGAAAGGGTCCATACTCTTTGGTTTTTTTCGGTAAAGTCACGTAGGTAAAAAATTAAATAAAAATAAATTAAATCACGACGTTTCAGAGGCAACACAAGCTTCCGTCTTCAGGTGGCACCGTCACAGCAAAATTACTGTATCAAGTGAAGTGATACAGTAATTTTGCTGTGACGTTGCCACCTGAAGACGGAAGCTTGTGTTGCCTCCGAAACGTCGTGATTTAATTTATTTTTATTTTATTTTTTACCTACGTGACTTTACCGAAAAAACCAAAGAGTATACAATTATATCTAGCTCGATCAAGAGTCATATCGTGTGATTCACTTAATCTAGTGTCGGAAAAAAACCCAGAATATGGAAATTGTGTATTTATATCAATCTTTGTTGAAAAATATGAGTAACAAAAATGCGTTAATGTTTAATTAAGATCTGCTAGATCAGTGAATGTTTCACCAGGTACAGCTAGTCTCGTATAAAGCCCTTACGAGTGGGAACACGCAGCAGTGCTGGCTTAGGAAACGTACCCACCCCTAATCATTCGCTCAGCCAATGAGAGTGACGCACGCTGAGCCAACCAGACCCCACCCCCCAAGATTCTATTATCACGATTTTTATAAAAAAAAAATTAAAACAATCCATTTTTTTATGTTAGCGAGGTGAGAACTCACTCGACCAGGATAGAGTTCCAGGCTCCATCTAAAAGATACCTCGTCACAGAAATGTAGACTGAGGGCACTGCTAAGTTCACAGAGGTCCTGGAGCTCTTCTCTGAGAATGACCCCAGACTGGGAGTGCAGCAGCTGCTCCACCCTCGTCTCCCACTGCTGCCATGGTAGCAGGAGTACAGTATTATGCACAGCATGTCATACTTAATATGGTTATTATAATTATTTTTTATTCATTAAATGTTTACCATCTGTATTTTTGGTGCTTTTACCTATACTCCAATGAAGCCCTCATATATTGGTCATCCGAAAGCAATAACGCTGACGGGAACACATCCTGATATATACAACAGTATAATGGCCCATTTTTGCGCTTATTCGATAAGCACTCACTTCAGGAAGCATACTGAGCATTTAGCGAGGTCTGCCAGTACTGATAAAATAATTCAGTCCCAAAAGGCCATGGGGCAAATAGATTGTGTACAAAATACTTTTAATGATGAATCTATGCAGAAGGTGAATCATGTGCTTATCTTTACCGAAAGGACCAAGAACATGTGCCTATCTGTTTTGGTAAATAATTTACAGATCCTCAACAATACACTTCTGGACGAAGGTTCCACAACATCGTGTTGATCATTGAGGCTAGTTGGCCATACTTAGTTGCGTGGGTCAGTGCAGGTTTGTGAAGGTAGAGTCCAGCACTGGTTCATATCTCAATCATTACGCAGCCCTCTAATCGTGTTGGAGGCTGGGGAGGGAGCCCAGCCTAGGCTGAGGCAAGGACACGCCAGTAACGTAGGGTAGTAACAGCAGCGTGGAAGGACGCGTCGCAAAACCTAGTTTTAATTTCTGGTAATTTTAGAGAGAACAGGGAGGTACTTGTTGAGGTTGCGACTGGGAATTTGCAGAGTTAGGAGGTGCTTACATACTTGGCGGATTTGTTTTAAAGGAATATTAGGATGAAGACAGCCCTGTGGTGGTCTCTAAACATATCCAGGGGAGATAAATTGGAGGTGATACAGAGGTTGCAATAATGTGTTGATATGGAGGCATCAAGGTCAAAGTGGGCGGCCAGGTGGTATAATGGAACAAGAGGCGAGGCAGTCGATGATTTCACAGGAGTCAAAGATGGGGAGGATGGCGGCTTGGACTATATGAAGATGGAGCCGAGGTGAGACAATGTGTTTATTTATATAGAAGATTTTGTTTATTAAACGATATGATCAAATTGAAGGGCAAGATAGCACCTAAATACCTAAAGTTATCGACCTGTTCAATGGGATGTGAGTCTAAAGACATAACGTGAAGGCAGGGAAAAATAGGTTTGGAGTAACCGGAAAACAATTTGGCTTTTGTCTTAACAGCATGGAATATTAATTTATATAATCCACTGCATGCCCCTTGCAGGATTCCATGGTCCAGACCAAGGCTCGCATCTCAGGCGAGTTCACCCGTATGAGGGTGACGCTGGATGAGGACGAGAGGGCAGCTCTGGATCGCGTGGACGTGAAGGGGCGCGAGCTGCTGTCCCGGATCGAGGAGAACATCGCTCATTACGAGCGCAAGATCAGCGAGCTCCAGGCAGCAGCCACGCGCCTGCGCACTCTGCAGGAGGAGAGGGACTCACTCACGTTCCTGCAGGTAGAGCGCTCACGGAGCCAGGGCAAGTGCCCCAGTTCGCGTGTTCATTACGTTGGTAAACTTGGCAGATGTGTTGCAACACAAAACACAGGATAACGCCACTTCCATTGTCAAGACAGCATATAGCCCATGGGTTCTGAAAGTAAATGTAGAGTGAAGTTCACCAACTTGGATTTGTATATTGTAATACAAATATAAACTAGCGCTGAATTTCCAAATAAAAAAAAAACTATTAACACACAAATTCCTCGAGTTAATTGGTTGGTAATATATGCAGACATTGGCATTACAAATCGTAACCGCATCATCCTGTAATGTACATCAGATTGTTGATTCTATTGGGTTAGGCGCCCTCTCCTGGGGGAATTCATGTCCACCCCGTGTGGCGCTAATATTATTCCTTGGAGATTCGCTTCCCTCCAGATCGAGGCATTCTTTATCTCTGGTGACGATGTGGGTTTTGGCTATGCTAGTGGTTTTCCGTCCGTTCACCCAGGCCGTGTGGGCCTTGCTTTCAATCTGGCGTAGGGAGGCAGTCTCGGGGTCCAACATCATTCCTACTATTCTCACTATTTCAGGTCTCAATGATTGAAAGAACATCACTTTTAAGACTGTCTTATCTCCCTGGGCATTGTCCCCGTCCCCTGCGTAATATGCTTTCTTAAGGCGTAAGAGATAATCTCGTGGGTCTTCGTCTACACGCTGGGTCATCAACTTTGCCGCGTTCAATCCTTCGGATAGTGTGGAGTATTCCCCAAATCTCTTAACTACTGCTCGGCTCAATTGTTTAAAGTCACTCTTCACCCTATTTGGCAGGGAGGCTACCCATGGTCTGGCGGGTTCATGTAGGCTCCTTGATAATAAACATGCCTTTTCTGCTGATTTACCCAGACCCCGGATCTTAGCCTCCTGTTCTACGGTAGCTATGTGAGTGTGTATGTCCCTGTTCTTGTTATGTGGATCGAAATAGGGAATTCTCACGAGTGCTTTGTCCATTAGTTTTAGTGTCTTACTGTTAAAAGTGTGTTGATCGTCATCAGTGGTGTCGGTTCCTGAGGAGTGCTCACTTGAGCTACCCTTGTCTCTACTATCACTGTTGTCATGTTTCCCGTGTCTGTGTCGTGATCTCCCTCTGTCCGAGGATTCGTATCTGTCCCGTCGCTTGTGTCTCTTGTTTTCCTTACGTGGGTCTTGTGATTCGTGCTTGTGGGTTGGTGTGCGTGGTCTCCTTGAGCGGTGTCTATGTGGTGAGTGTTTTTGTCCTTGACCTTCATGCTGCCTACTACGTGTGTGGTGCCTGCCAGGTGAGGTGTTGTATTTATGTTTGTCTCGTGCTTCATGGTTATCGGGATTCCTGTCTCTGTCATCTGTGGTGCGGGTGGTTTTGCGTGGGTGATTTTTACGGGTCATGCGTCCCTCTGGTGAGCTCTTTCTGTTACCCATGTCGTGTTGATAATGTTTACGTGAGGTGCGTCTCTCTGGTGAGCTGTGTCTGTCATCTGCATCATGTCGGTCATGTTTGCGTGAGGTGTGTTCCTCTGGTGAGCTCTCTCTGTTATCCGTGTCGTGTTGGTCATCGTCAGAGGAGTCAGTGTCAGATGAGCCGTCACCATCACGGTGGCTCTGCTTAACATAACTTTTGTAGTGCCTTTTGCACCTGTAACGTGGGTCAACTTGGCTCGGTGATTTCTGCTTATCCCATGGCTCATGCTTGTGTGATGTGCGTCTCTCTGGTGAGCTCCTGTTACCCGTGTCGTGTTGGTCGTGTTTGTGCGAGGTGCGTTTCTCTGGTGAGCTGTCTCTGTCATCTGCATCATGTCGGTCATACTTGCGTAGCGTGCGTCTGCCTGGTGTGCTGTTTATGTCATGTTTCCCGTCTTGCACCAGCTCCGCCCTTTTCCGCCCTATCATTACAGTGTATCCTGATGACTTAGGGTTAATTATTTGTCTCTCTCTAACGTTGGGGTGGTCGGCCTCATGTTTTCCCGTTTGTATTATTATTTCCTCTTCTCTCTCCTCGACTTGCGAGGGTGTTACTTTATCAAAATTGCTTTGCACAGTAGCCATACTCATTGTGGGATCTGGCCCTGGGCTACGTCCACGTGGCTCGGAGTGTGGTAAATTGTTACTCCCGTATGTGTTCTGTGTATCAACGTCTGGGTGTTTCACTGGTGCATTTAGTGCGGATTCTTTCTCTCTCACGAGGGCGTGCAGACTCTCTACCTGCTCCATTAAGGACAGTTTCTCTTGTCTTTCCCTTTCAAATTTTTCCTCATTCCATAATCTTTCTCTGTCTGTCTGTGCGAGGAGGTACGAGTCTACCCTCGCTATTTCTGCAATTTTTACGTCACGTTTGGCTTTGCCACATTTCATCACGTCCTTAAGTAGTTTCCTTCTATGGGCTTTAACCTCTTCTGTATGGCACCCCTCCCATATATCTCTCTGCTCCGTCTGCTGGCTAGCAGTCCGTCCAGTACGTTTTAACACAAATTCCCGATATTGTTTTTCCATAGATTCCATCTCCTCCTCAGAGGTCCACTCTGTATCAGTGTTATGCGTTGGTGTGTCAAACTCAGAATGCTGTGAATCCTGTGCCATCTCTATTACGTAGTGTGGTTAATAGACTTAAGAGTGTATCTTAATTCTAACATCTCATGTGCGGCGTGAGTTACTCTAGAATTCCCCTTCAGAGCACATATAAACAATTGTATCACAGGATGCGTCAGTTCAACTCGAGCAAATAATCTCAGCCCAGCTGTCTTTGTTATACTCTGCTACTCTGGTATTTCCCTTCAGAGCGCGTTTTGTTTTGTTTTACGCCCGTTTACAATCACAAGGCAACGTTAGTTCACAACACTTTGATTAACACAACAGTGATTCGTTCCTGAATTCATGCACAAACTGTCTGCGAGAGATCCCGGACAAAAGCCTTGACACTACATTTAAATTTTTCATTTTACCAAATGTATACCAACCATTAGTAATGCTGAACACGGAAGGGTTTTTAACATCAGGAAAGCCAGAAGCAGTTATATTTCAGCATTCACTGCTGATGAGTCTTTGAAAGTTGAAACAAATCCCGAGATTGCTTGCCTCAACAAATGTTCACCCTGCTAAATTATGGACTCTGGTAACACCACGCTCTGGTTGTAATTCACGCTCGCAGTGGATCATTATTTTGATTGTTGGTTCACAATCACTGCAACTCGATGTCAAGTGCCACGGACGCCTCTTGCCATGACATCAGGTACCGAGTGGCAACAGTTTTAGAGGCGACACCTTACTGATGAGAATCATTGAGTCCTAATGCATCCATGGCTTTGTCTTGATTACAGACAACAACACTAGGCCACGCGAATGTCTGAGTGCAGCCTCATCGCGTCTACCAATCACCATGTGGTTAACGTGGCTGGAGGTGAACTGACTCACGCCCCCTGTGTCTGACTCCTGCAGGTTCACCTGAAAGAGACAAACCGGTATGGACTATGAACTTGCACAGATTAACACACGGGGTGATGCCTTGTGTGGAACATGGGCTGAGTAATGATGAGTATGTGTGATGATGATGATGTGTGATGATGCTGTGTTATGTTGTGTGCTGATGTGTGGCATGATGCTGTGTAAGACGAGGGTTGTGTGATGCTGTGTCCTGTGATGCTGTGCACGATGTTGCCGTTTGTGATGCCGTCTGTGATAATGCCATGTGTGATGATGCCATGTGTGATGATGGTATGTGTGATGATGGTGGGTGATGATGTTGTATGTGATTATGTGTAGTATGATACTGTGTATGCTGATGCTGTGTGTGATTATGCTGTGCGTAATGATGCTGTGTGTCACTGCTGGTTTTTGTCTCACAGGAGAGACGCTCAGAAGGGAGATCCACCCACATCTCTCAGCAAAAAAGACATCGCCACGATCAGCGCCCTGCACGGAGCTGTGGTCAACCTGCTGGCATTCATGTGTGAGTTCCACGGACTCTTACCACCTGTGCGTGTGTGTTATTGTGCGTCTAATTGTGTCTTGTGTGTATGTTGCGGAGCGGTGGCATAGTGGTTAACGTGCTACAATATGAACCTGGCAACACAAATTCGATTCCCGTTCACAGCCAACACCAGTGACAATTTTCTGAACCGGTCATGAGCCTCCCCTAGGTCGACTCGGCATCAAATGAATACCTGGTGTAGTGTGTAAAAACTGCCACTAGGGAGACAAAGGCGGCCTTACGTGGTGCTGGCCACCCACCCCCTCATGTTCCATACCGGCCTTGAAGTGTCACTCGCTAACAATTCTTGCCCCTACAGCCTGTTTGGGCTATACGGGGGGTCTTGTAATTGCGTCTGTTTGTATACGTATGTGTAGATGAGCGAGAGTGAGTACGGATGTGCAATGATGATGGGATGCTCTGAGCACTGAGCTACAAACATGGTCACCTACACGTGACTCACGGCCATGGCTATCATCAATGGTGAGTTGATTCAGAACCAATTCTGAGCCTCTCCCAGATGAACCCTTGGCTTAAACGAGTACCGGGTACGTTCTGTAAGCATCAGCACTGCGGACACAAAATCGGCCTGCAGAATTCATATGGTGAAATAGATTTTATAACTACATCAATATAAATTTCAATAATGTTGTGGCTTGGCTCTCCAACACACCGGCGTGCTGTACTAGTGACGAATTGGCACGTTCTGTTTACGTGACAACCCTTACTAGTTGTCTGTGTCGGGTGGTGGCGGGTTTTAACGACACATTTATATATTTACGCAATCTAACCCCAAAAAACCTCTATTATGGATTATATAAACTTAGGGTTGATTGGTAATGCCCAAGGATCATACATCCAGACTAAGACACGTTGAAGATGTTTAGGCTTCATGTCCACAGCCTGATACTCAGTCAAACTAAAGCATTTTTAGGATTCTTAGGTTCCCCAGTTAATGGTTGAGGCTGACAGAGCGAGACTAAGGCATAATCTTGGTCGACCTTGTCTATCACTACACTGCACGTGCAAACATCAACTTTACGACTGTAATGTATTCATTAGACAATAATATATAGCACACACACGAGTGTATTTCACTATTACATAAGCTCCATTGATATTACACGCGTGTATTATCCGTAAGGATGCTGTTGGCCAAAGTAACCATTGTAGCAGATGAACCTACGAGTATAAGTCTTCTCTGTAATGGATGTCATCATCAGACTCGAGCCAGACTACATCACCGTAGTGATGCGCAGGATTTCATTGTTAATGATGTAGGCTCATATCCAGACTAAGGCAACCTAAGGATTCTCATTGTTCATTCATAATGTGCTTGAGGCTGCTATATCCCTACTAAGGCATCTTAAGGATTATTGGGGTTCAATGCTAATACCTGAGGCTCACAGAGCCAGACTGGGCTATCGCTGTGGCTGACCACATGTATCACTGTGCAAACAGATACATTGCTATTGCCCATGTATTGCAATACCTCTACGCTCACATACAGCACACACACGAGTGTAAAGGAGTATTACATGAGCTATATTAACCCTACACGTGTGTATAATTGAGTGAGGATGCTGTTGCTATTCTGCGTGTGAGTGTTTTACACAGACACTATGGCTGATATTCTTAGGATTCATTATTAGTGCTTGAGGCAGCGTGATACAGACTCAGACACAGTTAGGATTCTTAGGGTTCTGTGTTAAAGTCTGAAGTTCTCAGCATCAACGGCACTGAGTCTTTGACACAAACAGGCTGTGGCTGATATTATTAAGATTCATTACACTGTGTAATAAATAAAAATTGTCCCTGGGTAGTAAGTGTTATTTTATAATTGCTTATGCCTCAAAAGTACACAAAATGGTTATTACTCACCACAAACTTTGCTTTTGTGACCAGGACAGTGATATTTTGAAATTTACACATTTTCAATGGGAATTCCAGATAGATTCAGTGCTGAGTAGAAACTTGTAGTAACTTCTAGAACATTCAAGAACTTTCCAGTAATAAAAAAGTAGTATAAATACAGGACCCTTAAGTCCACCAGTTTCAGTTTACAGTGGTACCTCGGTATGCGTCGTTAATTCGTTCCAGAAGGTAGGACTTATACCAAAAATGACGTATACCAAACTAATTTTTCCTATAAGAAATAAAGGAAGAGAAAATAATCCGTTCCAGAGTATAAGAAATTATATTTAATATGGCATAATATACATTAATGGGGTTGTATAAAATAAGAATTAGACTTAACGTATTACTAAAATGCATACATAAATTCAAATAAATGCACACACGAGTGTACATCACTACACCATCACACACACACACACGAGTGTACATCACTACACTATCACACACACGAGTGTACATCACTACACTATCACACACACGAGTGTACATCACTACACTATCACACACACACACACGAGTGTACATCACTACACTATCACACACACACGAGTGTACATCACTACACTATCACACACACACATGAGTGTACATCACTACACTATCACACACACACACGAGTGTACATCACTACACTATCACACACACGAGTGTACATCACTACACCATCACACACACACACACGAGTGTACATCACTACACTATCACACACACGAGTGTACATCACTACACTAACACACACACACACGCACACGAGTGTACATCACTACACTATCACAAACACACACGAGTGTACATCACTACACTATCACACACACACGAGTGTACATCACTACACTATCACACACACGAGTGTACATCACTACACTATCACACACACGAGTGTACATCACTACACTATCACACACACACGAGTGTACATCACTACACTATCACACACACACACGAGTGTACATCACTACACTATCACACACACACACGAGTGTACATCACTACACTATCACACACACACGAGTGTACATCACTACACTATCACACACACGAGTGTACATCACTACACTATCACACACACACACGAGTGTACATCACTACACTATCACACACACGAGTGTACATCACTACACTATCACACACACACACGAGTGTACATCACTACACTATCACACACAAACACACACGAGTGTACATCACTACACTATCACACACACACACGAGTGTACATCACTACACTATCACACACACACACACACGAGTGTACATCACTACACTATCACACACACACACGAGTGTACATCACTACACTATCACACACACACACGAGTGTACATCACTACACTATCACACACACACACGAGTGTACATCACTACACTATCACACACACACACACGAGTGTACATCACTACACTATCACACACACACGAGTGTACATCACTACACTATCACACACACACACGAGTGTACATCACTACACTATCACACACACACACACGAGTGTACATCACTACACTATCACACACACACGAGTGTACATCACTACACTATCACACACACACACACGAGTGTACATCACTACACTATCACACACACACGAGTGTACATCACTACACTATCACACACACACACGAGTGTACATCACTACACTATCACACACACACACACGAGTGTACATCACTACACTATCACACACACACGAGTGTACATCACTACACTATCACACACACACACGAGTGTACATCACTACACTATCACACACACACACGAGTTTACATCACTACATTATCACACACACACGAGTGTACATCACTACACTATCACACACACGAGTGTACATCACTACACTATCACACACACACACGAGTGTACATCACTACACTATCACACACACACACACGAGTGTACATCACTACACTATGACACACACACACACGAGTGTACATCACTACACTATCACACACACACACGAGTGTACATCACTAAACCATCACACACACGAGTGTACATCACTAAACCATCACACACACGAGTGTACATCACTAAACCATCACACACACGAGTGTACATCACTAAACCATCACACACACGAGTGTACATCACTACACTATCACACACACACACACGAGTGTACATCACTACACTATCACACACACACACACGAGTGTACATCACTACACTATCACACACACACACGAGTGTACATCACTACACTATCACACACACGAGTGTACATCACTACACTATCACACACACACGAGTGTACATCACTACACTATCACACACACACGAGTGTACATCACTACACTATCACACACACGAGTGTACATCACTACACTATCACACACACACACGAGTGTACATCACTACACTATCACACACACACGAGTGTACATCACTACACTATCACACACACACACACACGAGTGTACATCACTACACTATCACACACACACACGAGTGTACATCACTACACTATCACACACACACACGAGTGTACATCACTACACTATCACACACACACGAGTGTACATCACTACACTATCACACACACACACGAGTGTACATCACTACACTATCACACACACACGAGTGTACATCACTACACTATCACACACACACACGAGTGTACATCACTACACTATTACACACACACACGAGTGTACATCACTACACTATCACACACACGAGTGTACATCACTACACTATCACACACACACACGAGTGTACATCACTACACTATCACACACACAGTGTACATCACTACACTATCACACACACACACGAGTGTACATCACTACACTATCACACACACACGAGTGTACATCACTACACTATCACACACACAAGTGTACATCACTACACTATCACACACACACACGAGTGTACATCACTACACTATCACACACACACACACGAGTGTACATCACTACACTATCACACACACACACGAGTGTACATCACTACACTATCACACACACACGAGTGTACATCACTACACTATCACACACATACACACGAGTGTACATCACTACACTACCACACACACACACGAGTGTACATCACTACACTATCACACACACGAGTGTACATCACTACACTATCACACGCACACACGAGTGTACATCACTACACTATCACACACACAGTGTACATCACTACACTATCACACACACACACGAGTGTACATCACTACACTATCACACACACACACACGAGTGTACATCACTACACCATCACACACACACACGAGTGTACATCACTACACTATCACACACACACACACGAGTGTACATCACTACACTATCACACACACACAGTGTACATCACTACACTATCACACACACACACGAGTGTACATCACTACACTATCACACACACACACACGAGTGTACATCACTACACTATCACACACACACACGAGTGTACATCACTACACTATCACACACACACACAGTGTACATCACTACACTATCACACACACGAGTGTACATCACGACACTATCACACACACACACACGAGTGTACATCACTACACTATCACACACACGAGTGTACATCTCTACACTATCACACACACGAGTGTACATCACTACACTATCACACACACACGAGTGTACATCACTACACTATCACACACTCACACACGAGTGTACATCACTACACTATCACACACACACACACGAGTGTACATCACTACACTATCACACACACACACACGAGTGTACATCACTACACTATCACACACACGAGTGTACATCACGACACTATCACACACACACGAGTGTACATCACTACACTATCACACACACACGAGTGTACATCACTAAACCATCACACACACACGAGTGTACATCACTACACTATCACACACACGAGTGTACATCACTACACTATCACACACACACACGAGTGTACATCACTACACTATCACACACACACACGAGTGTACATCACTACACTATCACACACACGAGTGTACATCACTACACTATCACACACACACACGAGTGTACATCACTACACTATCACACACACGAGTGTACATCACTACACTATCACACACACGAGTGTACATCACTACACTATCACACACACACACACGATTGTACATCACTACACTATCACACACACACGAGTGTACATCACTACACTATCACACACACACGAGTGTACATCACTAAACCATCACACACACACGAGTGTACATCACTACACTATCACACACACGAGTGTACATCACTACACTATCACACACACACACGAGTGTACATCACTACACTATCACACACACGAGTGTACATCACTACACTATCACACACACGAGTGTACATCACTACACTATCACACACACACACACGATTGTACATCACTACACTATCACACACACACACGAGTGTACATCACTACACTATCACACACACACGAGTGTACATCACTACACTATCACACACACACACGAGTGTACATCACTACACTATCACACACACACACACGAGTGTACATCACTACACTATCACACACACACACACGAGTGTACATCACTACACTATCACACACACACACACGAGTGTACATCACTACACTATCACACACACACGAGTGTACATCACTACACTATCACACACGGTGTACATCACTACACTATCACACACACACACACGAGTGTACATCACTACACTATCACACACACACACGAGTGTACATCACTACACTATCACACACACGAGTGTACATCACTACACTATCACACACACACACACGAGAGTACATCACTACACTATCACACACACACAGTGTACATCACTACACTATCACACACACACGAGAGTACATCACTACACTATCACACACACACACACGAGAGTACATCACTACACTATCACACACACACAGTGTACATCACTACACTATCACACACACACGAGTGTACATCACTATACTATCACACCCACCTCGTGTGCCGTGCCGGCCTTCACAGGTGCTCACCAACACCACTTGCCCCTACAGTCTGTGAAAGGTGACACACGGGAGATGTTTGTGTTTGTTGTACACACACAGAGACGCTGCGGCGGTGTTGATATCCACGTTGCCGCTGCTGCTGTGATCCACTGCCTCCCACGGGCACTTCCGCACAGTGGGGCTGAACGATGAATCGATTTCAAATCGAAGTCGCAATTTGAGACAATGCGATTAGCAAATCGCAAAGGCTGCGATTTTTTTGCGATTTGAAAAGTCCTATTACTTTCTTATTGGAGTTGTTTATATATTTGTTATTAATATTACTTTATTTATTTAACTTAACAATTGCTCTATGTTTGATCGTTCTATTTCAATAAATTTGTTTAAATAAATACATGTTGGAAGCAATTCATATCTGTTACGTTCTCATCCTTGCATTAGAATAGATAGAGCAGTTCACATTGTGATGCTATCATCAAATGTTTTACATCTATTACACAGTGAATATTGAACTGAAGCTCGACTTTTAAAAATGTAGATGACGGGGCAGACACACGCACCGCTGTACTGTACTTCTGTGCTCTCGCCAGCTGCGCCGCCTGCCTTCACCAACACGCGGTGACCGGCGTGGTGAAGTATGGTCAAATATCCCCCGCGACCCCCACGGTGTAGGGAGGCCCTCATCCAGCAGTGGAATAACAAAGTGCCCGTTACATGTCATCACACCGATAGCTACGCATTACAACGGTGTATAACAATGCTCATTATGAATTGCTCTATTGTAGTGCACGTGCGTGTTAGTGCACGAGTGCTGTTGTTATAGTGGTGCTGTTGTTACACGGCTACTGTGATTATCGTTACTGCAGACGGACGCTCACCGACTGTCGACACAAACTCGGCCTACAACTACCTCCAGATTTCCTCGGACCTCAGGACGGTGACGCGGACCGCTGTCTCCCAGGGTCGCCCCGATCACCCGCACCGCTTTGATGTCTGGCCACAAGCCCTGTGCTCCGAGAGCTTCTCGTCGGGTCAGCACTACTGGGAGGTGGACGTGGGGGGTGCGGCGGGGTTCTGTGAGGTTGGAGTCGCGTACGGGACGATCGCACGGAAAGGGGGTGGTAGCGAGTGCGAGCTGGGAAGGAACGACTCATCCTGGGTTTTATATAAAAATAACAACAGCTGCTCAGTGCGTCATGGTGGTGTCTGGACCTCAGTGCCGGTGAGGGATCCTCCCCGGAGAGTCGGGTGTCACCTGCACTGGGAGGCGGGGCTGCTGTCGTTCTACCGCGCCGACTCCATGGAGCTGCTGCACTCCGTCCACCACTCGTTTAGTCAACCGCTCTACCCCGCACTGAGTGTGTGGGGTGATGATGGTAACTCAGTGAGGATTCTGGATCTGAGTCGTGCGTGCTGAGAGCACGGAGTGTGAGCAGCGCAGAGAAACGGGCACAACGCACAGACTCGCGCACACAAAGACACAGATCCCCCGTGCAGCCTTCACAGGCTGTTGGGGCAAGTGCTGTCAGCGAGCACCTATGGGGCCGTCCATAAATGACGTCACGCACCTAGGGGGGGGGGTTAAAAAATGTGACGTCACGTCAAAATGCGCAACTTAAATAAATATACACGTTCTACTTAGTTAAATAGACTTTTTAATACATGTTTTCTCCTACAACATCAGAGTGCAGCGCCACATTAAATATGCACTACAATGACAATAGTTTAAAGCTATCTGAGGCATGTTTTATTTTCTTGGGGGGGTGGGGGCAGAGCTTTGTGACGTCATATTTGAGGGGGGGCTCTGACTTTTTGTAACGCCGTGTGACGAAGTGGGGGGGGGTCAAAAATCGCGTGACGTCATTTATGGACGGCCCCTATAAAGGCCGGCACAGCACACTAGGGGGTGGTTGGCCAACACCACGCCCGGCCGCCTTTGTCTCCCCAGTGGTGATGTTTACACACCGTACCAGGAACTCATTTGAGGCTGAGTCGACCTAGGGGAGGATCATGACCGGTTTACCAACACCATTAAAAGCGATTATATGAATCGGTCTTGGGTCTCCCCTAGGTCGACTCAGCCTCAAATGACTACCTGCTGCGATGAGTAAACATTACCCCTGGGGATACAAAGGCGAGTCTCTCCCAGGCTGGCCTTCATAGGTGAAACTCACTAACAGCACTTAACTCAACAGTATTTTAAAGCTATACGGGGTATCTTTGTCTTCGAGTAAGTGGGTTGGTGTGTATGCCTTTGTGTTTCTTTGTTACTGTGTCTGTGCGTGTCTTTGCGTGTGTCTTTGTTATTGTGTTTGTGTCTTTGTTACTATGTCTGTGCGTGTCTTTGTGTGTCTTGTTATTGTGTTTGTGTCTTTGTTACTGTGTCTGTGCGTGTCTTTGTGTCTTTTTTTATTGTGTTTGTGTCTTTGTTACTGTCTGTGCATGTCTTTGTGTGTTTTTGTTATTGTGGTTGTGTCTTTGTTACTGTGTCCGTGCGTGTCTTTGTCTTTGTGTATTCCTGGGCGTGGTGCTGCCTACCCACTCCCTCGTGTGTTACAGTGCCGGCCTTCATAGTTGCTACTCGCTACGAACAGCACTTGCCCCAACAGTCTGTTAAGGCTACATGGGGGATCTTTGTCTTTAGTGTATAGAGCCATGTGCGTAGTGTGGGGTGGAGCGGTGGTGCAGTGGTTAGCGCACTGGTGGGGGAGGGCAGGGGGAGCCAAGGTTCTCTCTGACGTCATCGTCCCTCGCGCCGCGTGGCGCTCAACGCCGAGAGGGCGGAGCTCCACCGCGGGCGTGCTGGGAACACGCGTCACGTGACGCTGCGGGGTGACGCGCGCCATCCCCCTCGTGGTCACTCGCTCGTTGGGCGATAAACCCGGGGTGGGAATGGGATGGCATCACTAGGGGGGGTGGGTACTGCTCGTGGTGTGTGCCGAGCGTCTCTGGGCTAAAACATTTATGTTATAACCAGGGGTTGAGTGACTCCTCCACCCACACAAACTAGGTTTATTTCACAGGGCATAGACAGAGGGAAGCCACACCTAGTAGTAGGAGGAGGAGATCTTTCACCAACAATATTATTCATAATAAAAGTTTGTTTTTATTAATATTTTAATTATCTGCTCTCAGACTTTTACCTGCAGCCACAACCTTCGATTCATGGGATAATGCCTCCCTCTGCTGACAAAAATGGGAACTGTCCTTTGACTTTGAAGTGGGTTCAAGTAATTAAGCGCCTGATATATATCTAGACTCTAGAGTGAATATCTACCTTCCACTACAACACGACTAATATTGTCTCAACACGCATTAATAATACGCAGACACTTTGTTATTACAGGGAGAGAGACACTGCAAACTCCAAATATACAGCAGCCGTCAGGGTGAGAATCCAACTCACGACTTCCTGCATACCAGGCGAGGGAGTTAACATCTCCTAGCCACCACAGCGCCCCTCCCTAACGCGATACACCAATCCGGTGTGAATTCAACCTCGAGTCTCAGGCTGTTTAGCAACACGTAGATGATTTGAGACGCATTGATTATATCGTACCAGTTGTGTACTTGTGTGAACGCGAATCGCATTGTGTTCTGGGCTGTGGGTGAGATTTCTATTTGCTTCATTGCTAGCATCGGTTTGACTTGTTTTGCTTTTTTCATTTTTGTGACCCAGGTCACTCTTGTCAATGAGACTCATCCCGATCTCCTGAGTTCTCACCTCGTTAAACTAAAATTCAACTCGACTCGATCTTCATCAGCATCAGCAGAAGTCTCATCTGCAGCAGAATTAGTAACAGCAGCAGGACCTACAGCATCAGCAGCGGTAGCTCCATCATTAGCATCATCATCGTCAGCATCGGGAGTAGTACTAACAGCATCAAAAATAATGTAAGCATTTTCAGCAGTAACAGCATTATCACCATCAGCAGTAGAAGCAACGAATGCAGCAGAAATCACTCTTACAGTCGAGACTCATCCTGGTCTCTTCAATTCTCACCTGGTTAAACAAATTGACTTAAACGCATAGGCTTTCGCGACCAATATTATCAATAATAAAGGTTTATTGGGTTAAATCGCGTAAATATAAATATACTTGATTGTGTTCTGGGTTACCTGTGAATTGGAATCACATTTTATTGTGGATCAAGGGTCGATGTGTGTGTGGTGATGAATAAAAACATTAAATCTGAACATCAGTTTACTGTGCTGGGATGTGTGGGCTCATGTGGTGAGAAGTTTCCTCGTCTTTATGTTGCTGGGCGGTGGCAGTTTGACATCGTAATATCAGTGGTGGCTATGCACGTTGCCTGTAATCCCGCACTGTGGAGCCGAGGGTTGGTGGGACCCCTCGAATGTTGTGAAGCCCACTTCCCGAGGGAGCCGAGGAGGTGCCGTACCCAGGTTGGCTCTGCCAGGAGAACCCCGTACAGCAAAGTGTGGACGAAAATCGTCTGTCCCTTCTGTATGGCATAGAGTGTAGCGTCGTTTCAGGGGCAGGTTTTCTCCGGGTCCTCCAATTTATTCCCACATTCACACACGCAAACATTCATTGACTAAAGACATCTTCTTCTTGGTTCTTTCGGTAAAGTCACGTAGAATGGAAATAATAAAAAATAAAACATTATAAAATAATATTTTATTATATTGTTTTTTATTATTATTTTATTATATTATTTTATTATGTTTTATTTTTATTATTTTATTATTTCCATTCTACGTGACTTTACCGAAAGAACCAAGAAGATGAATCCCTGCAGTCACGAAAGCTTTAAATCGAAATTTAAAGACATCTTAATATATATAGAGGAGCGCAGAGATTTGGTAATAAGTTTAACACGGAGGCTTTCACGACCAATATCATCAATAACACATGTTTGGGGGGTTAGAACACGTAAATATATTAATGATGAAGCTAGTTCTAATTACTGATGAAACGTCGTACTCAGATTGCAAATGTTGTGGCTTGGCTGTTCAACACACCGGTGTGCTGTACTATTAACAAATTAGCATGTTCTATTCACGTGACAAACCTTACTAATTGGCTGTGTCGGGTGGTGGCAGGTTTATTGACACATTTATATATTTACGCGATCTAACCCAAAGAAAACATGTATTATAGATTTGGTAATCGTTGGTGAAGCCAGCTTATCACCACCTGACTGATGCTTTCCCGCTTGCCTCTGGTTCCTCGACGATCTTGAGAGATGTGCTTTGTACACGTAATGTCATCAGAATGGAATCTCACGAAAAACCGATGACATACGCATACGTCATCGAAATAGGTTAATATATACATCAGCTGAACGATAGAAATCATATGCATGACTCGATATGTACCCAACATATTCAAGCTATATGTACTATACTCTTTGGATCTTTCGGTAAAGTCACGTAGGTATAAAAATAATAGATCACGACGTTTCGATCGCAACACAAGCAATCGTCATCAGGTGGGACAACCACGGCAAGAAAAAACTGTTGAAGTAGGCGAGAGATCTGCCGTGGCACGAGGTCATATAGGCCTCAGCAGTAGGGGGGTAGTGTATAGTGTAGTGTATAGTGTAGTGTATAGTGTAGTGTATAGTGTAGTTTATAGTGTAGTTTATAGTGTAGTTTTAGTGTAGTTTATAGTGTAGTTTGTAGTGTATCGTGTATAGTGTAGTGTATAGTGTAGTGTATGGTGTAGTGTATAGTGTAGTGTATGGTGTAATGTATAGTGTCGTGTATAGTAGTGTAGTGTATAGTAGTGTAGTGTAGTGTACTGTATAGTGTACTGTATAGTGTAGTGTATAGTAGTGTAGTGTATAGTATAGTGTAGTGTGTAGTGTATAGTGTAGTGTATAGTGTATAATGTAGTGTATGGTGTAGTGTATAGTGTAGTGTATGGTGTAGTGTATAGTGTAGTGTATAGTAGTGTAGTGTATAGTGTAGTGTATAGTGTAGTGTATAGTGTAGTGTATAGTGTAGTGTGTAGTAGTGTAGTGTATAGTAGTGTAGTGTATACTGTATAGTGTATAGTGTAGTGTATAGTGTAGTGTATAGTGTCGTGTATAGTGAAGTAGGCGAGAGACCTGCCGTGGCACGAGGTTATACAGGCCTCGGCAGTAAGGGGGGAGAGAGAAGGGGGGGGAAGGAGGCGGGGCAGAAAGTAAACCCTGCAGCAGCACCCGGGTCACTGGAGTAGAGATTGGAGAGAGATGCACAGAGAGAGAGAGAGAGAAAGACACACAGAGAGTCAGAAATAACAACTGACATAGGCAGGCAGAATGGAAACATCGCTGTCAGTTAAGACTTTACCTGGTTAAAAACGTCCTTCCAATGATTGCTCAGTTTGTACCCATCTTTTTGGTTGAAGTTGTGTCTGTGTTTATATATCTGGATGGCTTCATGAACAAATCTCTGATAATAGCCGGTGGGTTTGCAGAGTACCTTAGTCTTGGAAAAGTCAATTTCGTGTGAGCCCACTGCGTTAAAACAATGATCAGCAACAGCAGAGGTATTGGTCCTACCATGTTTCAGATCTGCCTTGTGTTCGCGAACGCGGTCCGAGACATGTCGTTTTATTTCCTCAATGTAACTGCTGCCGCAGCCACAACTCAATTTGTATTGCATATCAGGAATCACATCCTTTACAGTTTGGATCAAATCACGGATTTTGTGTACTGTGTTGAAACGAACCTGGATCTTGTGTTTGCTTAAGATTTTGGAAATCTATTTGGTAACCCCTGCTATGTATGTCAAAAGAACATGTGTTTTCAGCACAGCTTTGTATTCCTGCGAGATTTGAAGATTGAAAAAGACTGACAAAGATAAGATATTGACACTCGAAATGTATTGCTACAGAAGGATCCTGCATCTGTGGGGGTCGCTAGCCCCCGAGATCCCTCCCTCGGTACCCCTAACGGCCGGGTTAACCTCATTACTCGCCCCCTCGCTGCTAGGCGAACCGCTGCTGCGTTCTTCACCCATGGGGTGAGAGCCGTCGCTCCAGGATTCCCCTCCCCCGCGGGTCCGCGTAGTAGGCATGGTTAATTACGTACGCGCACACCCACACACATCTCTGCGCGGCACTCACTCAACCCTGACCACTCACGCTAGGATCGCGCACCTGTATTATACACGTCGTGAACGTGCGCGCACACACACATACAGCTCCACACGCGATACCCACTCTTGCGCCGCTCTGCGCCGCGCTCGCCGCTCACGTTATGATCGCGCACCTGGGGTACGCTGATTACGCACGCCGCGAGCTTACGCATACACAGTACCACACGCGTTCACACTTATAACACGAGATCACACGAGGCCACGATCAGCTATTAATGATTTATTGTCTGCTACGTGGGACTGGTTGTTGAGTCAGTATGAATCGACGAGGCTGCCTACTCTACTAACCCGGAACCTATTCCCTATTTATCGTTCACGAAACACTTTTACCTCCTTACTCACGGTTTGAGGCACTCGACGTTCCGTGGGTTTTCCTCGCTGCTTGCCTCGACACGTCGCACGGACGTCCGGAGGGCAGAGCTGGGGCAGTCCTGGACCTTGGCTTCTCGGAGCCAGGGCGATTTCCCCTTTGCGCTTCCCATTTATCCTGATTCCCGGACCCCTACCCCCTTCCCACGCACCGTGCGCCTTCGCTATGCTAATTAATCCTTTGTCCGCGCGGCGTGAACTCCAAACAATGGCACGCGCCCCCCTCGCCCGGGCCAGGCAGCTCCGCGGTGCCTTTGTTCCGCTAATCAATGAGCGACCTGCGCGGCGCAAATTCCAATCAATCCTTTTCTCACGCAGGCCCCCATCATCGAGGTTCATGCGGCGGTGTCCATCACAAAGGCCCGTCGTGGGAAGCTGTGCATGGCTCCTCGCGCGCCTCCCCTCTCCCAATTATTTATACTAATAGCCTTATCCTTTAACTCCCCTAACAATGGTGCCTGCGCGCTCAAGCGTAATTATCCCAACCCTCCATGACTATGCGCAACAGCTCCTGCGGTCCCGCTATTCGTGCTGTCCCGTCCCTCCCCTGCTTGCCCCGTCGACCCGTGGGGGTGTGTGTGGGGGGAAAATGCACCTCAACCGCAGTGGCCGAATGCCCCATGCCGCGACCACACCATATTACGGCTGGTCGCAGCGCCGCGGCGCAACGTAGCACGGGGGAGGTCGTCCAATTTCCTGATCGCCGGAAACCGTGAGAGTTAACCCCGATAAGGGTTTCTCGGATAAAAACCGGTCGGCCAGGTGACCTCCCCTCGGAGCTCTATGGGGGGGGGGGAAATGCGTGCGGGTGTGTTCGTGTGAGGTGAGGTGAGGGGGACGCGGGGTTGGCTCCGTTGCTTGGTGGTGGCGAAGTTGGGGGTTTGGGCGCCTGCCGAACGGCTTCGTGGCGGCGGCATCACACATCTAAGCTGGACTCAAAGACTGAACAACGTAGAAGCAAGAATAAAGGTTGCACAGAAGAAGACCTATTGCAGGCAGCAATGAGAAGGAAACTGGCACTGTATTATCCGCAGAGAATGGATTCTTTGCTCCGCTGCAAGTTTCCTACCAATACTCACCCATTGACACGACGGTCAATGGTACAGTGTATAATAACAAATAGTATAACATTTATATGCTTAATACAATGTTCAAAGTAATATATAGTATCGTAATTGTATAGTGAATATATAGCAGTGTGATACACATTAGGGTGGGTAGAATAACACGTAGTGTTATATTACAATGTATGGTTTATAGCAATACAGTATATAATTTAATGTTGGGTTTGTCTATGGCAGTATATAGTACGGTGTAGACTCGTGTAATCTAAGAGAATGCAGCTACATACTATTAACACTCCTTCCCTTTATTAATTCTACCCCTCCCTTTGATGCTGCTAATCCTGCATAATGCACGGGCATAATTAGTACTATTCACATACCTGCATTTCCCATATCCCCTCCCTTTGATGCTGCTAATCCTGCATAATGCACGGGCATATGTAGTACTAATCACATTCCTGCATTTCCCATAAATATGCTAAATTCCTCTTGATATGCAAATTCTTTTGTCGAAGCGCCCTTTCCCCCCCTCCCAACCCAGCTTATATACATGCTCCAAGCTCGTGTGCTGTTTCATTCAGACGCTGTCTCCCCGACAGACCTGGTTTTCACCTGAGGACGGCTGCTTGCGTTGTGGCCGAAACGTCGTGAGAATTATTTTATTATGTTTTATTTGTATTATTTTATTACTTCCCTTCTACGTGACTTTACCGAAAGAACCAAGAAGATGAATCCCTGCAGTCACGAAAGCTCGAAGACCTGTTCTTCACCTGAGGACGGCTGCTTGCGTTGTGGCCGAAACGTCGTGAGAATAATTTTATTGTTTTATTTTTATTATTTTATTACTTCCCTTCTACGTGACTTTACCGAAACAACCAAGAAGATAAATACACCCCTTTTGACACAGTTCCCCTCATCCCTTTCCCCTCAGGAGAGATCCTTCCTCCACCTCAGCCAATCTTACAGTCGTTCACGAACAGTATTTGCCCCAACATTCTGTTGAAGCCTATATGGGGGGTATTTGTATTGTGTGTGTGTATGTTTGTGTGCATGAATCTGTGCATTGTGCCTGTTCTCTGCGTTGGTTACACTCCGTGCTCTGAGGACGCACGACTCAAGTCCAGAATCCTCACTGAGTCACCATCACCCCCCACAGTGCGGGGAAGAGAGGCTGACTAAATGAGTGGTGAATCACATGCAGCAGCTCAATAGAGTCGGCGTGATAAAAACAACAGCACCGCCTCCCAGTGCAGGTGACACCCACAGTTTTCAAAGTTTATCTATTAGGTATAGCCCTGTGAGCCATTCGGCTCTTGAATCGGGTGCAACCGCAACAAACAAAAACAAAAACATGAACGAGAAAACATCTTAAAGTGACTATGTGCAAACAGAAAATCCAAGAAAAGACAGCAAGATATTGCAGATAAATCACCGTACACCAACCCTGTGCAAATATCCCAGTGGGATGCAAGTCAAACAACAACAACAACCACAAGACAACTTATATTAAGACCAACTCCCCGGGTAGGATCCCTCACCAAGACTGAGATCGCTATATCACCATGATACACTGATCAGCTGTTGCCACTTTTCCTAAAATCCCAGGATGAGTCGTTTTCTCACAGTACAGTACAAGTGTTGTGTTGTTACGGTATATCTGTCAACCCCTTATCAGTGGCTACTTTATTAAAGACCAATTCAGACCTTATTGGTAAGCCTATATGGGGGATATTTGTATTGTGTGTGTGTATGTTTGTGTGCGTGAATCTGTGCATTGTGCCTGTTCTCTGCGTTGGTTACACTTCGTGCTCTGAGGACGCACGACTCAAATCCAGAATCCTCACTGAGTCACCATCACCCCCCAAAGTGCGGGGAAGAGAGGCTGACTAAATGAGTGGTGAATCACGTGCAGCAGCTCAGCAAGCGTGCTGTGACGGTTCCACATGAAGACGGAAGCTTGTGTTGCCTCCGAAACGTCGTGATTTTAATTTTATTTTAATTTTACTTTTATTAAGTTTAATTTTTTACCTAGGTGACTTTACCGAAAAAAACCTAAGAATATTTAAGTATATAGTTCAATTTCGATTTAAAGCTTTCGTGACTGCAGGGATTCATCTTCTTAGTTTTTTCGGTAAAGTCACGTAGAAGGGAAGTAATAAAATAATACAAATAAAACATAATATTATATTATTTTATTATGTGTTATTTTAATTATTTTATTACTTCCCTTCTACGTGACTTTACCGAAAAAACCAAGAAGATATATAGTTCAACTATCGTACCTAAAAGCCGAGAGCAATGGCGGCACAGCGCCCCCTACTGGGCGAGCTGTATTAAGTGCAACAAAGGGGCAGACTGCCGCCTCCTGCCGACCTGCTGGGGAGGGGCATCCACGAGGTTTTCTGTACTTACAGTGAGGGAAAGAAGTATTTGATCCCCTGCTGATTTTGTACGTTTGCCCACTGACAAATAAATTATCAGTCTATAATTTTAACGGTAGGTTTATTTGCACATAACATTTTTGACATGCGTTTTTCTGGATGTTTTTGTTGCTATTCTGTCTCTCACTGTTCAAATGAACCTACCATTACAATTATAGACTGATCATTTCTTTGTCAGTGGACAAACGTACAAAATCAGCAGGGGATCAAATACTTTTTTCCCTCACTGTATGCACCAAACAACAGTTCGGAGTGTTCGGTCTTCTTGGGGATGGTGGGTGCAGTGCTCGACAGAGTGCCGCCTACCGACTCCAAAATCTTACTGGGCGACTTCAATGCTCACGTGGGAGACGATGGATATACCTGGAGAGTTATGATTGTGAGAAATGCCCCCCCCCCCCGTGATCTGAACCTGAATGGTGAGATGTTATTGTAATTCTGCACTAGTCACGGAATGTCGATGAACAAACACCATGTTTGAATTTCGATTTAAAGCTTTCGTGACTGCAGGGATTCATCTTCCTGGTTCTTTCGGTGAAGTCACGTAGAAAGAAATTAATAAAATAATAAAAATGAAATAATTCTCACGATGTATCGGCCACAACGCAAGTATCCGTCTTCAGGTGAAGAACAGGTGTGTCAAGGAGGCAGAATCTAAATGTCTCCTTGACACACCTGTTCTTCACCTGAAGACGGCTACTTGCGTTGTGGCCGATACGTCGTGAGAATTATTTTATTTATATTATTTTATTAATTTCTTTCTACGTGACTTTACCAAAAGAACCAAGATGACCATGTTTTGAACACAAGGATGCTCAGAGAGCAATGGTTGCACAGCGCCCCCTACTGGACGATCTGTGTGAAGTGCAACAAAGGCACAGACTGCCGCCCTCTGCTGGATTGCTGGGGAGTGGCATCCACGAGGTATCGTGGAATGTCCTCGTCTGTCCCTCTCTCTACAGAGACGCAGAGCTTTGAGTCGAGTGAATTCCGGTGACTCGCGTGAAAAAAAAACCCGACAGGGACTTTCACATATTCCTAGGTTTTTTCGGTAAAGTCACGTAGGTAAAAAAATCAAAATTAATAAAAGTAAAATAAAAATAAAATAAAAATCACGGCGTTTCGAAGGCAACACAAGCTTCCGTCTTCAGGTGGAACCGTCACAGCACGATAGCTGTATCACTTGACATTGATACAGCTATCATATTCTTAGGTTTTTTCGGTAAAGTCACGTAGGTAAAAAATTAATTAATAAAAGTAAAATAAAATAAAAATCACGGCGTTTCGAAGGCAGCACAAGCTTCCGTCTTCAGGTGGAACCGTCACAGCACGATAGCTGTATCACTTGATATTGATACAGCTATCGTGCTGTGACGGTTCCACCTGAAGACGGAAGCTTGTGTTGCTTCCGAAACGTCGTGATTTTTGTTTTATTTTTATTTTACTTTTATTAATTTTAATTTTTTACCTACGTGACTTTACCGAAAAAACCTAAGATCATGAATCCTTGCAGTCACGAAAGCTTCAAATCTAGAATTACCTTCCATTCATTGGCTACCACACTCAGATAAGCTCCCCCCCCTCCTCCCCCCCCCCCCCTTAACTTGTATTTAAGAACTTGTATCTTGGAATCTTTGCCTCACTTGATACAGTAAATCTGGCTGTGACGGTTCCACCTGAAGACGGAAGCTTGTGTTGCCTCCGAAACGTCGTGATTTTCATTTTATTTTTATTTTACTTTAATTAATTAAAACATTTTTTTACCTATGTGACTTTACCGAAAAAACCTAAGAAAATGAATCCTTGCAGTCACGAAAGCTTCAAATCTAGAAGGGACTTTCCCAGCCACGTGCACCGTGACCCTGACCCAACCGGCGTCTCTTCCTCTGCAGTCGATCTCTCTCCCCTCCACCGCTACAGCGCGCTCCTTGAGGCCGCGTCGATTGTAGGATCCTCACTCCGTGTGTCCCATCCTCCCAGCGATGTTCATACGCGAGCCCTCACCCCATGGCACGTGCAGGTATTGTGTGTTTCCCTCAATCGATGCGGTGTTTGGTTTGTGCGATTTAGCGTGCAGTAATACCACCGTGGCAAGATGTTAACTACCTCGCATGGTATGCCTACTGCTGTATAGTTGGAGTCTGCGAGTCTCTCTCATCATCATCACGGTGGCTAGATGTTAACTACCTCGCCTGGTACGCCTGCTGCTGTATAGTTGGAGTCTGCGTGTCTCTCATCATCATCATCACGGTGGCTAGGAGATCTTAACTACCTCGCCTGGTGTACAGGAGGTCGTGGGTTCGATCCCGACCCTGATGCCTGCTGCTGTATATTTGGAGTTTGCGTGTCGCTCTCTCATCATCATCACGGTGGCTAGGAGATGTTAACTACCTCGCCCGGTATGCAGGAGGTCGTGGGTTCGATCCCGACCCTGATGCCTGTTGCTGTATATTTGAAGTCTGTGTGTGTCTCTCTCATCATCATCACGGTGGCTCGGAGATGTTAACTATCTTGCCTGGTATACAGCAGCTCGTGGGTTCGACCCTGACGTCTGCTGCTATACATTTGTAGTTTGCGTGTCTCTTTCGCCGTGGTCACGTGACAATGCAGCCTTTAGAGCGGTGCTCCGGAACGCTAAATTACACGAAACTTTTCGCCAGGATGGCGCCGTGCATATTTATTTTTTCCATTCCTGCCGTTATAAAGTCACGAAAAATACCATGCAGCATTTTCATTAAGTAGTTGATATATACTCTTTAGTTTTTTCGGTAAAGTCACGTAGAAGGGAAATAATAAAATAATACAAATAAAACATAATAAAATAAAATTATCACGACGTGTCGGCCACAACACAAGCAGCCATCCTCAGGTGAAGACAAAGCTGTCTGGAAGACAGTGGGCCCAGCTTAAAATACGCTGCCAAGCTTAGCAGTGTTCATTGGAGCGCTGTCTTTCAGACAGCTCTGTCTTCACCTGAGGACGGCTGCTTGTGTTGCGGCCGAAACGTCGTGATAATTTTATTGTTTTATTTTTATTATTTTATTATTTCCCTTCTACGTGACTTTACCAAAAGAACCAAGAAGATGGTGGAGACTTAGTGCGACGAGGGGCGGAGCCAGGAAGAGGTGAAAAGAGCGGGTGGGTGCCTGAGCAGGTGAGTGGGTGGGTGAGTGGTTGAGTGGGTGGGTGAGTGGGTGGGTGAGCGAGTGGGTGAGCGTCAGGTGTGATGGTTAGGCCAGGTGAGGGTGAGAGGTGACGATTGGTGGAGACTTCGTGCGACGAGGGGCGGAGCCAGGAAGAGGTGAAAAGAGCGGGAGGGTGCGTGAGGAGGTGAGTGGGTGGGTGAGTGGGTGCGTGGGTGGGTGATTGGATGCGTGGATGAGTGGGTGGATGAGTGGGTGGGTGAGTGGATGGGTGAGTGGATGGGGTGAGCGAGTGGCTGGGCGGGTGGGTGGGTGAGCGAGTGGGTGGGCGGGTGGGCGAACGGGTGGGCGAGCGGGGTGGGCGGGTGGATGAGCGAGTGGGTGGGTGGGCGAGTGCATGGATGCGTGGGTGAGCGTCAGGTGTGACGGTTCGGCCAGGTGAGGGTGAGAAGTGACGACGATGTGCAGAGTCAGGAAGAGGTTAAAAGAGGGAGCGGGTGGCAGGGTTGGGGGGCGTTGAGGGTGACAAGCGAGGATGAAGGTGTTGAACTGTGCCGTGAAATAAAGACATTACCTTGGTGACAAAGAAAAGGGCCAGAGTTTTCTTTCACATGTATGTTGAACTTCTTTCGCACCGTACGTAGCCGTCCGTGCTAAGCGGAGGTGAGCGGAAAGGGCGGCTTCGCTCTCGGGATCAATGTGTAGAGGAGTAAAATGTGAACGTGACGTCAGGTGTGCCGTTCAGTGCGATGACGTCACGTCTCCTAGGGTACTTAAGGGATACCCCGTAACATAAGCGGGGTCACTGTGGGAACGGGTAGAGTGAGCAGGGTGAAGAGGGAACCAGTGGGTAGAGAGAGGGATTGAATAGGGAGTCTGGGGAGAAGCTGGTGGTAGCCGTAGAGGTGCTTCTCTCTCCGCTCGGTGGAGTCGGTAGACTCCACGATCCCACACGAGAGAGAGACCGGAGCTAGCCGGCAGGACCCGGACTCAAAGTAGGACCCCTAGCCCCTGGGAGTTGTGTACCCTGCTGTGTAATATTGTAACAGCTTTAATAAACCCTGGCGAAAGCCCTTAACTTACCTCCGTCTTCGAGTACGTCCGTCGGAACTTCTCTACAAATGGAACAACGCAAACCACCTCCACCACGACACGGCGGCGATCCTCGGGAGAGGCTCGGTGTGCGTACACGGCATTCGATAGACCACGTTTCGGTTTAACGTAACATTGGATTTCTTTCACCAATATTTTGCACGGAGAGCTAATGATAAAATAAAACAATGAATGCACTGAAATTAATAGGTAACTATTTGTGAGCTCTACCGTAGTCTAAACAATATGACGTTTTAATGCGGGCAAAACATGTTTTTTGTCTATTTGTTTGTGTTTTTCCCTTGTGATGGGACTTTGTAGGATGAACGTTGAGATTTATAAGGGGCACGGGGTGACCATTAAGCTCTGAATTGGTCTGTATTAAGGTAGGGAACTGATAATGGGTTCACAGCTATGCGTTTCTTCACTGTGCTGTAAGTCACTTTCTTTTTATACTTGACAATATGAAGAGTAAGCTGTGAAGTGTTCATAGTGTTAAATGGTAAGTCACCAAGGCTGGGAACGCAACCTCATGGCACCAATGTTGTAAGTTATTCACTATACGACGTTTCAATATACGAGCAAGCTCCAGGAACGCGTCTCCTTCGAATACCGCGGTGTCACTGTGTGCGCGGCTACCCTATTTCTACCCAAAATTCACGACACAGTACGCGGTTTAAGTTCACTTGTGTGTGGCCACGTGGTGCGTACTGCACCGTGCGTACTGCACCGTGCGTACTGCACCGTGCGTACTGCACCGTGCGTACTGCACCGTGCGTACTGCACCGTGCGTACTGTATGCGTAAGGGCAGCAGTGGTGTAGCGGTTAACGCTGCGCTACGAACCTAAGTTTTCATTCCGGCTCACTGCCACCAACACCCAGTAATAGCGATTATCTGAACCGGTCTGGGCCTCCCCTAGGTCGACTCAGCCTCAAATGAGTACCTGGTGTAGCGGTGGTGGTGTAACAAACATCGCCACTGGGGGGGAGACGAAGGCGGTCGGGCGTAGTGCCGGCCACCCACCCACCTCGTGTGCCACGGTGCAGGTAGCCTTCATCGGTGTTGCCACTCGTCATATATACGAGATCCAATGAGAGGTTTTGTCTAACGCCGTTAGTAACGTGAATGCAATTACTGTGTCATTTTAAACATGCTGTCAGCGAGCGCCTAGTAAGGCCGGCTGGGCGCACCAGAGAGTTAGATGTACACACATATACAAAGACACACACTTATACATGTATACACACACACACACATATAAAGATCCGCCATTTAGCCTTAACAGACTGTAGGGGCAAGTGCTGTTAGCGAGCACCTATGATGGCCGGCACGGCACACGAAGGGGGTGGGTGACCAGCACCACGCCCGGCCGCCTTTGTCTCCCTAGTGACGATGTTTACTACACACCGCACCGGGTACTCATTTGAGGCTGAGTCGACCTAGGGGAGGCCCAGGACCGGTTCAGATAATCGTCACTGGTGTTGTTGGCCGTGAGCGGGAATCGAACCCGGGTCGCCAGGTTCATAGCACAGCGTGCTAACCGCTACACCACCGCTCCCCACATAGACACACGCACACAGATACACTTATACGTACACGAAGACAAAGACGCCCCCGTTTCGCCTGTAACAGACTGTTGGGGCAAGTGCTGTGAGTAGCGAGTAGCAGCGCCTATGAAGGCTACCGGCACTGTGGCACACACAGAGGGGGTGGGTAGCCAGCACCACGCCCGGTCGCCTTTGGCTCTCCTCAGAGGTCGCAAACGGGTTTTGATTCCTTACCCGTACCCGGCCGCACAAGGGTCGCAAACGGGTACCCATACCCGGCCGTACCCGGTTGGGTATCGGGTAGGGTACGGGTATCGGGTACCTGATTGCGACCTCTGGGATGAAGCCATGTTGCAGGTGCGGGTGGGTTGATTCTAGGAACTTGAATTCTGAGAAGAGACAAGACGTTGGGAAATGAGTGACAAACGGTGACTCACCAGTGACTCACGGCCTACCCGTACCCGGCCGCACCAGGGTCGCAAACGGGTATCCATACCCGGCCGTACCCGTACCCTACCCATACCCGGCCGAGTACGGGTAGGGTACGGGTATCGGGTACCTGATTGCGACCTCTGGGATGAAGCCATGTTGCAGGCACGGGTGGGTTGATTCTAGGAACTTGAATTGTGAGAAGAGACAAGACGTTGGGAAATGAGTGACAAACAGTTACTCACCAGTGACTCACGGTCTACCCGCACACGGCCGCATCAGGGTCGCAAATGGGTAGCCGGGTATCGGGTAGGGTACGGGTATCTGGTACCCGGTTGCGACCTCTGTCTCTCCCCCAGTGGCTATGTTTAACTAAACACCACTACACCAGGTACTCGTTTGAGGCCGAGTCGACCTAGGGGAGGCCGACGACCGGCTCAGATAATTGTCGCCGATGTTGGTGGCCGCGAGCGGGAATCGAACTCGGGTGGCCGGGTTCATAGCGCAGTGCGCTAACCGCTCCCCACACACACGTGTTTGCGCGCGCGGACGCACACACGCACGCATGAGTGTGTGGAAGCTGAGCGATCTTGACTTCACACATTGCACATTTATTCACACAAACACTGCACCTCAGCCAACTCTCCATTGGTCCCCGTGTCTCCATGTGTTTCTCTGTGACCCCGTGTGTCTCGACTTGACCCCACGTGCCTCCGTGTGACCCAGTGTGTCCCCACATGACCCAGTGTGTCACCACGTGACCCCCAGTGTGTCTACACGTGACCCAGTGTCACCACGTGACCCAGTGTGTCACCACGTGACCCAGTGTGTCACCACGTGACCCAGTGTGTCTCAACGTGACCCAGTGTGTCACCACGTGACCCAGTGGGTGTCCGTGTGACGCAGTGTGTCTCCACGTGACCCAGTGTGTCTCCAGGTGACCCATTGGGTCTCCGCATGACCCAGTGTGTCTCCACGTGACCCAGTATAGTGTCTCCGTGTGACCTAGTGTGTCTCCGTGTGTCTCAGCATGCTCCAATGTTTTTGTCCCCCTGTGTATACAATGTTCCCCGTGTGTATCCATGTGTCTGTGTGTGTCTCCAAGTGAGTCTCTGTGGTTTTCACGTGCTTGTGTATCCGTGTCCCCATGTCTTCCCAAGTCTCCGTTCATCCTCGTGTATCTCTGCACTCTTATTCCTCTGAGCGGTCTCCCTGTTTCGCCATGTTACCGTGAGCCTCTCTGTCACCCTGTCTCACTGCGTCTCTCCGTATGTTTCCGTGTCTACCTTTAGGTCCCCCGTGTGTGTTCCATCTCCCGTATCCCTGTCCACGTCTTTGTGTCCCTGTGTTCCTGTGCGTATCTACGCCCCATGGAGTGTGTGTGTCTGCCCGTGTCTCTGTGTGTGTCTAGGTGCGGACTTGGAAGCGCCCAGCCTTGGTGAGATACTTCACCCCTTTGAATGGCTTGTACTTCTCCCCATAGAGGTCCAGACGGTTCACTTTCAACCCTGCGGCGGCAACAACAACAACAGCAGCTGCCAGTCACCACTATGCGGCGGTGACGTCACCACCACGGCGCTTGTGCCAGGCTAGGTGCACTATGAGGCGGTCACTTGAACTGTGCGAGGCTTTCCGCTGACAGGTTACAGGACAGACCCAGCAGGTGCCATGGGTTGACTTACTGAGAGAGGACCGGGAGATGCACCACCACCACCTCCTGTGCCTCCTACTGTGCCAACTCGCTGTGTTTTAGCTACCCGGCTATGTGCACGTTGAGGTCACATGCAGTGTCAAACGCCCGCTGGCAGGAGGTCACGGGGCAGACCCACATGCCAAGGGTCGACTGAGACGACTGGCTGATGCACCACCTGTGCCCCTTACTGTGCCAACTTGCTGTGCTTTAACCACCCGGCGCCCCGCTCGTTGTTGTAAGCGTCGCTCCTCCGCCCTCCGTTGTTTCTGGAGGGCGACTGCCTCCAACTGCCCAGTAGCAGCGTCCTTCACGAGCCTCCTACTCCACAGAGGCCGATCTTGACAGCGCTGGTACCGGTCATCGGCAAGTCCACTCAGCTCCACATCCTCCCGTACCGCATCACTCCATCTCTCCCCTAATTCTTGCCATGCCCGTTTAGCCCCCTCTATCCGGCCAAATAGAAGCTGATTGCTCTTTGGTTATTTCGGTAAAGTCACGTATAACAATAAAATAATAAATTAAATACTAGCATACGACGTTTCGATTGCAACACAAGCAATCATCATCAGGTATAAATGAAATAGAAACACAAATCTAGTCTACTTAATAATTTTACATTACATGTCTAAGTATACTAGATTTGTGTTTCTATTTCATTTATACCTGATGATGATTGCTTGTGTTGCAATCGAAACGTCGTATGCTAGTATTTAATTTATTATTTTATAGTTATACGTGACTTTACCGAAAGAACCAATGAGTAATTCCTGCAGTCACGAAAGCTCCAAATTAAGTTTAGAAGCTGATTGGGCAAGCAGTGGCTGGGCATGCGGGCTCCACGACCCAGCCAACGCAGCCTTGCCTGCCCTCACCGACGGGACTGTGGTCAGGCCTTTCTCCACGGGTCTCCGCAGGTCCTCAGATTCTCCCCATCCTGCTCCCCGCGTACCTGAAATGGCGAACTGCTGGATCTTGAAGTGGACGTTGATGACGGGATTCTCCTCGGGCTTCGGTGCTCCGGACTGCAGTGTCAGGGAGCCCTTGATGGTCGGCAGCTTCTGGGGATTAATCTTCCCAATGTCCCACGTCAGGACCTGGAGCACGACCACGGGGGAGAGTGGAACATGGACACCGCAAGGGGGTGAGTAGAGGGAGGACAGGGGGGAGGTAGGGGGAATAAGGAGGGACACGGGGAGGAGGGAGAGAGGAGGAGGAGGAGGGAGACACGGGGAGGTGGAGGGAGACACGGGGAGGGGGAGGAGGAGAGAGACACGGAGAGGAGGGGAGGGAGTGAAGAGAAGGAGGAGGGAGAGGGGAGGAGGAGGGAGACACGGTGAGGGGGAGAGAGGAGGAGGGAGATAGGAGGATCACAGAGACATGGTGAGGAGGGGAGGGAGGGAAGAGAGGGAGGAGGGAGAGGGGAGGAGGAGGGAGACACGGGGAGGGGGGTAGAGGAGGAGGGAGATAGGAGGATGACAGAGACATGGTGAGGAGGGGAGGGAGGGAAGAGAGGGAGGGGGGAGAGGGGGGGAGGAGGAGGGAGACACGGGGAGGGGGGTAGAGGAGGAGGGAGATAGGAGGATGACAGAGACATGGTGAGGAGGGGAGGGAGGGAAGAGAGGGAGGAGGGAAGGCATGGGAGGTTAGGAGGAGGGACAGACACTTTAACACCACAGACCAAGTGAATGAGCTGTCTCCATGTCCTCCTCGTTCCACCTCTGCGTCACCCCACGCCCGATGGCAACGCATGGACCGTGTCTCCCTCCCTGTGTGCATCCGTCTCTCTCTCTGTATCCCTCTCCCCTAAACTGCATGCTACTCTAGAATCTGTTGCATCTTCGGACACTAGTTGTATCCACAGCAGCACTTTTCATGGCTATGCAATGTGTGAATGTGAAGGATATGTCGGTTGCGTTGACATGTTTGTCTGAAGATCTTGTTCAGAATTAAATTCTACTTTTCTCGGTTCATTTGTGGGATGTGTAATGGATTGTCGGCTTGCAATTTATCATGTTGAGATGTGTCCATTAAACAGACAACCGCAAGGGCAGTTTCACGTAAATGTAGTACAGGCATGATTAAAACATGCTGAAAATATCTCTCTCCCTCTACCCCCGTACCTCCCCTCTGTCCCTCTCTCTCATGGGTGGAAAAAACCCGATTTTTCCAGCAGCAGGCATCGTTTTTTTTCTTTAATACAATTAAACCATATTTTGGGGGAATTAAAAGCTGGTTTCATGAATACAAAACTCTGATCCAAGGCTCAGGCTGCTTCCTCGTCGCTGCTGCTATCATCATACTCGGGGGGCCATCGGGCACGGGGTAGTCGTAGAATGCGGCGGGCAGGTTGGTCTTGATGAACACGAGTTTCTCCTCCACAATCGTGGGCGCCAGTGAGTTCCTTAAGCTTGGAATGGACGAAGCCCATCGTTGAGAAGTTGGCGAAGTGCGGTTCTGCAATTAGAACCAATTAAACTGGATTTCTCCCAATCTCAGATGATCGGGTTTAATGTGAAAAGACAATTAAACCCGATGGTAAACAACCCATGCCTGGGGTGTTTTATTCAGACGCTGTCTTCCCGACAGACCTGTTCTTCACCTGAGGACGGCTGCTTGCATTGTGGCCGAAACGTCGTGAGAATTATTTTATTATGTTGAATTTTTATTTCCCTTCTACGTGACTTTACCGAAAGAACCAAGAAGATGTGTCACCCTTGCTCTCTCTCCTCCCTCTCCCCATACCCCCCCCCCCCTATCTCCATCTCTCCTCCCTCTCTCCTCCTCTCTCCCCATACCCCCCCCCCCCTGTCTCTCCCCCCCCCTCTCTCCTCCTCTCTCCCCATACCCCCCCCCCATCTCCCTCTCCCCCCCCCATCTCCCTCTCTCCCCCCTCTCTCCCCCTACCCCCCCCCCCCATCTCCCTCTCTCCTCCCCCCCCCATCTCCCCCCCCGTCACCTTGGAGACGGGGTCGAAGGCGTGGGTCCCCTGCGTTGCCGTGAGCGCCACGGCGAGCACGGGGGGCGGCAGCGTCGCCGTGACGACAACCGCCTCCAGCGTCTTCCCGCCGCTGTGCCGAGGCCCCAGCGTCAGCTCCAGACGCCCGCCGCCGCCACCGCCCTCACGGAACGACACCGAGTGGCGCACGCACACGGGGACGGACACCAGGCTGCGGGAGATAGACAGAGGCACACGCACGCCAGGCTGGGCGTGTCTCCGTGTGTGTCCGTGTGTGTCTCTTCGTGTGTCTCTCTGTCTCCGTGTGTGTCTCTGTGGGTGTCTCTGTGTGTGTCTTCGTGTGTGTCTCTGTGTGGGTCTCTGTGTGTCTCTGTGTGTGTCTTCGTGTGTGTCTCTCTGTGTGTCTCTCTGAGTGTCTCCGTGTGTGTCTCTCCGTATGTCTCTCCGTGCGTCTCTCCGTGTGTCTCCGTGTGTCTCTGTGTGTGTCTCCATGTGTCTCTCCGTGTGTCTCCGTGTGTCTCTCCGTGTCTCCCTGTGTCTCTCCGTGTGTCTCCCTGTCTCCGTGTCTCTCTGTGTGTCTCCCTGTCTCCATGTGTCTCTCCGTGTGTCTCTCTGTCTCCGCGTGTCTCTCTGCGTGTGTCTCCGTGTCACCTCTGCGAGGAGACGTGATAGGAGATGAGCCGGAAGTTCCCGTCGGGAGGGATGAAGGAGAGAACGCGCTCCGACTCCCAGCGCTTGAAACGCACGCACGGGTGGAAACTCACATCGTCCAGCAGACGCGGGTTCTACACACGGAGAGACAGAGACACGCGGGGGGTGAGACACGGGGAGAGAGAGACACACGGGGAGACAGACAGAGACACGGGGAGACAGACAGAGAGACATGGGGAGACAGACAGAGAGACACGGGGAGAGAGAGAGAGACATGGGGAGAGAGAAATGATGAGAGAGACACACAGGGAGAGAGATGGGAGGAGAGAGAGACATGGGGAGAGAGAGACACACGGGGAGAGACAGAGAGACATGGGGAGAGAGAGAGACATGGTGAGAGAGAGAAATGATGAGAGACACACAGGGAGAGAGATGGGAGGAGAGACATGGGGAGAAACATGGGGTGGGAGACATGCGGAGAGAGAGAGACAGACGGGGAGACAGACAGAGACACACGGGGAGAGACAGAGACATAGTGTGAGAGAGAAATTATGAGAAAGACACACAGGGAGAGAGATTGGAGGAGAGAGAGACCTGGGGAGAGAGAGACCTGGGGAGAGAGAGACACACGGGGAGAGACAGAGAGACATGGGGAGAGACAGAGAGACATGGTAAGAGAGAGACACACGGGGAGAGACAGAGAAACATGGTGAGAGAGAGAAATGATGAGAGAGATAAATGATGAGAGAGACACACAGGGAGAGAGACATGGGAAGAGAGAGACACACGGGGAGAGACAGAGACACGGGGAGAGAGAAAAATTATGAGACACACAGGGAAAGAGATGGGAAGAGAGACATGGGGAGAAACATGGGGTGAGAGACATGCGAAAAGAGAGACACAGGGAGACAGACAGAGAGACACGGGGAGAGACAGAGAGACACGGGGAGAGATAGAGACATGGGAAGAGAGAGACACCCCCAGTACAAGTGTGAATATGTAAATGGGAGTGTGTGTATCTGTATGTGTAGGGGAGCGGTGGCGCAGTGGTTAGCGCTACACTGCGCTATGAACCCAGCGACCCCAGTTTGATTCCAGCTCACGACCACGGCTGGTCACGTTTATCTGAACTGGTCATGGACCTCCCCAAGGTCGACTCAGACTCAAATGAATACCTGGTGTAGCGGTGGCGCGGAGTAAACATCGCCACTGGGGAGACAAAGGCGGTCGGGCGTGGTGCTGGCCACCCACCCCTTCGTGTGCCGTTCCGGCCTTCATAGGTGCTCGCTAACACCACTTGCCCCAAAAGTCTGCTGAGGCTATACAGGGGATCTTTGTCTTTATGTACATGTATAAGTGTTTGTGTGTGTGTGTGTAAGTTGCTGCAGTAGGATGCACAGGTGGTGCATCAGCCAGTCATCTCAGTCAGTCGACCCGTGGCACCTGCTGGGTCTGCACCGTGACCTCCTGCCAGCGGACGTTCGACACTTCACGTGGCCTCAACGTGCACATGGCCTGGCACAAGTGTCGTGGTGACGTCACCGCCACTTAGTGGCGAATGGCGGTTGTTGTCGTTGTTGTGTATGTGTGTGTACGTGTGTGTATGTATGCGTGTGTACGTGTGTGTATGTATGCGTGTGTACGTGTGTGTACGTGTATGCGTGTGTACGTGTGTATGTGTATGTACGTGTGTATATGTGTAATAAAGGACTCTTCAGACAGTGTAGGTCTCCGTTGTCCTTTATTCGGGTTCTTGTCTCTCTCGCCCCTGCGGCGTCCTCGCTCAAGACCCGCACCTCCTCCACCGTGCACCCTGCAGCCACACCGCTGCTCCGCTCTGCAGCCACACCGCTGCTCTGTGTGCCCCGTACACTCTGCTAGCTCTTCACGCCCGGCTAGCTTCCCACACTCCACTAGCTCTCCTCCGCTAGCTCTACTCCACTAACTCTATCCCACTAGCTCTGCTGTGCCCCACGTACACCGCTGGCCGACGGTGCCATGGCCTCCCACCACGTGGCAAATGGCGCCACCCTCTCGCCACTGCCCAGCGTGGCCTCCCCCTGTTTCCACTCCTTTTCAACTCCCAGATCGCTTCCGGTTCTCCCCCTAAATCCTCTCTCTCACGTGACCCTGACTCCTCCTTCTCCTCACGTGACCCAGACTCCACACCCTCTTTCCTTGCTCGCATTACATATGTATACGTGTGTGTGTGTATGCGTATGTACGTGTGTGTGTATGCGTATGTACGTGTGTGTGTGTATGCGTATGTACGTGTGTGTGTATGCGTATGTACGTGTGTGTATGTATGCGTATGTACGTGTGTGTGTATGCGTATGTACGTGTGTGTATGTATGCGTATGTAAGTGTGTGTGTATGCGTATGTACGTGTGTGTATGTATGCGTATGTACGTGTGTGTGTATGCGTATGTACGTGTGTGTATGTATGCGTATGTACGTGTGTGTGTATGCGTATGTACGTGTGTGTGTGTGTATGCGTATGTACGTGTGTGTGTGTGCGTATGTACGTGTGTGTATGTATGCGTATGTACGTGTGTGTGTATGCGTATGTACGTGTGTGTATGTATGCGTATGTACGTGTGTGTGTATGCGTATGTACGTGTGTGTATGTATGCGTATGTAAGTGTGTGTGTATGCGTATGTACGTGTGTGTATGTATGCGTATGTACGTGTGTGTGTATGCGTATGTACGTGTGTGTGTGTGTATGCGTATGTACGTGTGTGTGTGTGCGTATGTACGTGTGTATGTGTGCGTATGTACGTGTGTGTATGTATGCGTATGTACGTGTGTGTATGTATGCGTATGTACGTGTGTGTATGCGTATGTACGTGTGTGTATGCGTATGTACGTGTGTTTATGTATGCGTATGTACGTGTGTGCATGATGCGTATGTGCGTGTGTCACCATGAAGGAGAGTGTGAGGTCAGGCATCCCCGTGAGCTTCACACAAGCGTCAATCACGCCCTGAATCTCAGCCGTCACCGTGGAGCCTGAGACACACGCGGAGACACACGGACACGGACACACGGACACGCACGGAGACACACATAAAAGTCTCTCTCTGTCTCTTTCTCTGTCCACCCTCTCCATCGTCCCCTGTGTCCCCCCCCCCTCTGTGTCTCTGTGTGTCTATTGCACTGGTCAACAAAAAAAATCTTTCCAAATTCACCCCACACTCTCCTCTCTCCCCAAACTCTCTCTCCCCACACTCTCTCCCTCCTCTAACCTCCCTCTCATCTCTCTTCACCCTCTCAGCCCTGGCTCTCTCTGCTTTTTTTCCCAAGTGAATTTTATTGTTGGACACAAGTTGTGGGCAAGCAAAGATGGTGCAATTTTGATTTAAAGCTTTCGTGTTTGGTGACTTTGTGTGTTTCGTAGCGAAACCGGCTCCAGTGCTGTTGCTGCTGGCAGCAATAAAAGTGGTTTGAAAGTCAAAAGTCTCTCACACACACTGTGTCTCTCTCTGTGTCTCTCTCTGTGTCTCTCTGTCTCTCTCTGTGTCTCTCTGTCTCTCTCTGTGTCTCTCTCTGTGTCTCTCCCTGTCTCTCTCTCTGTCTCTCTGTGTCTCTGTCTCTCTATGTGTCTCTCTCTCTGTGTCTCTCCCTATCTCTCCCTGTCTCTCTGTGTCTCTGTCTCTCTCTGTGTCTCTCTGTGTCTCTCTCTGTGTCTCTCTCTGTGTCTCTGTGTCTCTCTCTCTGTGTCTCTCTCTCTGTGTCTCTCTCTCTGTCTCTCTCTCTCCCACTATCTGTCTCTCTCTTCTTCTCTCTCTCTCTCTCTCTCACCAGAGCGATCTATGATGGCATCCACCTCCTCTATCACGTCGAAGTACGCCTCGTTGTTGGTGTAGCGCACGCCTGTGCGTCTCCACGGCACGTTGGAGAGCTGCCCCGAGGGCAGAGTGTCTCCTACATTGGTGCTGCCTGCATGGGGGGAGAGAGCGGGAGAGAGAGAAAGAGTGAGTGAGATGCAGATAGGGAGATGGAGAGAGAGTTTCAAACCAATGTCATTGCTGCCAGCAGCGTTAGCACCGGAGCCGAGTTCGATGCGAAGTGACAAATCGAGTGCAGCGTCACGTGTGGACATCACAAACACTGCACATGGCACTGCACGTGCCACGCATAGAGATAGAGAGAGCGGAGAGAGAGAGCGGGAGAGGGTGAGAGAGCAAGAGAGTGGGCGAGAGAGAGAGAGAGTGAGCGAGAGAGTGAGCGAGTGAGCGAGAGAGAGAGCGGGAGAGGGTGAGAGAGCGAGAGAGTGAGCGAGAGAGTGAGCGAGAGAGTGAAAGAGTGAGCGAGAGAGCGAGCGAGAAAGTGAGAGAGTGAGCGAGAGAGCGAGCGAGAGAGTGAGCGAGAGAGCGAGCGAGAGAGCGAGCAAGAGAGTGAGCGAGAGAGCGAGCGCGAGAGTGAGCGAGAGAGCGAGCGAGAGAGAGTGCGCGAGAGAGTGAGCAAGAGAGTGAGCGAGAGAGTGAGCGAGAGAGCGAGCGAGAGAGAGTGAGCGATTTTATTGCTGGGGCAACAATTGTGCCCCAGCAATAAATTCCACCGTGGACGCAATAATTGCAAAAAGACAAAAAAACCGTGGCACGAGAGAGTGAGCGAGAGAGCCGCATCGCTGCGCTCTTGCCCCCCACCAGTGGCGCTGGCCGCGGCTCGCTCCGCGTCACCGGGCATGCTGCACGAACATGCGTGCGCACCGCCCTTCGGAGCGTCGGGGCTGCCACCCTCCTGCCACGCCGCCGGCCCGCCACGCGCATCGCACCGCCGCGCTTTGCTGCTTCCCGGGCGACATTGCCCGCGGCTCGCGCCACCGCGATGACCAGCACACGCGCGCGACGGCGTGCTGTGTCGCCGGCAGTGTGGGCCGCCGCGACGCGCGCCTCGCCGCCGAGCAGTCACGCGGTCGGACCCGCCGCGCGTGACCATTTCCACCCCGCGTCTGCGGTCCACCTCGACTGAAAAAGTCAGATTTTAAGCGTCAGAGTGCCATTTTCACAGGAACAGAGAGCTTGGCCGGCTTCCCACCTATCCTGGAAGGCACTGTACTCGCCGCCTACCTGGGCATAGTATTCATGCTCCAGTTGGAGCCTCGCTCCTATCAGGCCCTTCATCATAGCCACTGCCGAGCAGCTTCTGTCTGTGGTTGCGTCGCTTTGTAGTCTTCTTTTTTTCCGTGTTTTGTAGATGGCTAGCTTTGCTTGTGCGAGTACAAAATTTGCTAGAACGTGGCGTTTGTTTGTTCTGCGTGGTACTCGACACACAAGAGTGCTTTTGAAAAAAGGTATCTCCAACTTTTTGAAGATGGACCCTAGTGTCCGAAAGAGTGGTGCCAGTCTCTGACATTTTATATATATATGGGCGAGGTCCTCTCTCTGGCCGCAGAAAGCGCACGCGTCGGGTGCTCCTGGGGTGACCTTTTTCTCCCATGCCGCTGAGGGCAGTGCCCAGTGAGCCAACCTCCATTGGAGGTCCCCACTGCGTTTTGCCACCGGGGCCTTGTACAGTTCTGCCCACTGAGGAGTGACGTCTATCAGTGGGGAGAACACATCTTTCCACTTCGTGCAGGGCAGGTTTTCCAGAGCCTGTCGGTGCAGAGTCTTCACGCAGCAGCTGTATATTGTTTCCTTGGAGGCGCTTTTTAGAGTGTCGTTTCCGCAGTTCTTGAGCTTTAACAGCATTCCTGTGTCACGTCGCCCAGGGGGCTGGACGCAGGCAATGCGCAGCTCTGGGAAGGCGGGAGGGGATGGGTGATCGATGTCTGCGTCTCTCTCTGGGTGTGTTCAGTTGCAGTTTCAGGGTCTTTGCCGCTGCGAGTGTTGTGCGTAGTATCTTTTCCCCGGCCAGTATGGTGCGGAGGCCCGCGGTACGGCTTATTTCAGCTGCACTTTTCCATTTAAGGCGGCCTCCGTGATCTTCTACGGGGTCTCCAACCGTTCGTACTCCGGCTGTGGCGAAACGAAGTGCCATTGTTTTCTCCTGCCGAAGCTCCATTAATAAGTTGTTGAAAAATAGGGGTTCCTTCATGAAGGTGCTCATGCTGCAGTATGGATTTGTCCTGTTCCACTCCAGGCTTCGCCACGCTTCTGTTATGCTGCGATAGTAGAGTAGCAGCCCCCTGCAGTCAATTTGGCCAAGATCTGTGAGGAAAAGTTCTTTCCCGTGCCTCAGCAGGGCGTTGGCCAGCGATTTCCATGGCGCCTCTTCCGGGTTATGGAGTAGGCTTTTCTCGGTAAAGTCACCGTGTAGGTAAAACATTAAAATTAATAAAAGTAAAATAAAATAAAAATCACGACGTTTCGGAGGCAACACAAGCTTCCGTCTTCAGGTGGAACCGTCACAGCCACGACAGCTGTATCAAGTAAATGAGAGATTGCAGGAGCTACCACTCCGTTTATATAATGGTTGGAGAGGGGGGGGGGGGAGCGGCAAGTACAGCACACTTTTTATTCATATGGTAAAAAGTGTGCTGTACTTACTTTTATTAATTTAAATTTTTTACCTACGTGACTTTACCGGTAAAAACCTGAGAATATGAATCCTTGCAATCATGAAAGCTTCAAATCTAGAATTATGGAGTAGGCTTTTCACGGCTTGAAGTCGAAAGACCATGATCCGGGCGGCAACGTCTGTCAGGCCCTGTCCACCTTCGTTTAGCGGCAGATGGAGGACACCCGGTTTAAGCCAGTGCTTGCCTGCCCCAGACGAAGGAGACGAGCGCTTTATTTGCTTTCGCTGTCAGCCATCCCGGGGGGTGAAGGGCTTTTGTTCTTCTTTGGTTCTTTCGGTAAAGTGACGTATAAAGATAAAATAATAAATTAACTTAAATACTAGCATACGACGTTTCGATTGCAACACAAGCAATCATCGTCAGGTATAAATTAAATAGAAACACAAATCTAGTATACTTAGAAATGTAATGTAATACAACAGAGAGTCGGATAACATAACAGTCAACACCCTACCTGGTTGATTATGTTTGCTCTCTCTCTATGTTTGCTCTCTCTCTATGTATCTCTGTGATATCTGTCTGCTTATATGTCTGTCTATGTTTCTGGTTCTGTGTTTAATCTCTCTCTCAAATTTAGCATTCTCAGGAAGAACGTAATCAACCAGATAGGGTGTTGACTGTTATGTTATCCGACTCTCTGTTGCATTACATTACATTTCTAAGTATACTAGATTTGTGTTTCTATTTAATTTATACCTGATGATGATTGCTTGTGTTGCAATCGAAACGTCGTATGCTAGTATTTAAGTTAATTTATTATTTTATCTTTATACGTGACTTTACCGAAAGAACCAAAGAATAATTCCTGCAGTCACGAAAGCTCCAAATCAAGTTTGGCTTTTGTTCTGTGCCACAGTATTGAGGCGGCAAGATTATTTGCGATCAGCGTTCTTCCTCGAAAGGACAAGTGTGGGAGGAAATGTACCCACGCTCCCAGTTTGGCCTCAAGCTTCTCAAGTAGTTCTGTCCAGTTTTTTTGGACCGTCTGAGGTTTGCCTAGGTAGACACCGCGATATTGGACCCCGTCCTCCTGCCACGTTACCCCGCCTGGGAGGGCCGCCGGTTGCGCGGGATTCTGTGGTCCGACTCTCAGTGCCGTGCATTTCTGCCAGTTGACTTTAGCACTTGTGGCGTTTTCGTATGCTTCCACTGCATGGCATAGCGCGGCGACATCTTCCTGGTTGTTAACTATTACGCATATGTCGTCCGCGTATGCCGACAGCTTGACGCTCGCTTTGTCGGGTCCTGGAATTTCCAGCCCGGTTAGGGTGTTCCTCAGGCTTCTGAGGAGCGGCTCTAGAGATAAAGCATAGAGGAGCCCTGACAGGGGACATCCTTGCCTTACTCCTCTCGTTACAGGGAAAGGACGGCCCAGGCGTTGATTGATCTTCAGAGTGCTGTGTATGTTGCTGTATAGTAGTTTGATGTATGTTGTAAAGGTAGTTCCGAATCTGAGAGAGTAGGAGTTGTCTTAGGTACTCATGGTCTACCCTGTCAAAAGCTTTCTCTTGGTCCATGAAGAGTAGCCCTGCGCTTGTGTTTTGCATTTCTACTATGGATATGATGTCTCTCACCGTGTTTATATTGTTGTGAATGCAGCGGCCCGGGACACAATAAGTCTGTTCTTGCTGTATGATGTAACCTGCCACGGTCTTCAGGCGGTTCGCTATAGCCTTGGCGATTATTGTGTAGTCTGTACACAGTAAGGAAACGGGCCGCCAGTTTTTAATTTGTCGAAGGTCTCCTTTTTTTGGCAGCAAAGTTATGACCGCCCTTCTGCAGCTCAAAGGCATTTCCCCTTTCCTCAGGCTTTCCTCCAGTAGTCCCAGAAGGCAGGGGCCGAGCATGTCCCAAAAAGCCGCGTAGAATTCCACTGGCAATCCGTCAATTCCCGGGGACTTCCCTTTGGGCAGCCCTTCCATGGCGACGTGCAACTCCTCTAGGGTGATGGGGCTTTCTAGTTTTTCTCTTTCCTCGCACCCAAGGGTGGGGCCTCCTTCTAATAGCTCGTTGACCGCTCCCTTCTGCGTATGTCTGCTTTGGAGTAGTTTGGAGTAAAAGTGCGGCTTCATCAGCGTCAGATTCTGACTCCGCGTCGTCTGAATCCTCCTCTATGGCTGCGTGAGTTTCGGTTGGGCCGGGTCGCTCCGAAGCGCTCCCAAGCCCAATCTGGCTCCCCTTCATGGCTCCCTCCACCAACACTCCGTCGGGCAGGGGGAGGGTGACGTCTCTAAGCTCTGTGTGTCCGACGAGCACAACGTTGGCCTCCGGCCCCCCCCTCTCTCTCCCTCCGAGGGAGGGGGCAAAACCGGGTCCAGGTTGGGTGGTCGCTCCTTTACATCCATTATCGCCAGGCAGGTCGGCTTTATTGTTGTCCTCCATCGCTGCCACCTGCGACTCGGACTCATCACCACGTTCTGCTACTGCGTGGTGGCGACCGTTCAGCTCATCGCTGCTGCTGTTACTGCTGCTGCTTTCGCCTTCGGTTGCAGCCGTCGCTGCAGCCACGGTACGCTTTGGCCGGGGTACCACCGCCTCCTCCTCCCGCTGCGGCGTCTCTTCTGGCCTTCCGTTTCCGTGACTCGACGACGGTGAAATCCCCTTCAACGTCGTCATCCATTGCTTGAGTGCGGAGGGTGTTGCTGCTGTTGTTGTTGTCGCTGCTTGCCCTCCCCCGGCTGTTGCTGTTGCTATCGTTGCTGTTGCGGCACCATGTGCTGCTGCTGCCGCGGCGGCGGCGGCGTCTGCTGCAGCTGCTGCTGCTGCTTTTGCGGTTCATGCGTTGTTCCTGCTTCCTGCGATTGTGCTGCTTCGAGCAGTGCTGTTTTTGCCTTCTTTTCTTTTGGGCAGCTCCTACGGGTGTGCCCCACGCCGCCACACCCGTAGCATCGCGGCATTGCCGACGAGGCATATACAGTGTAGGTGTGTCCTTCGATGGTGTATTTAAAGTTCACCTCTAAATCCGTTCAACCATCTTTTAAAATCATATATGTCTGGCGCTGCGGGGGACAGCACGTGCGCCAGCTTCGGGTCCCTTGTTTTCAAAGGCAGCATCGTTACGCTTGAGACCACTGTCCCAAAGCGCGGATGGCGGGCGTCGAGAGCGGGGTGCATTGGACGTACAGGTCCCCGATGTTGATCCCTGTCTCCGCCAGGCTTGCCACCATGCTCTCTCCCGCCACGTATACGACCACACCGCGCTCTTGTCTTTGTGCGGCCAGGACGCCAGCATGGCCGACACACACGGCCATCGCAGCTGCGACGGCCTCAGCAGTGGTCTCAGGCGGTGGGAAGCAAATTATGCCATTTCCCCTCGCGAGACACTCCAGCATGGGGTACTGTGCCATGATGATGTAAACGGCAGCAACCGCAGGCTGTGATGAGAAAATAAAGGAACAAAAAATAACACCAAACGACACTAGAAAGGAAGAATGGAGGAATGAGGGTTTTAAGAAGAAGATGGTGATGATGATTCGAGAAAGAAAGCAAACTCTCTCTCCAGGCCGGGCTCAGGCTTTCACTTGAGCCCAGGCCTCCGTCTGTACACCTGTAGGAGCAGGAGCGACCGGTTGGTGCGACCGCACCCTACGGTGGCAGAGAGAGAGTGAGCGAGAGAGAGCGAGAGAGTGAGCGAGAGAGTGAGCGAGAGAGTGAGCGAGAGAGTGAGCGAGAGAGTGAGCGAGCGATGGAGCGAGCGATAGAGCGAGAGAGAGAGCGAGAGAGTGAGCGAGAGAGTGAGCGAGCAAGTGAGCGAGAGAGTGAGCGAGAGAGCGAGTGAGAAAGCGAGCGAGAGAGTGAGCGAGAGAGAGAGCGAGCGAGAGAGCGAGCGAGAGAACGAGCGAAAGAGCGAGCGAGAGAGTGAGCTAGAGAGTGAGCGAGAGAGTGAGCGAGAGAGTGAGCGAGAGAGAGAGAGACACAGAGCGTTGTGGTCGAAACATCGTGAGAATTATTTTATTATGTTTTATTTTTATTACTTTATTATTTCCCTTCTACGTGGTGACTTTACCGAAAGAACCAAAAAGATTCCCCCCCCCCCCACCGTTCAAAGAACCACTGCGCACATCCCCAGCATTTGGAGTGGTCCAGTTGGAGCTGCGTCTTGAGCAAAGCCCCTCAGCATCTCCACCGCGAGAGCGTCCGTCCGTTGCCGCCTGGCAGCGTCTTTCTCCTAGTCTTGTAAACTGCGTCGTCTTTGCTTGCCACGAAGTTTTGCGAGATCGTGGCGCCTATCAGCCAAGTAAGGCACCCACCCCCCCATTATTGAAACTGCTGTTGTCACAAGGCACCTCAGGTAATCCTGATAATGGACCCCAAAAAGCCGGAACATAGGGGTTGACCCGCAGACACCCCAAGTGCTGGTAGGGCCAGATCCTCCCTGGCTCCCCAGGACGCACACAGAGAGACACTGGTGCACCCCTGAGGAGATTCGGCTGAGCCACACGGAGAAAGAGACACCCCGTGTCTCTCTTTCGCTCCGCGTGTGTCTCTCTCACGTCTCTCTCTCTCGCCCGCCCTCTCGCCCGCCCTCTCGCTCGCTCTCTCGCCCGCCCTCTCGCCCGCCCTCTCGCCCGCCCTCTCGCTCGCCCTCTCGCCCGCTCTCTCGCTCGCCCTCTCGCCCGCTCTCTCGCCCGCTCTCTCGCCCGCTCTCTCGCCCGCTCTCTCGCTCTCTCGCCCGCTCTCTCGCTCGCTCTCTCGCCCGCTCTCTCGCTCGCTCTCTCGCCCGCTCTCTCGCCCGCTCTCTCGCTCTCTCGCCCGCCCTCTCGCTCGCCCTCTCGCCCGCTCTCTCGCTCGCTCTCTCGCCCGCCCTCTCGCCCGCTCTCTCGCCCGCCCTCTCGCCCGCTCTCTCGCCCGCCCTCTCGCCCGCCCTCTCGCCCGCTCTCTCGCCCGCTCTCTCGCCCGCCCTCTCGCCCGCTCTCTCGCCCGCCCTCTCGCCCGCCCTCTCGCCCGCTCTCTCGCCCGCTCTCTCGCCCGCTCTCTCGCCCGCTCTCTCGCCCGCCCTCTCGCCCGCTCTCTTGCCCGCTCTCTCGCCCGCCCTCTCTCTCGCTCGCTCTCTTGCCCGCTCTCTCGCCCGCTCTCTCGCTCAATCTCTCTCGCTCGCACTCTCGCTCACTCTCTCGCTCACTCTCTCATTCACTCTCTCGCTCACTCTCTCGCTCACTCTCTCCCCCTCTCTCTCTCCCCGCGTGTCTCTCTCTCACGTGTCTCACTCTCTCTCTCTCACCGGTGATGGAGTTCACGACCGAGCGCAGGATGGTGGGAGGCTTGATGAGCTCCTTCAGGATGTTGGCCTCTGTTGCGAGGGGGAATCCGTTGTCCAGCATCTCCTCCAGCAGCTCGTAAACCACCACGCAGTTCTCCCTGATGGCCGCCTCCGTGCACTCCCCAAAGTAATCCTGACAAAGCCGGACGCGGAGAGCGAGCGAGTGAGAGACACGTACACGAAAGGCTGCCACTCCTCTGTCGGAAGCTGGACCGGTACGTACGCCCATCTAATGCAACATCTGCGCCGATTAGAAACATTTAGGCTGGCCTGCCTACGCTCCATCCTGGGTTTAACCAGGATGGATTGTGTGAGGAACTCACAAAACCTTTAAAATCTGGACAAAGTCCCATCGGTGAGCTCCTCCGGCAGGCAAGGCTGTGTTGGCTGGGTCATGTAGCCCGCATGCCCAGCCACCACATGCCTAAACAGCTTTTGATCGGCCGGATCGAGGGGGCTAAACGGGCGCGACACGGGCTAGAGAAGAGATGGAGTGATGTGGTACAGGAGGACGTGGAGCTGAGTGGACTTGCCGATGACTGGTACCAGCGGTGTCGAGATCGGCCTCTGTGGAGAAGGCTCGTGAAGGACGCTACTGGGCAGTTGGAGGCAGTCGCCCTCCAACAACAACGGAGGGCGGAGGAGCGACGCTCACAACAACGAGCGAAGCGCCGGGTGGCTAAAGCACAGCAAGTTGGTACAGTAGGGGGCACGGGTGGTGCATCAGCCAGTCATCTTGGTCATCTCGGTCAGTCGACCCGTGGCACCTGCTGGGTCTGCCCCGTGACCTCCTGCCAGCGGGCGTTCGACACTTCACGTGGTAGCCTCAAGGTGCACGTGGCCTGGCACAAGCGTCGTGGTGACGTCACCGCCACTTAGTGGCAAATGGCGGTTGTTGTTGTTGTTGTGTGTGTGCGTGTGTTTGGGCACGCGTGTGTGTGCGCGTATGTGCGTGAGTGTGCGTGCACCTGCAGCGTGTCTGTGTGCGTGTGCGTGTCTGCGTGCGTTGCACCTGCAGCGTGTCTGCGACGCGGTGCAGGAACTCGATGATGAAGAGCGGCGGCGCCTCGCTGCGCGTCACCGCCAGCAGCGACACCTTTCCCCGCAGCGCGCTCAGCACGTAGTGGTGGGGGGTCGCCAGCACCGGAGCCACCGCCTCCGCCAAACACGACGCGGAAGCAGAACCACCTCCACCACCTCCGCCGCCACCGCCAGCGGAGCCACCAGCAGAGTGGGCAGAGGCTCGACCTGCCAGAGAGACACGGGGGAGAGACACGGGTGAGAGAGATATACATGGGGGAGAGAGCGAGACATTTGGAGAGATAGAGACACGGGGAGAGAGACACGGGGGATAGAGACACGGGGGGGAGAGAGACACGGGGGGGAGAGAGACACGGGGGGGAGAGAGACACGGGGAGAGAGACACGGGGAGAGAGAGACACGGGGAGAGAGACACGGGGAGAGAGACACGGGGGGGAGAGAGACACGGGGGGGAGAGACACGGGGAGAGAGACACGGGGAGAGAAATATACATGGGGGAAAGACACGGGGAGAGAGACATGGGGAGAGAGACACACGGGGTAGAGAGAGAGACACGGGGAGAGAGACACAGGGAGAGAGAGACACGGGGGGGAGAGAGACACGGGGAGAGAGAGACACGGGGAGAGAGAGACACAGAGAGATAGAGACACGGGGGGGAGAGAGACACGGGGGGGAGAGAGACACGGGGGGGAGAGAGACACGGGGAGAGAGACACGGGGAGAGAGAGACACGGGGAGAGAGAGACACGGGGAGAGAGACACGGGGAGAGAGACACGGGGGGGAGAGAGACACGGGGGGGAGAGACACGGGGAGAGAGACACGGGGAGAGAAATATACATGGGGGAAAGACACGGGGAGAGAGACATGGGGAGAGAGACACACGGGGTAGAGAGAGAGACACGGGGAGAGAGACACGGGGAGAGAGAGACACGGGGGGGAGAGAGACACGGGGAGAGAGAGACACGGGGAGAGAGAGACACAGAGAGATAGAGACACGGGGAGAGAGACACGGGGGAGAGAGACACGGGGGGGAGAGAGACACGGGGAGAGAGACACGGGGAGAGAGAGAGACATGGTGAGAGAGATATACATGGGGGAGAGAGACACGGGGGAGAGAGAGAGAGACACACGGGGTAGAGAGAGAGAGACACACGGGGTAGAGAGAGAGACACGGGGAGAGAGAGAGACATGGTGAGAGAGATATACATGGGGGAGAGAGACACGGGGGAGAGAGAGAGAGACACACGGGGTAGAGAGAGAGACACGGGGAGAGAGACATCGCTCATCTTCTTGGGTTTTTTCGGTAAAGTCACGTAGGTAAAAAATTAAAATTATTAAAAGTTAAATCATTTCAATTTTTTACTTCGACGTGACTTTACCGAAAAAACCCAAGAACATGAATCCTTGCAGTCACGAAAGCTTCAAATCTAGACATCACTCAGTGTGTCTCTCTCCCCGTGTCTCTCTCTCTCCCTGTATTTCTCTCTCTCTCTACCAAAGTGTGTCGCTCTCTCCCCCATGTATGTCTCTCTCACCATGTCTCTCTTTCTCCCCGTGTCTCTCTCTCTACCCCGTGTCTCTCTCTCTCTCCCTGTGTGTGTCTCTCTCTCTCTCTCCGTGCCTCTCTCTTTCCACGTGTCTCTCTCTTTCCCTCCCCGTGTGTCTCTCTCCCTGTATCTTTGTCTCTCTCTCTCCCCCCGTGCCTCTCTCCCTCCGTGTCTCTCTCCCCGTGTCTCTCTCTCCGTGTCTCTCTCCCCGTGTCTCTCTCTTTCTCTCTCTCTCCCGGTGTCTCTCTCTCCCCGTGTCTCTCTCCCCGTGTCTCTCTCCCCGTGTCTCTCTCCCCGTGTCTCTCTCTCCCCGTGTCTCTCTCCCCGTGTCTCTCTCCCCGTGTCTCTCTCCCCGTGTCTCTCTCTCTCCCCGCGTCTCTCTTACCTGCCGCGCGCTCCTTGGCCTCTAGCCAGTAGTCGCACACGGAGCGAGAGACTGGGGACTGCCAGTGCTTCTCCAGGAAGACATCCCCAGCCGGGTTCAGCAGGAAGAGGCTGTGGATCATGGCGACCGATGTCTGCGTGGAGAAGACAGAGAGGTGGTGGGGGGGGGCACGGTGAGAGAGGCGGGGAGAGACACGGGGGGAGAGACGGGGAGAGAGAGACACGGGGAGAGAGACACGGGGAGAGAGACGCGGGGAGAGAGACACGGGGGAAGAGAGACACGGGGAGAGAGACACGGGGAAAGAGACACGGGGAGAGAGACACGGAGAGAGACACGCGGGGAGAGAGGCGGGGAGAGAGAGACACGGGGAGAGAGACACGGGGAGAGAGACACGGGGGGAGAGAGAGACACGGGGGGAGAGACGCAGGGAGAGAGACGCGGGGAGAGAGACGCGGGGAGAGACACAGGGAGAGAGACACGGGGAGAGAGAGACACGGGGAGAAACACGGGGAGAGAGAGACACGGGGAGAGAGACACGGGGGAAGAGAGACACGGGGAGAGAGACACGGGGAGAGAGACACGGGGAGAGAGACACGGGGAGAGACACGGGGAGAGAGACACGGGGAGAGAGATACGAGGAGAGAGACACGGAGAGAGAGACGCGGGGAGAGAGGCGGGGAGAGAGAGACACGGGGAGAGAGACACGGGGGGAGAGACACGGTGAGAGAGACACGGGAGGAGAGAGACACGGGGGGAGAGACGCAGGGAGAGAGACGCGGGGAGAGAGACGCGGGGAGAGACACGGGGAGGAGAGACACGGGGAGAGAGACACGGGGAGAGAGAGACACGGGGAGAGAGACACGGGGAGAGAGAGACACGGGGAGAAACACGGGGAGAGAGAGACACGGGGAGAGAGACACGGGGAGAGAGACGCGGGGAGAGACACGGGGACGAGAGACACGGGGAGAGAGACACGGGGAGAGAGACACGGGGAGAGAGACACGGGGAGAGAGACGTGGGGAGAGAGAGACACGGGGAGAGAGGCGGGGAGAGAGACACGGGGAGAGAGACACGGGGGGAGAGACACGGGGAGAGAGAGACACGGGGGGAGAGAGACACGGGGGGAGAGACGGGGGGAGAGAGACACGGAGAGACACGGGGAGAGAGACGCGGGGAGAGAGACGCGGGGAGAGAGACGCGGGGAGAGAGACACGGGGAGAGAGACACGGGGAGAGAGACACGGGGAGAGAGACACGGGGAAAGAGACACGAGGAGAGAGACGCGGGGAGAGACACGGGGAGGAGAGACACGGGGAGAGAGACACGGGGAAAGAGACACGGGGAGAGAGACACGGGGAAAGAGACACGAGGAGAGAGACACGGGGAGAGACACGGGGAGGAGAGACACGGGGAGAGAGACGCGGGGAGAGAGACACGGGGAGACACGGGGAGACGTGGGGAGATACCCACAGGCTTTTACCCTTTCAACTGGTACAAAAACTGACACCTTTATACAAGGGATCATGTTTGCAATAACCACAATAACTGCGGTTATAATGCAAACAAAACACACAACTCTGATAATGTATGCACCATCCTTGAAGTTGATTGCTCCATACCCGAGACAGCTTTTCTTAGAGCCTAGTCTCACATGGTGTTGGACCAGATGACGCCAAAAGGCGTACAACTCAAAAACAGCACCACCATCAGAGTATTGAGAGCTCGGGGTGAGCATTGACACTATGAGACATCTCCTTTACCAGTGGCAAGATATAGTGATAGGTTTTTACCCTTTCAACTGGTACAACAACTGACACCTTTATACAAGGCATCATGTTTGCATTTTGACTGCTTGTGTTGTGGTTATTCTCTGATGGTGCATTGTCTTTGAGTTGTGCGCCTTTTAGCGTCATCTGGTCCAACACCATGTGAGACTAGGCTCTAAGAAAAGCTGTCTCGGGTGTGGACCAATCAACTTCAAGGACAGTGCATATCATTATCATCATCAGAGTTGTTTCTTTTTGTTTGCAATTTGACTGCTTGTGTTGTGGTTATTGCAAACATGATGCCTTGTATAAAGGTGTCAGTTTTTGTACCAGTTGAAAGGGTAAAAACCTGTCACTATCGTGTTATATTACTTACCGTTCTAATTAATAGTATTGCCTCCACAAGCCGTGTGTGTGTGTGTGCACCTAATTCGAACCCCCTACACATGCAACATTGAAGAGGCCTGTTAACCACGACACTATCAGAGTATTGAGAGCTCGGGGTAAGCATTGACACTATGAGACATCTCCTTTACCAGTGGCAAAATATAGTGGTAGGTTTTAACCCTTTGAACTTGTACAAGTTGTCGTTCTACCCCGTGTTGGTTAACAATCCAAATACAAATAGGAGAGTGCTGTTAAACGCTGGTGGATGTCAACCCTCAGTAAAGTAGAATATCACCTGTCAAATAAGATGGTCCAAATATGCGTAGTAAAACCTTTTTTTACACGGTTAATAGCATCTTTCAAATGATTGCTCAGTTTGTACCCATCGTCACGGTTGAAGTTACGTCCGTGTTTGAATGTCTATCACTATACCTAAGCGCGGTGTATTTTTAATTTTTAAGATGGGAGGGAGAGAGGGAGATTGGTGAGAGAGAGAGAGACACACTCCTACGCCCGAGGTCAACCTCAACAGCGATGACAGGAGGCCTTCAGACTCTTCGGTTGTTTCGGTAAAGTCACCATGTAGGTAAAAAATTAACAATAAAATTGAAGGCACCAACAAGTCTCCGTCTTCAGGTGTGGGACCGTCACAGCCAAATTTAATCGAGTTATTTTCATTCATTATTTTTATTATTATTTTTCATCACCTACTTGACTTTAACGAAAAAACCTAAGAGAGTGTGGGGAGAGAGAGGGGAGAGAGAGTGGGGAGAGTGTGGGGAGAGTGTGGGGAGAGTGATGAGAGAGTGTGGGGAGAGAGATGAGAGAGAGTGTGGGGAGAGAGATGAGAGAGTGTGGAGAGAGTGTGGGGAGAGAGAGGGGAGAGTGATGAGAGAGTGTGGGGAGAGTGTGGGGAGAGTGCGGGGAGTGAGAGTCACGGGGAAAGGAGTCACGGGGAGGGGTGAATGGAGGAGGAGGCTGAACGATGGAGGGAGACACGCAACCATTGAGACAGACACCCTGACCGAGACGATGATACAGCGACACACACACAGATACACCATCATCATGTAGTTATAGAAACTCAGAGACAATTACACAGATTGCCCTGAGAGCCCCAACAGGCTGATTTTAGCCCTGAACAGGTTGGTGGGGCAAGTGCTGTTGGCAAACGTCCCTTGATGGCTACCGCACACACAGAGTGGGTGGGTGGGCAACACACACACACATATATACAGAGACACACACAGAGACAGACAGAGAGACACACAGAGACACACACACACATATACAGAGAGAGACACAGAGACGGACACACACAGAGACACACACACACATACAGAGACACACACAGAGACACACACACATATACAGAGAGATACACACAGACACACACACACACATACAGAGACACACACATATACAGAGACACACAGAGACACACACACATATATACAGAGAGACACACAGAGACACACACACACATATACAGAGAGACACACAGAGACACACACATACAGAGACACACACAGAGACACACACACACACATACAGAGACACACACAGAGACACAATGCCAGAGACACTAATATAATAGAGAAAGAGAGACAGAGACACACACAGACACACACACACACATATACAGAGAGACACACACACACAGAGCCACACACAGAGACAGACAGAGACACACAGACACACACAGACAGAGACACACACAGAGACACTAATAGAGACAGAGAGACAGACAGATACAGAGAGAGGCAGACATAGAGACACAGATCACCACATAGAGACACAGAGAGACAAAGACACAGAGAGACACAGACAGACAGAGACAGACACAGACAGACACAGAGACACAGACTGACACAGAGAGACACAGACAGACACAGACAGACACAGAGAGACAGAAAGAGACACAGACACACACACACAGAGACACAGAGACACAGACACAGAGAGACACAGAGACACAGACACAGAGAGACACAGACAGACACAGAGAGACAGAGAGAGACACACACACAGAGACACAGACACAGAGAGACACAGAGACACAGACACAGAGAGACAGAGAGAGACACAGACAGACACACACAGACAGAGAGAGAGACAGACACACACAGAAAGACAAAGACACAGAGAGACAAAGACACACACAGACACACACACAGAGACACAACAGACACACAGACACACACAGACAGACAGAGACACACAGAGACAGACAGACAGAGACACCCACAGAGAGACACACACACAGAGAGACACACACACAGAGACACACACACACAGACACACACAGACACACACAGACACACACACACATACATTCACACAGAGATACACACAGACACACATACAGAGACACACATACAGAGACAGACAGACACACAGACAGAGACACACACAGAGAGACACACACACACATAGAGACTCACACAGACACACACAGACAAACACAGAGACAGACACACAGACAGACACACACACAGACACACACACACAGACACACATAGACACACACACACATAGACACACACACACAGACACACACACACACAGACACATAGACACTCACACACGCACAGACACACACACAGAGAGACACACACACAGACACACACATAGACACATAGACACTCACAGAGAGACACTCACAGAGAGACACACACAGACACATAGACACACACACACACACACAGACACACACACACACACAGACACATAGACACACACAGAGAGACACTCACAGAGAGACTCACGGTGTCACTCTCCTGCCAGTCACGTGACGCGCCAGCCGAGCGGACGTGACGTCAGTGCCAAGTCGCCTCAGTGACGCGCGCATCGCGTCGGTTAAAAGCAAAATTTTTTTTTATTTTTTAAAAGAATTATTCTAAAACATTTCAAGGAAACGCACCGTCGCATCCGAAGCTTAACTAGCGGCGGAGTCGATTTATATATATTAAAATAAATGTAACACGTTTTGAGGTTTAAATAAATTAATAAATGCGTGTTTCCGCCGTCGCGAGTTCAAAGGTAACCGGACGTGACGTCAGGTCCGGTGTGTTTTTAAATGTTTGCTAATTTATGCAAACCATGCCCACGACTTCACGTGACCCGTTAATTAATGTTAATTTATGTAAACCACGCCTGCTGCGTCATGGAAGAAGTTATTGAATGCTAATTTATGCAAATTACATATGTTACGTCATGCGAGAAGTTAATATGATAATTAATGCAAACAATGCCTGCGATGTCACGCAAACAACGCTATTGAACGCTAATTTATGCAAACAATGCTTGATCAGCGTTATAGTTAACTATTTACGAGACCAAATATTCATAATAGAATAGCAATCCATCTTCCGGAAGATATCTGCCGTTTTCGGAAGACCTCTACCGCTTCCGGAAGATCTCCACAAAAACAGGGGCGCGAGGCGGTTCCCCCCATTGAATTTAACGGCAATCCATCTTCCGGAAGACGTCTACCTCTTCCGGAAGATCTCCACCAAAACAAGTGGCGCGAGGCAGTTCCCCCCATTGAATTTAACGGCAATCCATCTTCCGGAAGACGACTACCTCTTCCGGAAGATCTCCACAAAAACTGGGGCGCAAGGCGGTTCCCCCCATTGAATTTAACGGCAATCCATCTTCCGGAAGACCTCTACCTCTTCCGGAAGATCTCCACCAAAACAAGTGGCGCGAGGCGGTTCCCCCCATTGCATTTAACGGCAATCCATCTTCCGGAAGACGTCTACCTCTTCCGGAAGATCTCCACCAAAACAAGTGGCGCGAGGCGGTTCCCCCCATTGAATTTAACGGCAATCCATCTTCCGGAAGACGTCTACCTCTTCCGGAAGATCTCCACCAAAACAAGTGGCGCGAGGCAGTTCCCCCCATTGCATTTAACGGCAATCCATCTTCCGGAAGACCTCTACCTCTTCCGGAAGATCTCCACCAAAACAGGGGGGGGGAGGCGGTTCCCCCTATTGAATTTAACGGCAATCCATCTTCCGGAAGACGTCTACCTCTTCCGGAAGATCTCCACCAAAACAGGGGCGCGAGGCGGTTCCCCCCATTGAATTTAACGGCAATCCATCTTCCGGAAGACCTCTACCTCTTCCGGAAGATCTCCACCAAAACAGGGGGGGGGAGGCGGTTCCCCCTATTGAATTTAACGGCAATCCATCTTCCGGAAGACGTCTACCTCTTCCGGAAGATCTCCACCAAAACAGGGGCGCGAGGCGGTTCCCCCCATTGAATTTAACGGCAATCCATCTTCCGGAAGACCTCTACCTCTTCCGGAAGATCTCCACCAAAACAGGGGGGGGGAGGCGGTTCCCCCTATTGAATTTAACGGCAATCCATCTTCCGGAGGACGTCTACCTCTTCCGGAAGATCTCCACCAAAACAGGGGCGCGAGGCGGTTCCCCCCATTGAATTTAACGGCAATCCATCTTCCGGAAGACCTCTACCTCTTCCGGAAGATCTCCACCAAAACAGGGGTGGGGAGGCGGTTCCCCCTATTGAATTTAACGGCAATCCATCTTCCGGAAGACGTCTACCTCTTCCGGAAGATCTCCACCAAAACAAGTGGCGCGAGGCGGTTCCCCCCATTGAATTTAACGGCAATCCATCTTCCGGAAGAACTCTACCTCTTCCGGAAGATCTCCACCAAAACGGGGGCGCGAGGCGGTTCCCCCCATTGAATTTAAAGGCAATCCATCTTCCGGAAGATATCTACTAAAACCCGGAAGACGTCTACCTCTTCCGGAAGATATCTACTCATACCCGGAAGACGTCTACCTCTTCCGGAAGATATCTACTAAAACACAGAAGACGTCTACCTCTTCTGGAAGATATCACTAAAACCCGGAAGACATCTAAAGTCCTCTCGTCCTCTGGCTTGAGATGGCTGCCACCTATGGGTCAGATGATTGTCTGCCACCATTAAGCAATTGGTAATTAAATATTTATTTTTCTCTAAAACGTGTAAAATTTGGGGAAAATTTTTTCACGAAAATTCATTGTCACGCACAACGAGTCTGTGTGGAAAATGTCAGCTCGATTGGATCACGGGAAGTGGGTTAAAAAACGACCGAAAGATTTGCACGGTCCTAAGCAAGCAAGCGAACTTAATATAAAGGATTTAAAAATGTACAGGGTCTGCGTTCGTAAGTCGATTCGTTCGTAAGTAGATTCATTCGTAAGTTCCAACTTTACTCCCTGTCGATTCGAAACACGTACGGCGTGTACACTTAACACTGGGAATGGCTGATTGTCACTGGTTCTTCACGTTCTGCCGATGTAGATGCCACTGGTCCTGCAGATGTAGATGCCACTGGTTCTGCAGATGTAGATGCCACTGGTTCTTCACGTTCTGCAGATGTAGATGCCACTGGTTCTTCACGTTCTACAGATGTAGATGCCACTGGTTCTTCACGTTCTGCAGATGTAGATGCCACTGGTTCTTCATGTTCTACAAATGTAGATGCCACTGGTTCTTCACGTTCTGCAGATGTAGATGCCACTGGTTCTGCAGATGTAGATGCCACTGGTTCTGCAGATGTAGATGTCACTGGTTCTTCACGTTCTGTAGATGTAGATGCCACTGGTTCTTCACGTTCTACAGATGTAGATGCCACTGGTTCTTCACGTTCTGCAGATGTAGATGCCACTGGTTCTGCAGATGTAGATGCCACTGGTTCTTCACGTTCTGTAGATGTAGATGCCACTGGTTCTTCACGTTCTGCAGATGTAGATGCCACTGGTTCTTCACGTTCTGCAGATGTAGATGCCACTGGTTCTTCATGTTCTGCAGATGTAGATGCCACTGGTTCTGCAGATGTAGATGCCACTGGTTCTTCACGTTCTGCAGATGTAGATGCCACTGGTTCTTCACGTTCTGCAGATGTAGATGCCACTGGTTCTTCATGTTCTGCAGATGTAGATGCCACTGGTTCTTCACGTTCTGCAGATGTAGATGCCACTGGTTCTTCACGTTCTGTAGATGAAGATGCCACTGGTTCTTCACGTTCTGCAGATGTAGATGCCACTGGTTCTGTAGATGTAGATGTCACTGGTTCTTCACGTTCTACAGATGTAGATGCCACTGGTTCTGTAGATGTAGATGCCACTGGTTCTTCACGTTCTGCAGATGTAGATGCCACTGGTTCTGCAGATGAAGATGCTACTGGTTCTGTAGATGTAGATGTCAATGGTTCTTCACGTTCTACAGATGTAGATGCCACTGGTTCTTCACGTTCTGTAGATGTAGATGCTACTGGTTCTGCAGATGTAGATGTCACTGGTTCTTCACGTTCTACAGATGAAGATGCCACTGGTTCTTCATATTCTACAGATGGAAATGCCACTGGTTCTTCAGAGTTTATTAGGATATCTGAAAGTTCGTAAGTCGAATATTCGTAAGTAAAGGAGTCCCCTGTACTGCTATAGAATAGGTTTTCAAAGATGCAACGGGTCCATGACAATATTTTGCTGTCTTTTCTTGCATTTTCTGTTTGCACTTAGTCACATATTAGTCACTTTAAGATGTTTTTTGTTCATGTTTTTGTTTTTTGTTTGTTGCGGTTGCACCCGATTCAAGAGCCGAATGGCTCACAGGGCTACACCTAATAAACGAACTTGAAACTTGAAAACTTGAATGACACGATGACGTAACTATACAAACGTGACTCCAAAAAATGAATAACCGTTCGAATCTTTATTTCAATTTAACAACAACCGATCAAAGTTGAAATTGCTGTGGGATAAACACATTAAACAAGAATGTACATTATGAGACCTCCTTTACGAGTGGAACCGTCACACCTGACGCTCACCCACGCATCCACGCACTCACCCACACCCACCCACACACCCACCCACACACCCACCCACCCACACACTAACCCACCCACAGACCCACCCACCCACGCACCCACACAACCACCCACCCATGCACCTACGCACCCACCCACTCCCTCACTCACTCAACCGCCAATCTACTCACCCACTCATACACTGACCCACTCATTCACTCACACACTTACACACCCATGCACTCACCCACTCACTCATTCACCCACACACTTGCTCACCTACTCACTCCCGCATCCACCTACCAGCTCACCCACCAGCTCACCCACCAACTCACCCACCAACTCACCCACCAACTCACTCTTCCACCCACCTACCAACTCACCCACCCACTCACCCACCTACCAACTCACCCACCCACTCACTCACTCACCCACTCACCCACCTACCAACTCAACCGCCCACCCACCTACCAACTCACCCACCCACTCACCCACCCACTCACCCACCCACCCACTCACCCACCAACCTACCAACTCACCCACCCACTCACTCACCTACCAACTCACCCACCCACTCACTCACCCACCCACACACCCACTCACCCACTCACTCTCCCACTCTCCCACCCACCCACGCTCCCACTCACCCACTTACTCTCCCACTCACCCATTCACTCTCCCACTCACCCACTCACTCTCCCACTCACCCACCCACCCACTCACTCTCCCACCCACCCACTCTCCCACCCACCTAACAACTCACCCACCCACTCACCCACCCATCTACCAACTCACCCACCCACCTACCAGCTCCCACCCACTCACCCACCCACCGACTCTCCCACCCACCACCAACTCACCTACCAACTCACCCACCCACTCACCCACCCACTCACTCACCCACCTACCAACTCACCCACCCACTCACCCACCCACTCACTCACCCACCCACTCACCCACCCACTCTCCCACCCACTCTCCCTCCCACCCACCCACTCTCCCACCCACTCTCCCACCCACCCACCCACTCACCCAGCTACCAACTCACCCACCCACTCACCCACCCACACACTCACCCACCCACCCACTCACCCACCCACTCACTCACCCACCCACTCACCCACCCACTCTCCCACCCACCCACTCACCCAGCTACCAACTCACCCACCCACTCACCCACCCACACACTCACCCACCCACCCACTCACCCACTCACCCACCCACTCACTCACCCACCCACTCTCCCACCCACCCACTCTCCCACCCACCCACTCTCCCACCCACCCACTCTCCCACCCACCCACTCTCCCACCCACTCTCCCACCCACTCACCCACCCACCCACCCACCTACCAACTCACCCACCCACTCTCCCACCCACCTACCAACTCACCCACCCACCTGATGCTCACACAACCCTGCAGATTTTTCCCATTTTGAATGTTTCGCCCAAACCTCTTGCTCCCCGTGCCCCCTAACCAATCACAGCGTGGAGTGTTCACTCTCTCGCCTTCTTGATTCCTCTGTCCCAGGGATCGTGTGGGACAATCACGACACACTTTATACCGCAGCAGGAGAAATCCGATGCGCTAGAAAGCTCTTTGTTCACAGAGGGAGCTAGAGAGTGAGGAGAGAGGGGGAAAGAGAGAGTTGGGAGAGTGGAGGGCAGAGGTTGCAAACGGGTTTTGATTCCTTACCCGTACCCGGCCGCACCAGGGTCGCAAACGGGTACCCGTACCCGGCCGTACCCGTACCCTACCCGTACCCTACCCGTACCCAGTCGGGTACAGGTAGGGTACAGGTATCGGGTACCCGATTGCGACCTCTGGGATGAAACCACATTGCAGGCGCGGGTGGGTTGATTCTAGGAACTTGAATTGTGAGAAGAGACAAGACGTTGGGAAATGAGTGACAAACGGTGACTCACCAGTGACTCACGGCCTAGCCGTACCCGTACCTGGCCGCACCAGGGTCGCAAACGGCTAGGTTACGGGTAGGGTACGGGTATCGGGTAGGGTACGGGTATCGGGTTACCGGTTGAGACCTCTGGTGGAGGGAGAGACAGAGAGAGACTTTTGACTTTTAAACAACTTTTATTGCCGCCTGCAGCAACAGCACTGGAGGCGATTCCGATACGAAACACACAAAGTCACCAGCAATAAATAACACAAACACAATAAAAATCTATGATAATTGGGTGTGGACCAATCAACTTCAAGGACAGTGCACACATTATCAGAGTTGTTTCTTTTTGTTTGCATTATGACCGCAGGTATTGTGGTCTATGTAAACATGACTCCTTGTAAAAAAAGGTGTCAGTTTTGTTGCCAGATAGAAGGGTAAAAAACAATTATCATATTTTGCTACTGGCAAATGAGGTTCCAATGGTGTAAATGCTTCACCCAGAGGTCTCATACTCTGATGGTGCATTGTCTTTGAGTTGTGCGCCTTTTGGCGTCATCTGGTCCAACACCAAGTGAGACTAGGCTCTAAGAAAAGCTGTCTCGGGTGTGGACCAATCAACTTCAAGGACAGTGCACATACATTATCAGAGTTATGTTTTTTGTTTGCATTACGACTGCAGGTATTGTGGTCTATGCAAACATGACTCCTTGTAAAAAAGGTGTCAGTTTTGTTGCCAGATAGAAGGGTGAAAAAACAATTATCAAATAACACAAACACAATAAAAATCCACACACTGCGGCACGTGACGCTGCACGCGCCACGCACAACACAAAAACGTCACATGGCGGTGGTGGAAACGTGGACCCCCCTAATGGAGCATCTTCGCCGGTCAGAAACATGGCCTGTTTACGATCCATCCTGGGTTTAACCCGCAGGCTGGATTGTGTGAGGAGCTCACAAATCCTTGAAAGATCTGGGCAAAGTCCCATCGGTGAGCTCCTCCGGCAGGCAAGGCTGCGTTGGCTGGGTCATGTAGCCCGCATGCCCAGCCACCGCATGCTTAAACAGCTTTTGTTCGGCCGGATCGAGGGGGCTAAACGGGCGCGGCACGTGCTAGAGAAGAGATGGAGTGATGTGGTACAGGAGGACGTGGAGCTGAGTGGACTTGCCGATGACTGGTACCAGCGGTGTCAAGATCGGCCTCAGTGGAGGAGGCTCGTGAAGGACGCTACTGGGCAGTTGGAGGCAGTCGCCCTACAACAACAACGGAGGGCGGAGGAGCGACGCTCACAACAACGAGCGGAGCGCCGGGTGGCTAAAGCACAGCAAGTTGGTACAGTAGGGGGCACGGGTGGTGCATCAGCCAGTTATCTCGGTCATCTCGGCCAGTCGACCCGTGGCACCTGGGTCTGCCCCGCGACCTCCTGCCAGCGGGCGTTCGACACTTCACGTGGCCTCAAGGTGCACATGGCCTGGCACAAGCGTCGTGGTGACATCACCGCCACTTAGTGGCGAATGGCGGTTGTTGATTAAGTCAGTTGCGTGGCACGGGCTAGAGAAGAGATGGACTGATGTGTGGGTGGGTGAGTGGGTGGGTGGGTGGGTGAGTGAGTGAGTGGGTGGGTGAGTGGGTGAGTGAGTGGCATGGGTTAGAGAAGAGATGGACTGATGTGTGGGTGAGTGGGTGGGTGAGTGGGTGGGTGAGTGGGTGAGTGAGTGGCATGGGCTAGAGAAGAGATGGACTGATGTGTGGGTGGGTGAGTGGGTGGGTGAGTGGGTGGGTGAGTGAGTGGGTGGGTGAGTGGGTGAGTGAGTGGGTGGGTGAGTGGGTGAGTGAGTGGCATGGGTTAGAGAAGAGATGGACTGATGTGTGGGTGGGTGAGTGGGTGGGTGAGTGGGTGGGTGAGTGGGTGGGTGAGTGGGTGGGTGGGTGGGTGGGTAAGTGAGTGAGTGGGTGGGTGGGTGAGTGAGTGAGTTAGTGGATGGGTGAGTGGGTGGGTGGGTGAGTGAGTGGGTGAGTGGGTGGGTGAGTGAGTGGGTGAGTGGGTGAGTGAGTGAGTGGGTGGGTGAGTGAGTGAGTGAGTGGGTGAGTGAGTGGGTGAGTGAGTGAGTGGCACGGGCTAGAGAAGATGTGGACTGATACCGTACAGGAGGATGTGCAGCTGAGTGGACTTGCAGATGACCCGTACCAGCGGTTACCAGGCCGATTCCTCTCATAGCGCGAGTTCCCTGCCTAACACCACCACCACCACTCACCCCGACTCTTGACGATGCCTGCTGCTGCTGGACATTTGGAGTCTGCGTGTCTCTCTCGCCCTGTGGCAGAGGACGCAATCGGGTACCCGATACCCGTACCCTACCCGATACCCGTACCCTACCCGATACCCGTACCCTACCCGATACCCGTACCCTACCCGATACCCTACCCGATACCCGTACCCTACCCGATACCGTACCCTACCCGATACCCGTACCCTACCCGATACCCGGCTACCCGTACCCGATACCCGGCTACCCGATACCCGTATCCTACCCGATACCCGTACCCTACCCGATACCCGGCTACCCGTACCCGATACCCGGCTACCCGATACCCGTACCCTACCCGATACCCGGCTACCCGATACCCGTACCCTACCCGATACCCGTACCCTACCCGATACCCGGCCGGGTACAGGTACCCGTTTGCGACCCTGGTGCGGCCGGGTACGAGTAGCCGGGTAGGCCGTGAGTCACTGGTGAGTCACCGTTTGTCACTCATTTCCCAACGTCTTGTCTCTTCTCACAATTCAAGTTCCTAGAATCAACCCACCCGCGCCTGCAACATGGCTTCATCCCAGAGGTCGCAATCGGGTACCCGATACCCGTACCCTACCCGATACCCGGCCGGGTACGGGTAGGGTACGGGTGCGGCCTGGTACGGGTACGGGGGGTAAGGAATCAAAACCCGTTTGTGACCTCTGAGCTGTGGTGGTGTGAATGTTTTGCCCCTCGAGGGCCTTACGGTTTTATTTAGAATCAACGTCTCCACGCGTTCAGAGCAATTTGGCTGCGGCTATGAATGTCCACACGATGATGATGATGGTGGTGGTGGTATCAACCACGTGGTTGGGCTGATATCCACACGTGATGATGGCCAATTACAGCTTCTGAAAGAGATCTACAAAGCAGCTCAGTGGGGACGT